>NC_069136.1:42791281-43137064 GCF_026914265.1 Mya arenaria
TTACACCGTCAATTTAATAAACGAATATCTAAATGCGGAAAATTATTTCAATTGTTCCACCTCCGTCTTGAAAATACTTTGATGTGAATAATCCGAAGGAACGTAATAAATGTTGCTTGTTATTTAAACTATTTTGACGCAATTCAGTAACTACACAATACAAGTATTTCGTTACAAATGTGCGCTTTGAAATTTATTCCGGTAAAACTAAATATGCGTCGATAATTTTCAAAAGAACCGCTCCTGCGCAATTGTTAGATTTCGTTTTATTCATGGCGTATGGCGCTTGCTTAAGTTTAAATAGAGACGTGTTTTGCATGTTGAATAGCATCAATAAAGTTTGCTATATTAAATCAATCATTCTGAATAAAAGAGCAAAATCTGCTTCTCATTTGCCCTCTTTGTGTTAAAATGAAATATTGAACATTATCAATTCTTATGTGCAAAACTACAGAAACAAGCTCAGTAGCAAAAAGTTTAAAGATAAACCCGATTTAATGGCACTGTGTAAACGCCAAAGACATAGAACAACCAACACATAATTTGATTAATCAAGGACTCGTCCTACCTTACTTTCCTTTGGACGTGGTCCAGTACATAAATGCGTCATTCGGACGACCGTTGATGAAGACCGAATTTAACGGCACGTACTTACAATTAATAAGAAAACAAAAGGAAACCATGCTCGTCCTATTTTCTCAGTAGGGAAATTGGCCAACTCAAGATTTTTTCAGCATAATATGACTTGCTAGTCATATCTCCATTATATGTACCAACGTATATTCAACGTGTCATTGCCATTTTCGGTATTTGATCTTCGATCCAACAAACTTGCTACTCGAATCCCTAAAGTAAGTGCACACGTATTTGCCACATTTGTTAATATATTTAATCTGTATCTGATGCTTGACAACTATCGGTGTGTGAGATGACTGACTATTTTGGTGGATTGTTTCGTTCAAATGTTTGTCTCACAATACATATTATTTTTCATAATCTTGAAATGTTTGTCGTGCAAAAATATAGTTTGAAGGTATCGTTAGACATTGTCGAACATTTCGAGCTATGTGTTAGTGATTTTGTTTGCCAATAGTCTTCGAATGTTCGACGCCCTAATAAAATGCTATTCAAACGTCTATGTTTTTGAGTGCCAGGATATGTTAAAATAGCGACATTGTAAGATATACACCTGTTTCTAAGGCTTTTTTTGATTAAATATCACGGAAAGCTATTATTTCATGTGTTGTGACCGCCCGCTGTTAAACATTTCGATAATGGTTGTAAAATGTAACGCAATGTGTTTTTTTCTGCAGTTTTCACTGTTTAATTGTAAAAAAAATGAAATGATTGCGTCAACTAAAACGAACGTTTTCTGTTAGACGCTTAATGTGTTCATGTTTTTTAAACGTTTCCTGGAATATTTCCCTTCGTTTTTAAAGCTTTTGAAATTTAAATATCAACCACAAATACTGCAATAAATGTATCCTATAATTCATCAACAATTTGTTGACAAAGGTACAACGAATTCCGGTAGACAGAGAACATGTTCTACAGAAATAAGTGTTTAAAGGAGTATCCATGCTTACACGCATATCAAAGCGGTTGTGATGTATTTACCTTTAGTTTTTTATTCGTTTCCTATTGTCCTTTGGGTTCTCATTTTATGTGAAACATTTGTTTAAGCACGCAATGGCAGTATACTATGCATGTCTAGAATATAAGAGAACAACATCACCATTTGACAACACGTAAATCGGAAACCCCGGTCCTATTATGTGCCCTATAGGTTTGGAATGTAACGTGAAGTCCGCAGATATATACATGGAGATGATTTTTCACCTTTTTAGCCGCAAAGTAGTTCGATATGGACGACACGGACAACGTATATAAATTATAGAACGTCGTTAAAAAGTTTACAAGGAATATCAGTTTGTTTATTGTTTAAGTTTACAAAGTCCGAGGAATTTGAACAAATAATATTTCTTGGTCTAAGCATACTTTAGATTTTGAGCGAAAACGAAGTGTTACGTACGGACGGACGGCCTGACGGACTTGGCAAAAACTATATGTCTCCCCATGAATCGGGGAGACATAATCAAACAATCAAAACAACAGCGAACCTATCACCAAAAGAAAATGACCTTCGCGTAATTAAATAGATCAAGAAAGAAAGAATAAGACATGATAACTAGAAAGATTGTTCTATCATATCATTTTTGTGTGGTTAAAGCTGGCAACTCATCATAGAGTTTGAATTGTTCAGACAGAAATGATTAAACTACATTAAACAATTAAATAATATGTCAACAATTAATGTGTCTAAATCAATTCAAATAAAATGCTGCTATAGCCATGGGTAAACATATCCCATATTCGTCGTGCAAAATACAGTTGAAGACGCGTGTGACTCTAAACCAAACTCGCTAAAGAAATATGTTTTATTCAGTGTGTATTCCTGTGTACGACTAAGCACATCAGTGTTGGCTTGAATTAGTCCACCACGAAAAACACTCTCAGTTGGTTCTAGATGTCGCATTTCATCGGGGGGGTTGGGGGGGGGGAGATAATTGTTTATCAAACGTCTTGTTGCAGACAAAGTCATAGGAATTCTCTTCTAGAATAAAAGTTACATGGCAAAGAACACGATCTCAAGTGGTCGTCCAACGATGAGATACAGCGAGGGAGACACGAAATATCACCTGCTAAACCGGTGTGAGCTGGGATATTTATTTCCGACTTTCCATGAATAAAACACTTATTCTTATCATATTAACGAAATCCTCATTTGATTAGAATAAATGTTTCATTTATGGCAAGACGGAAATTAATGTCCCAGCTCACAACGTTTTAGCAGGTGGCATTGCTTCAAAAAAGAACACATTAACTGTCTGGCAAAAGAAACAGTAATGACACAAGACATTGGATATGTGATTCCAATCTATGTTTACCAACCAAATGATGCCTATAATATACCAGCGTTATAAGGAAACTGTCTGTGATGAGTGTGTTATGAGAAAATCAAACCTGACTGAATACATAATATTTGATTCAATAAAAAGTGATGTAAAACATAGTTCGGAAAGGTTTAATAATGTTTAAAATAAAACAACATATTATGCTTAAATTCAAATTGTACGTACGTAATATAGATAATATCAGTTACCCATCACACCCTCACAACGAGTTTGAACATAACCATATGAACATAACGTTCTTATGCATTTTCATTTGAAACATATATCGTCACTATTGGGAAAGCGCAGTCGTCAAACATTCACGTGTTTACATTTTCGATTGGATGATCTAGTGATAGTAGGCACTGAACGTTAAATTCATGTTGTCGAAAGCTATTTTTTCCAAGCAAACATATTTAAAAAAATATTGGATACAAAAATCTTTAGTCAAATATAAACAATGTAAACCGTTTAAAAAACTAAGACGTTCACATATAAACACTGCATGCCTCTCATGGTCTAATAATTTAAGTTGTGACGAGTATACCCTTTATTTTTCTACCTACTTTGCGTATCAATAATACTACTATGTTATTGAGGCGTTGCTTCAATTAGGGATTTTTAAATTGATGTCGTATGTTGACGTCAAATTAAGCAGTTAAAAATTGCTTCACATAACTTTGTTTGCAAAAATCTATCGTTTGTGGTTCATCAGATATGATCAAGATTGTTTCAACATTGTTTCCTAAATGCCACTGAATTAAAATATTAATTACAATCATGAAGTTTATGATTACCCGAAAGTCCAAAATCGAGCGATACGACTCACATAGTGTTGCAATGTGCCAGATCCCAAACATATTGTGCTATTTTTTCTGATTTTGTTATAAATGTTAAATGCCAGATTTAAACAGTTTTTTTTTTATTTCAGTGTTATTCAGTGTTACTTCAGATTACCGTGTCCTTTTTTGTCTAAAAATAAACCTTCATTTTTTAAAAGTCTTTTTATCATATTTATTGTCCCAAAGTTGATATCATGACTAATTGTGTTACAGATTGGAACTTCTTCCTCTCCACAGTCGTTGTATCTAATAAATCAAATTGCCATTTCGAGTAAGGACATTTGTTAAAGTATGAAAAGACAATCATTAATATACACATATAAATCTACTGAGCCAGCATGCATCCATTAAACAGAATTAAAATGCTTACAGAATAAATCTTTACCATTAAGATCGGACCATTCCAAGGAATATTGTAGGGTAATTTAGCAGAAAATACGACTGCACTTTTATCTCCAGAGTACAATTCAATTCTTTGTAGTTAGATGCTATATCAAGTATGTCCCACTTCCGTTTTGTTTGCAGGATTAGTTTTATATTCACTGAATTGGTATAAGCTTATAGAATTACATACAAATGAGGTATTTGTATGTTCACTTACGCAACAGTCTACCACTATGTACTATGCTGCAGGAGTAGTGAGCATTTCTAGCTGTTGAACGGCTTGTTTATCAGCCTGAAAAAAATACACTTAGCGTACGAATTATGTAGTGCTTGATTGTAATAATATTTACTAAGTGCATGGTTCGAAAATAGGTTGTTACTATTTCCGCAACATGCGTACTGTGCTATGGAAACATAACTAAGGGCATATCGATAGGTGTATATGCAATGTTTATAAATAGCTCTGTAAACGTAATCGCGTATATAGAGGTCGAAAATTAGAGGAAACAATGACGGTTCATGCTTGGTTCAAAGATTTCAGCAGCACATTTCGCCTCGATTGAAAACTTGTGACACGCATTCCAAGTAAACTACAGAACTGTCTGACAAAATGAAGGTACCAAATTATAGGGAAAATTGGGCGCTGGAACAATGTCGATGTTAGGGAATTTAATTGTTTAATTATGGAGAGAAAATAAACAAAATTACATACTGTCTCACTGGGCGCTGTCATCTAGGTATCAGAACACTGTACCACATGATTACAGCCTCTGTGTAATTACAAGAGGAAATTAACTGTTCTTTGTTGTTATTACATGTTTTTCACAGTTTTCGCTTTCGACCTGCTTGTTTACGAACTAGGTCGTGTCTGCTAGGTTTGTCAATGTATATGTAGCTTCCAGTGAAGGAATATGATTCTTATATGTGAAATGTATATAGCGTCCCTTATACTACTTCGCTAAAGAGCATACTTTTGATGGTTACTCGAGTTCGTGGGTGCCTCCCCGACAAAAACACATAAATATGTTTGCATATTAGATATACTTTTATGCCTACCATAAAAAAGTATCGTTAAGTTATTCAATTAAACACAAATGATAAATATCTGCTGTAATTGAAGAAAAAAAAACAGAATGTTTTTAATAAAAAAACATGAAAATGAGAAAAGCCTGCTTTCTTTTGAATGTTTCAAGGAAAGGATAATAGTGAAGCCTACTGAGGTAAACTCACTCAGTGAAAGTCCGAAAGATTTACATGACTTGTCTGATGCTGAAGCATACGAATTCAGTAATTGATCACACTGTGTTCATTTCGTTAGGGCCTCTTTTTCCTATACTCCGCGGATGGTCAATAGAACAGGAAATGAAGTGACTGGTATATTGTCGTCAATTTATGATCGTGAAAGACACAAAATTACTTTGCAAAGTGCGTAGTCGTAAAAGACTTTGCAAAGGTGTAGTGTATGGTTGTGTTACAAAGTAAGTGTTTTCCTACAGGGTTTGTCCTTAAAGTTATTAATCTTTGTTTTTAATGAACAGTTAAGCAAACATGCTATGAATGTCATACCAAAATCTTGTCTAAAATAAATTCTAGATAAAATAGGCATGCTTTTCTTTTATACTTGAAGTACATTTATTGCGGTATTTGTGTATGCCGTTTACTAGTCTATATCTACATTTCAAGGCAATGATTTTGACGACAAAATGTCAGACCAATTTGTGTTATGTTTTTGAACTATGTTAGTTTTATGGCCAATAATCACAAGAAACGCCTGATGCAATTTCTATTTAACTACTTGAAGCATCTTTTATTATAGAAACAGCCTTTAAGAGAAATCTTCAATTTATATTTCACCGCTGTTAACAATACATTTCTTTAAATGTATTTGTTTTTTGATGTTATTTCATTTATTTGTCACGCGAAACATTTGTTTAAGAATGTCCTAGGGAAATTTGTAACCACATTTAACAACAGAAGAACGTATTAAGAACAATCAAATCGAAACACAAGGTTCCCTTAATATTGTTTTATTAGTTGGAATTCACGAAACATCCTCATAATGTTCACATAAAAATATATGCATTCTGTCTTGGCGAAGGAATAATTTGATTACACATCCAAGTTACTCTCATATTGACAACATCTGTAGTGCGTGCATAAATGATTATTTTAACTAACACGTTTTCTCCTTAAAAAGAACTTGCGTTTACGGTATGTATAAATTCATTTTAACGGAAATAATGTACTGAATGAATAATGAATTTTATTAGATGCGCGTGATAAATAATTAAATTTGGAAAATACAGTTTTTTGTGTTTCTTTTTAATCTTAGACTTTACACGGAAGATGAACATGACAAATATATGAAAAGAATATATGATTTTGGAAATCAGCATATTTTAAGAAACAATTATAATAAAAACATTTGTTTGAATTTTAAAATACCCGACAGTCTACCAGTCTAAAAAACATGATCACTCATAACCCGGAAAAAACTAATTGTTAGAAAGTCGAAAATAATGGAGGAATACGCTGGTTCGTATAAAGGTCAAACTGTATCAATTCTTGATAATTTCATGTAGTCTTTGATTCACCAATCTTGTATGTTTAGCTCTGGGAACGGTAAATAGCCGTTATTGGCGATGCCGATATCATGATTCCCCATACAAAGCTTGGGCATTTATTGGTTATGTTTACATTTCCATTGATTTTATAAGCAACAAGGGAAGGTAAAACATTTTCATTACAAAAGGAATCATTTGCTAATTAAAACAGTGTACGTAAACACAATAACTGCTCCTAATGGTTCACAAAGCTGTTGTTCGACACTTGCACGAACTCAATCTTCGTAGAAATTTAGATTGTGGTACGTTTGGTATATTTGCCTTTTAGAAGTATCCAACTTTTCTATCCAAATCTTTTCCGGCGTTGTCACAAATTAGCAGTTAGTTTTTATTGTTTACTCCGCAGGGAGTTTGCAAGTTCAAAACAGTTTTTTACAATTCTGTTCAGGTGAAAAATACAGAAGTTATTTCAGAAATGTTCGAGGGCCAACACCGGATTTTTACACCAGTCCTCTCGTATGCTAGTCCATCGTCTCATTACTAAACAGGCGACTATTAGATCCCAGCCATTACATTTAATTAACAACATTGGTAGGTATGAAATTTAGAAAAAAATACATACATTGAAGTATTAAAAACCGGGTACACATATAGAATTTGCGATATTATATGATCCGATACTGAGCAGAAGCGATACGTATCGTTACGCAGTGATGATTTAATTTGCATTCGTTAACGTCAACTTGAAATCCCTTTAAGAGGCACACGTTAAGGGCCCAAAACGACAATGAATTTTAGACCACAAGTTCATCAAAACATCTTAACCAAGATGGATTAACCAATGAATAAACTTTGTTCACGTCATTAACTCTGGTAAATATTTGGGTTTAGTATTTATGTTTTATTCATGGTACATTTGCTTTTTGCTGCAAACTGACAAAACTTCTTCGTAAAAGATTCTCGACTTCTTAACACACAAAACATGCAGTTAGCCATTTAAAAATGCGTTTTACAGTTACAATAGACTGTCTACAGATTTAAATAGAAACGAATATATCATAACAATGCAAACGTTTTTGTACTTACCTATGAACACTTAACTGAACATGTATTTGAGCACTTAAACGCTCACATATAGACACTACATGTCTCTTATCGTGTAATTTTAAACTTACATACATCTCGCAGTGTATACATTTAATCTAGGGTTTCTACATTAAATATCACCAGGATGTTATATGAGCCGTTGTTTCTATCAAGTGTTTTTTTTTCCATTTGACGTCTAATTAGCACCTCAAATGCGCTTCAAATGCGCTTCAAATGCACTTCAAATGCGCTTCAAATGGTCGGACATGTAAAGCTGTATCTTTTGTAATGTATCAGATAAAAATTAAAATCTTTCAATATTGCTTCAAGAAATCTCTGTATTGAAATATTGAATGTCATTAGGAAAGTAAATGTGTGCTGGAAGGTAAAAACTCGCGCAATGAGGAACATATATTGTTGACCTGTTCCCAAATGCACACAAAAATATTTTTTGTTTCGATTTAATTATTATAAACGTTAAATGGCAGATATGAACACGTTTTTTTTAAATATTCAATTATTGAGCTTGAACCTGAAGTTCAATTGTGTAGTTGTTTGAACGAGTAATACCAATTTACTTGTAATACTTTGGCTAAATTTGGTTTGGTTGAGACTTCTTTCTGAGTCCCACTCGCTTATCCAATAAACCAAATTTCCATTTCAAACATACATCAATTAACGAATGCCAATAAAAACAACATCATTTATTTACATATTCAAACCTACTGAGCCTGATTTCATTTACAAAATTAAGAATGATTACATCATGATACTCTAACTTCAGGATCGGGCCTCTCCAAAGACGGTTTAATGGTAATACAGCAGCAAAAACGAATAAACTACTTTCTTAAGAGTACTCTTCAATTTCGCCTTGTTCAGATGTCCCACTTGCTCTTTGTATGCAGGATTAGTTTTATCTGTACAGAATTGGTATCAGCATATAGCAATACATACGAATGAGGTAGTTGTATATTCATGTATGCAACAGTCTCCAACTTCGATGACAGAATGCCTTTTGATGTCCGAAAATCATATAATACAATAAAACTGTTCGCAAATTTTGATTAAGCAGCAAGCAAAACTAGCAGACACTATGGTACTTAATGTCAAAAGAAAGTTGTTGTGTAATTACTTATTTAAGGTATAAAGGAATCAACAACGGAACAAATATGTTTGTGCTTTAGGGTAATGAAATTTCGTGCCCTCCTTAATTACATACATATTTTGATAAACAGTTATTGTACTTTCTGATACTTTTTTCACAAAATTAGTCAATTCTTTTCAATATCGAACTAGTGCCACGCGAAAATGCAATCGAACGATCTCGAACAAAATAATTACAAAAAGACAAAAGTAGAAGAACGCCAGAGAAAAATAGAATATTATTAAACGTTCTTTTCAAATCTATCTATGAATTCAAATTAAAAAACGCACAGATAATGACTTCAACATAACGCCTTATAGTTTGATTTGTTTAAATGTACTTATATGTCACAAGAAACTATGTAGTTTACGTGAATAAAAATCTGTTCTGTTCTGTTCTAATAAAAAAATCATCATTTATCTTTGAAAAAACTGTCACTGTCGTGCTTTAAAGTTTCAATATTAAGACTTATAAAACAAGTGTTATCTTATATTAAATTATACTAGACGTCGTGATCTGATTCCCTATTTCAAAACATATCGTCAAAACATTTGTCAAGAGCTATTAACATCAAGTATGACATAGATAAAAATAAATATATCGACTTTCTGCCGATACGTATCGTTTCTGCTCTTTATTTGATTATATCGACGTATCGAGAAGATCACTAAACCCTTTTATGAATCCGGTTTTCAACAGTTTGATGTAAGTATTTGTTCATTAAATACTTGATATCCATAGCCTGGATTAATTTTATCTTTTTTGTTTGTTTTCCGTTGAAATAATTAAAAATGATACCTTATCATTTGTGTTTGTTGTATGACGTTGTGTCTATCTCCAGTCTCTCGAGTTGTGTATGCCTGGTTGTGTCTTTTCTTTTATCGTAGTCGTCTTGTGAACTTCGTATTGTTTCACTCGTTTGTCTCTCTCCTTTTATCTCTCTAGTTCTTTTTCTCTCTCGTTAATTCTCTATTATTGTGTCTCTCTCGTTTTTCCCCTAGTTGTGTTCATCTCGAAGTGTCCCTCATTGTGTTTTTCTGGTTGTCCCCCTCTCGCCTTTCTTGATGTGTCGTTATCATTATGTCTCTCTCTCTTTGTCTCTCTCGCTGTATCCCTCTCTTGTGTTTTTCCCTCGTCGTGTCTCTCTCGTTATGTTCATATCATTGTGTCCCTATCGATGTGTCTCTTTCGCTGTGCCCCTTTCTTGCGTGTTTCCCTCGTTGTGTCTCTCTCGTTATGTTCTGATCCTTGTGTCCCTCTCGTTGCGTCTTTCTCGTTGTGTTTTTGTACTTGTGCATTTCTTTATGAGACTCTCTTTCTGTGTTTTTCTCGTAGTTTTTCTGTCGTTGTGTTTTTCTCGTCATGTTTCGCTCAATTTGTCTCTCTCGATGCGTGTCTGTCGATGTATCTCTCTTGATGTTTCTCTCCCGTTATGGCTCTCTTGATGTATCCCTCACTCCTTTTTTGTGTCTGTCACGTTGTGTCCTCCTCGTTATTTCTCTCTCGTTTTGTCTCCGGTGATGTTTCTTTCTCGTTTTTTTTTTGTCATTCCGTGTCAGTGTCAGTTCTCCTACTGTGTCGTTTTCGTGTTTCTTGTTGTGACTTTCCCGTAGGGTCTCTCTCTTCCCTCGTTTTGTCATTAATTGTAACACATTTCGCTTCAGTAATTTTCTTTATAGATTCTTTCATATAATAAAGTGAATTTACAAAACTTTTCGTACGTTTTGTTGTATTCGTAAATTACAAACATGCTGCACATGACGCATATACACAAGATAATATATCAAGTGGCTCAGTTTCCAAATTGGACTTTAGATTAACTCTATTCGGCTAGAATCACGTACGTTATGGTAAATAATTCGTTGTTTAACAAATCGTTGGACGGCCCCTTGAGATTGTGTTCTTTATCATGTTACTTCAAGTTCAGACGAGAATCTCTATGATCTAGTGAGAACAGATTGTTTCCTTGTACAGGTTAATGTCTGCAACAAGACGTTTTATACAAATATCTCCCCGATGAAATGCAATGTTTGCGAACAACTAATACTAATAACCATAGTGTATTGCTATCTGATGTTGGAGTGGTGACATGTAGAGTGTATTAACTATTAATTGACAGGAATTATTGAAAATATCATTGGCACATGTTTTGACGTATGCAAATGTTAAATAGTTCTGGTATTTTCGGTGTCTGGGCAAGACCGATTCCGAAGTGTTTTCGTGCTTTTTTGTGGGAGGTGTATAAATAGTTTGTCTCTGAGGAAGTGTCAGAAAATCGCTTAATTAACCTGGCTTTTCATACTTTATCAAAACACGAAAATAAAACGAATAGTGTAATAGAAATACTTTGATGTATTATGAGCTAACTTTGACCTTTTTAATTGCTCGTGCTAAAGATGACATACAGTGACGACGCTATACATTTAAAATGATAACAGCGATACGTCAACAGTCCAAAATGATGACCTTGATTTAAGTAAAAAATGGGTACACAAGATACAGACGGAATGAAGGAAATAGCATCCACCTAATTATAGCAAAGCTATGAACTGTAAGATAGAAGCGTATGTGATTGCCTTACTTCTTTATACATTCTTGATAAACAGACACATAAACGGAAAAGATCTTGTGTAAACAGAAATGCTTATTCATATTGCTTAATATACTCGGTCACACTTAAATCATTGGCTATGTTTTAAGTTTTTACTTGAATAGAACTGTGTTATTTTTTTAAATATATAACAATTAAGAAATAAGTTCAATATTATCAACAATTGGAGAAACACTATCACGATTCTGAAACAGTACCGTTAAATGAGAATATATTATTTCTTTGCAGAAGTAATGCCACATAATTTCGTTCATGTAATAAAATGAGTATATTTGGCGGGTTTTCATAAAACTAATAGAAATGGAATGATTTAACACACCGAATATTGCCATTTCCCGCTGGCGTCAAATATCTTGACCAAATGCACCGGCCTGATCGGTGGAATAACTCAAGTCGACAATGATGTGCTTAAATCGTACATAGGAGTACACACGGAATTAGGCAAGTTCCTTGGATATAATTGGTTTGAAGATTGGTTTGCTCACACGAGGTTTGAACCACAATGTGCAGGACGTATATGTGATATACATAACTTACTTTATTAAAAGTTTACCCATCGCTTTAGCAGCATTCCATTTGAATAGATTTAGACGCATAAATTGTTCACATGTTGTTTATTACTTATTTAATGAAATATAACCATTTCCGTGTTTACAATTAAAACTCGTGACAGGTTCCCTGTTGTGTCGAATAAATGATGATGTATCCCCTATTCATGGGTGAACATATTGTTTTTGCCCTGTCCGTCAGTCAATAACTAACGCTCAATAACTGTAGAGCGCTTGTCCGTGTCGTCCAAATAGAAGTACTTCAAAAAGAACAATATCATCTGGACTTGACGTTGCATTCCAAACCAAGAGGGCATATACCTGGACCAGGGTTTCCGATTTACGAGTTGTCAAATGGTTATTTTGTTCACATGCGTAATATAATGTCACTGCATGCTTAAACAAATGTTTCACCTAACAGGAGAACCCAAAGAACAATAGAAAACGAATAAAAAAAAATATCTAAACTGCTTTGACATGCGTGTAAGCATTCATACTCCTTTAAACACTAAAACGTGCAGAACATGTTATCTTTCTACCGGAATTCGTTTGTACCTTTGCCAACAATAATTAAAGGATACATTTATTACAGTATTACTAGTTGCCATTAAAATTTCAAAGGCTTTAAAAAAGAGAGGAAATATTTCAGAAACCGTTTAAAAAACAAACACATTAAGCATCTTGACTTTAGTCCAACAAAAACGTTCATATTTATTAACGCAATTATTTGTTTTACAATTAAACAGCGAACACTGCAGAAAAATTGCCATTTTGCCGTTAAAATTTGACAACTATTTATCGAAATGTTAACAGCGGGCGGGCACACCACAACAAAGAAGGGTTGCACGTTATATTTAACCAAAAAAGCTGTAGAAACAGGTGTTTATCTTACAATATACAATATTGTAACATATTGTGGCAGGCAATATATAGGCGTTCAAATAGCATTTTAGGGCGTGGAACATTCGAAGACAATTGGTAAACAAAATCACTAACACATAGCTCGAAATGTCCAACCATGTCTAATGACTCCGTCAAACAATATTTTTGCACGAAAAACATGTCTAGTTAAAGGCAATTTATTATGTTTATATAAATGTGAGACGAACATTTAAGCGAAACAATCAACCAAAAGAGGCATTCATCGTGCACGCCGATAATCGTCAATTACCAGTTTCATTATCAATTCATTGCTAAGCCTTCCTTTTATCAACGATAAACTTTCCTAAAAGACAATGTGTTTTCCTAATAAGATATTTGCTCTTAAAAGTGTCGCGATCAAAAGAACATTCTGAGTTCAAATATGTTTTGTAGTTGTTACCCAATTAGCAACTGCTTAAAGTGTTGACTTATATACCTTCCAGGTCCATGGCTATAATCTTAGTCTGGGTAAAATGCATACGCCCGAACGTCTTTCATGCCATATTTTGCATATGCAACTGTAAAGCTTGAATTCACTTTTTTACCGTTTACCAGGATCGTATTATAAATATGTAACTTTTTCAAAATCGTTGTAAAATATATCATATTAAGACTGATATGCCACAGTGCGCAATTAAAAGGTCAAGAGTGCAGACGTCTCCAATCCGAAGTATCAGTACGTATCAAGGATTCTTTTAAGACATGTACTTCTTTTATTCATACTTGTTAGAGACTAACAATAAACTCGTTACTGTACGTAATGTAATCATGTAATAAGTAATGACAAAATACCGGAAGCCGACTTCTGCAATCTGATAGTATAGACCAACGGCTACTTTATAAATTATGTACAAATGTGATCAATGCACCCACAGCATTATATAGCATATCCTTGACGTTGACGAATTGGAATGTATGCAAATGTTTATTTCTATAGTCAGGCAAGATTATAAGTATCTTCCATGGCAGAGAGTGTAAGATAGGTTCATCCCGACCCGAGCGTAGGGTGTTTTGCGGAAACGAGGTTTACCGAGATGCTTTTTCTCCCACCTCAGTTAAACAAAATTAAGTAAAAATGTATGTTTTTGCTTGAACTCTTTTGTGCGTAGTGAAAATAATGCGTATGGATATTTGATAACTCGTGGTTGTCATGGATATGCGTGTATTGATTCAGATTATGTTAATAGTAAAAGCGGTCTTTAAATAGTACTGATGAGAGTGGAGCATTATTTCATGAAAAGTGCGTGAAAACTTTTTTGTGGTGACATTTGAAGCGAGAAATAGTTAATTAGCATTCTAATTATTGCCACAAGACAAGGTTTCTATGATGTTACAGACGACTGTCTTCAACAAGGGAGGTAATTACAATGTGATGACCATTAAAAAGGAGTTCCATACGGGCATTTTATCTTCGCCCGTGGGCAAGATAAGAATTTCTAACATGGTTAAATTATTGGATCTACTTATCTGAGGTGGGAGAAAAAATATGTACTCATGCTATAGCTAACCTTCTTTGACAAACATTTTAAGACTTAAGACGAAGTGTAAGTGTGTGTCGTCGAAGGCGGTGTTATCGGCCAAACGTTTAGTATTCTATACGGCATGTGGTAAATGCGTGTACACTTACTATGGGGACTTGAGTAGCAAGTTAAGTGTTGGATCAAAGCTAAAATACCGAAAAGGACTTTGATATACGTGGATTATACGTTGGAACGTACGATGGGGATATGAATAGCAAGTTATATTATAATAGAACTGATAATGTGTCATGCATATCATCATACTATGAGACTCTCCGCTTTTTTACCTGTGTTATGTTCGTGACGTTCTTGACCACGTCTAAAGAAAAGGTACTGTTGTTTGAAAGCTGTAGTAACAAAAGTCAATGATTTTTTTTTTAAATAAAATTCAATTTTTGTTTTGAAAGTAAAAGTGCGCAAGCGAAGTGGATTTTGGCTTTTCGCGCAATAAACTTGTTTTTACCCAGATTTAAGAAATTTTCTTGATGAAATTCAACATACAAGAAACGTCCCAATTAAAACTTAAACATGCGCCGTTAATAAAACAAACAACAAATGTGCAGGAGATGTTCTTTTGTAAAGAATCGACGCATATTTGATTTATCTGGAATAAATATCAAAACGCACATTTGTAACGCAATACTTGTATTGTGTTGTAACCGTATTACGTTAAAATACTTTGAATAGCAAGCAACATCTTATACGTTACTTCGTTTTTGTTGAAAAAATATTGTCAAGACGAAGGAGGATCAAATGAAATAATTTGCCGTCTTTAGATATTCTTTAATTAAATTGACGGTGTAACATGCCGGACAAATCTTTGTAGGATTTGCCAAGGAATATAGATTTCTGGACGATAATTGTGTTAGGTTTAGTCCCCATTTACAAAAATATTATTTCAATTAGTTGGAGTTCAACATTATTGTAATCACTCTTATTCACATTGACAATTCCGAATGCGATTATATATGAGAGAGGTGGATAGGATATTGAATAGCATACCGAAAGTAATCGAATGAAACCGTAGGTGGTGAAATGACCAGTACCATTTTAATTCAAGGAATTTGTTGTTCTGTTAGCGTAATGGTTAGCCTTCTCGCTTCTCATCTAGGCGACCTGGGTTCGATTCCCAGCTGGGGCGCATGTGAGTTTGGTTGTGGTCAACAGGCTGGACAAGTGGGTTTTCTCCGGGTTCTCCGGTTTCCCCCACAACATAAGATCACACTCTCGCGTAAAATCGTGCCAACAAGAGTGATTAATATTATGCTGTAATAACTTGTTTCTCAATCGTTGTAAAATAATTAGGGTTAAACTTACATATCTGGAAATTGTAAATTTATATTGAACATGACTTTGTCTTAACAGAAAACAAGAATATACATAGGAGCATTAACTAGCATATTTGTTTCAACACGATTAGAACTGAGATGAAATTGACCTAGTTAATCCGTCAACCGTTAGAAATGTAAGCTATCCTCAAAGGGTTACTACACTACGTTTGTCATCTCTTTCAGTTTTGGCTAAAAACTACCACAGGCAGGATATTACCTAGCGCACGCGAATGTTACAGGATAAAATCTGTCGGTTGCTGACAATTTTCCCGTGACAATAAGACGAAACTAACAAGTTCTTATAAAAAGACATTACTTTTACCAGTTTCTTCTTTCATTTGACAAAGAGAATAGACATGTTCTCATAAGTAATAAAAATAATATGCTGCCAATATATTGTCGTCTCTTTGCTTGATGTGCTTGAGCACTTTAATGGCGTTCCTTTTGCTGCATGTACCACTCTGAACCATCCCCAAGTATGGAGGTATAACATGTATATGTATAGGCGTCATAGCTTCATGTATATGTAATTATTGAGTTTATATCTTGAGTTCATTTTTTTCAAATTTCACTTGAAAAGGTTTATGGGGGGGGGGGGGTTGAAAGCGTTTGTGGGGGGTTAAAATAGTTTATGGGGGTGAAAGAGTTTACGGGGGGGTGAAAGAATTTATGGGGGGTGAAAGAGTTTATGGGGGTGAAAAAGGTTATTGGGGTGAACGAGTTTATGGGGGGGGGTGAAATAGTTTATGGGGTGTAAAAGAGTTCATGGGGGTGAAAGAAGTTACGGGGGATGACACAGTTTATGGGGGTGAAAGAGTTTATGGGGGGGGGGGGTGAAAGAGTTTATGGGAATCAATGAGTTTACGGGGGGTGAAAGAGTTTATTGGGGTAAAAGAGTTTACGGGGGTGGGGTGAAAGAGTCTACGGGGGAGAAAGAGTTTATAGGGTTGAAAGAGATGACGGGGGGTTGAAAGAGTTAATGGGGGTGAAATAGTTTACGGGGGAGTGAAAGAGTTTATGGGGGGTTGAAATAATATAGGAGGGGGGGTGTAAAAAAGAGTTATTGGGGGGTTGAAAGTGTTTATAGGGGGGGGGGGGTGAAATAGTACCATTGAAGGGGAGGTGAAAATAGTTCACTTGAACACGAGGTAACTGGGGGGAGGGAGGGCAGTTTATATGAGCATAACCTTACACTTGACCCGACATTTATCATAAATTTCACACTTTTAAAATGAACACCTCATAAGCGTCAAAATGGACTTGAAAACAATGTAGATTAAAGTAAAACTAGCATACAAACTGATAAAGTGATTTGAAGTACTCACCGACCGACTGCAAACATAATCTGCAAAATAAATGAATCAACTTGGGCAACAGTGCAAACTATTTAAAGGTACGATGCAGTCTTGCTGACATACATTTGTTGTGCTACAATTTGTATCACTAGTAGTATGCACTGCAGTGCTCATTTTTAGAATAAAGTGCTTTTTTAATGCAACATTATTGAATTCATCTTAAGTTAGTAACTCTTCTCCTTATTTATCCGTTATGTCCCATGTTGTCTACTAGCATTTGGTGGTTGATGGGAAAGCCTGCAAACAATTTAATTAATAGAATGTCATGAAAAGTACGATTTGTGTTGAGAGACTGTAGCATTTGTGGATAATCAGATACGTCTTACGTGTGCATTTCCACAACAAAACAACTTGGGTGAAGATAAAACGAATCCTGAAAACAAAAAAAGGAAGTGAGACAAACTTAATATGGCCTTTGAAATAACATGAACTGTAATATACTTCACAGAACAAAGTAACATTGGAATTGCTGCTGAATTGATCTTGAAAACTCTTAAGTTAAGCCGTACATTAATGCCAAAACTATTGTTTGTTTAGTTATTCTCAGTGCGTTATTTAATTTTAAATGATTTATTAGAAATTAATAAAGTATTTAAATAATTAGGTATAGTATTGCTTCATTTTATATGGCATTATACAACTGATGTCCGAGGTGAACATTCATATGTTTAATTGGATAGTCGGCATTATCAAAACAACCAAAACAAAATTAGATTAAAAAAGTTAATACGATCACATGAAGTTGTAAGAATGCAAATAATACAATAGTTTGTATCTTTATTAAAAATCAACAAACAAAGCTAGCGCAAACAAAGGTCTTTTGGTAACATTTGTGTTCAATTCAAAAAGATCCTAATTAAAAAATGATGATAAACAGCTATATCCTGTACAGAAAAATCTCCTAACAGTTAAAACATCTTTCATAGTTGAACAGTTTGGTTCGTTTCTTATTAAATTGAGCCGAACTCTTTGAAGTTTACTGGTAACACAATATGACGACTAATTAAATGTCATTTTGTGCAAATGACTATCATACAAGAGTAAAACAAATGCTAAGTACACATTTATTTATGACGCGTACTAAATAAAATTATTCACATAAATTTCAGCAATATACACTAGCGGATTAACAGGGGATGAAGGGATCATCTGGCGGAGTCCCACCCACCAAATGCCCACGTGAACATTAATGGCAGTATAGTAAAAGCAGTACTCATATGTTATACCAAATTATATCATTTTTGGGGTGGGTTTTTTGGTGGGGGGGGGGGGGGACAGAAACGTGATTTCGCATGTAACGGTTATATGTTTCAGTATCACAGAAAAACGTGTGTACTATTAGCAACACTCCCTCTACTGTCAAACACTTGAAAAATGTTTTCGTTAAAATCGATTTATTGCAATCATCATTCGACACTCTTACTTTACTTTAAGACAATAATAGTAACATATCAGGATTAAATCGAATCGAGAGAAAAGTGTTCAAGTTTAAGGCTTGGATCACTGAAAGATAGAAAATAAAGACACTCTGACGATAAATACAAAAGAAACATTGGAATTTTATTCAGTTACAGTGCTAAACAACACTGCTGAATTCAATTTTAAAATAAATTGCATGAATTTGAATTTCGTTGTGTCCCTGACCTGATGTTTCTCTCAATTTTCTCTCTCGTGGGGTATCTCGAGTTGTGTCTCTCTTGTTATGTATCTCGTTGTGCCATTCCGTGTCGATGTCATTTCTCCTGCTGTGTCTTTCTCGTGTTTCTTATTGAGTATCCACCGTATGATACCTCGTTTTGCCATGCATTGAATGTCCTTGGAATTGACCTTTGTGTTATTAATATTTATGCTTCAGCGAATGCCTTTATAGTTTCTTCCATTATGATAAAGTGAATTTACAAACCTTTTTGTACGATTTCTTGTATTAGTAAATTAGAAACCAGCTGCACATGACGTATAAACACAAGAGAATAGAACAAGTGACTCAGTTTCCAATTTGATTTTTAAACTAGCTCTTTTCGGCTTAAATCACGCTCATTATGCTTAACAATGCATTGCTTGACAAATCGTTGGACCCCTTGAGATTGTGTTCTTTGTAAGTCAAGACGAAAATCCCCATGAGTTTGTGAGGACTCTTTGTTGCCTGGAACATGTAGATGCCTGCAACAAAGAGGTTGATAAACAATAATCCATTCCGAAGAGAAGAAATCATTTCAAAGCAACATGTATTACTACTAACCATACTGTATTGATATTTAATGTGGTAGTGGTGATATGTAGAGGCTATTACTTACGTATTGACCGGAACTTTTGGAAATTCCTTCATTGGCACATTCTTTGATTTATTAGAAAAAGGTCAAATAGTACTGGTATTTTGGGAGTCTCGGCAAGACTCTTACAGTGATGCATATTGTGTGTGTGTGTGTGTGTATTTATGTGAAAGGCGAATAAATAGCTGGACTCTGCATTCCAAACCAAAGTAAATTATAAATTTCATTTACTTTTCTAAAAGCAAACCTGAATAACATATACATCTTGATCTAAGTAAAACAGGAATAATAATACTATTATTGGTTCAAATTTCGAAGGAATTACAGTGACGAACATATACATTCAAAATGATAAGAGCGAAACGTCAAATCTTTAAATAAATTATCATGATCTCAAAAAAATGATTACTCCAGATAATGAAAGATTAAAGGAAAGAGCATCAACCGAAATATAGCAATACTAATAACTTAAATGGAGTATCGTATGTGATTGCCTAACTACTTTTTACTTCTTTTTTTTAAAGAAACCTTTGAACGGCAAAAATCTTGTCAAATAGAAGTTCTGGTTTATATTCCTTAATATTTTCGGTCACACTTATATCATTGCTTATGTTTTTTAACTGTTTAAGTCTTATTAGGTTAAAATAACTGTATACTTTCTTTCAAATAGATCACCATATAAATATGCTAAATATTATCGATTTTTGAAGAATTACTAGCAGTACACGAGTTAACGACTCGGTTACAATATCATTTAATCAGATGACTCTTCGATTTGCGTCAAATGTCTTCACCAAATGTACCGGCTTTACTGATGGAATAATTAAAGACGGCGATGGCGTGCTTTACTCGTGCACATTTTACAGGTTCAGTTGCCCATATTGGTTTGGTGATAGGTGAAGGCACCAGAGCCTTTCCCTACAATGTCAACGATGTTAATAAGATATACATAATTAACTTAACTTAATGTTTACCGATGGCATCAACAGCATTCTTTTTGAATGATTCAGACACACATTTTTTCGACATGTTATTATTTGATTTATATTCTGTAATTATTTCCATCTAAACAATTACGTTACACTTCGTTTCCGCTCATCTATAGAACTCTGAGACCAAGGAACGTTATTTGTTAACATTCCTCGGACACCGAAGATTGCGCTGAAAGTTAACATCATGCGGGTGTCTCGTTAAATTCCAAACCAGTGTAGCACATAACAGGACCGTTGTATCCTAGTGTCACATTGTCAGATGGTTACGTTGTTCTGTTATATTCATGATATATAGGCCCTGAGTATAATGTCATTGCATGCTGAACACATGCTTCACATGGCAGGAGAATTCAAGATTCAATCGAAAACGAAATAACAACTAAATAAAAATACATCAGAACCGCGTTGACATGCATGTAAGCATTCATACTCCGTCAAATATTTATTCGTGCATAACATGATATCTTTCTAACCGGAATTGGTTGTCCCTTTTGACAAACAATTCTTGATACATAGAAGGATACTTTTATCACTGTATAAGTGTTTGCCATTTCAACTACAAAATCTTTAAAAATAACAAATTTCAAGGAAATGTTTCAGAAAACAAGAACACATTTGGGGAAGTGTTCTTGTTGTGTCGAATGTTGCATATATCAAACGACTGTACTTTTATCTCAAGAGTTCAATTCAATTATTGCTAGTTAGATGCTTTATCAAGTATGTCCCTCTTCCGTTTTGTTTGCAGGATTAGTTTTATATTCACTGAATGGGTATTAGCTGATAGAATTACATACAAATGAGATATTTGTATATTCAATTATGCAACAGTCTCACCCATTGATGACAGAGTGCCTTTCAATGTCCGAATATAAATCAGGAAAAAACACGTTCGAGATTTTCGATAAAATAGCAGGAACAAATAACGGACACCGTGGACCATTACATCTAAAGAAAGGTAAATTTGTAGTAAGTTACGTTAATTAATACATGTTAAGAACAAACAGGATCGAATAATAGTATTGGATTTCTTAACAAATATACTGTAAATGAAATGCACAATATAAAAACTTAAACTCCGTATTCTGATTGTTGCTTTAAAGTATGCCACTAGGTGATAAAAGTCAGGCAATATAATTGACTGTCGGTTCGTGATATTTTTAACGTCAACAAAGAAATATAGAATCTGGCCAAAAAAGAAGACACCTTTTTCACAAATTGCATGACAGCTTACAAAATGCTCATATACGTTGTTCAAGTCGTCGACTTTGTACGCGAATGGAATAAAAATAAAAAGACGCGCATGCGAATTCCATGGATATCAACAATGCCCGTGCTTAATATAAAACGGGCGCCCTTTAATATGCTTACTACGTTTCCTGGAATATTGTATGCATTTCGTTGAAACAAACTGTTATTATATGTTACACGAGTCTCTTTAACGAACCACCTTTTTAGTTATAACGAGAGACGGTTGCAGGTTCTGAAAAGTAGTTATTTTTCAATCTAATTCCTTTGTTCCAAAAACCACTTTCTTACAAATAAAAAACACAATCTATTTACTCCAAATAATCATAAGCTAAAAAATACGATTCAAATCATGTATTTATACTCATAGTCATAAAAATGCAAAATATTAGTACCAAAAATACTACTGCAAAACGAGCTTTTAAACTTACTTGGCAGTGGTGTAGAAATTATGAAAAAATATTAACTTTACTAAAATACCAGATAACATACAAATCTTGATCTAAGGAAAACATGAATAATTATACTATTATTGGTTCTAATTTTAAAGGAAATACAGTGACGAACATATACATTTAAAATGATAAAAGCGAAGCGTCAAAACATTAAATAGATGATCATGATCTCAGTAAAAATAAGTTCGCCAGATAAAGACAGAATGAAGGTAAGAGCATCCATAGAATTTTAGCAAAACTAATAAGTAAAATAGCGTATCGTATTTGATTGCCTTACTACTTTTTACTTCCTTTGTTAAATAAACCTGTGAACGGCAAAGATCTTGTCAAATAGAAATTCTGGTTCTTATTGTGTAATATTTTCGGCCACACTTAAATCATTGCTTATGTTTTTTATCTGTTTAAGTCTTAATAATTTAAAAGAACTGTATATTTCTTTCAAATAGATCACTATATAAATATGCTAAATATTATCGATTATTGGAGAATCACTAGCAGAACATGAGTTTACGACTCGGTAACAATATCATTAAATGAGATGATTTGTTTTCTTTTCGATTAGCGTCAAATGTCTTCACCAAATGTACCGGCTTTACTGGGGGAATAATTAAAGACTACACTGACGTGATTTAATCGTACACATATGAATTATACAGGTTCCGTTGCTGAGATTGTTTTGGAAATTAAGTTAAACGAGCCTTTCACTACAATGTCCACGATGTAAATGAGATAAACATGATTTACTTTACTAAATGTTTACCAATGACTTTAACAGCATTCATTTTAAATGATTCAGACACACACTCTTTCGAAATGTCATTACTTGATTTATATATTATAAATATTTTCATCTAAACAATAAAAATGCCGTGACTAGTAACCACCATTATCCACACAAAAACATGAATTAAAAGGTAATTGTTACTCGTTATTATGTCTCGTTCTATATTACGTAATATATTGAATTACATGAAGGTCAATCTTTGTTGGGGGAAGTGTTCCTGTAATGTCAAATTTGCATATATAAAACGGGTATACTTTAAACTCTAGAGTACAATCAATTTGTTCTAGTTAGATGTTATATCAAGTAAGTCCCACTTCCGTTTTGTTTGCAGGATTAGTTTTATTTTTACTGAATTTGTATGAGCTAATATAAATACATACAAATGAGATATTTGTATATTCAATTATGCAACAGTCTCCCACTTGGATGACAGAATGCCTTTCAATATCCGAATATAAATCATGCATAAACAAACCCGTTCGCGATTTTCGATAAAACAGCAGGCCAACCTAACGGACACCGTCGAACATTCAATCTGAAGAAAGGTCATTTTGTAGTTAAAATAATATTTGAATCAAAAACGAAACAAACATCTTTTTGTAATAAAACTTAGTCTCCCTTGTTTCAGCGATATTTATACGCAGTTTACTCTTTAGACTAAATAGAAAACTAGTTCATATTTTTTTTTTCTGTTTACCAAATAATTTAATCATATACAATACCGTACATGTGCCGCCACACAAAAAATGTGAGTGATTTATATAAAGATACTGTCTGCGTCTGTTTGCCCGTCCGTCCGCCTATGTTGTTGACGTTATTCTTAAGGTAACAATTCTATCATTTTTGTCAAGGCACATACGTTTAACAACACTTAAGTCAGATGTTTATTGCTTTGCAAAACTTAATATTGGAGACAAAAAATGAATCGAATTTCCAACAGAATATATGGGAAAAAACAAAATCTTGAAAGTAATACAAGAACCATAAAACATTGACCAATTGTTTCCAAATTAGCTTACTTGATATGATTTTCTTTATTTTGTTCGAAGACGCTTATGAAAGTTGGAAAGCTTGTCAATATCTATTTTGATCCCCTCCTCAATTCAGGAACCCTACCTTTTGTCCATCAAATCAATGACGATATTAACTTTTCATTATTTTAGAACTTGAATTCCTTTGGTATAATGAATGAAGCTTCATGCATAAATTAATGGCGATTTTGGCGTTACATATGTCAGGAACCATAACGTTTGATCGGTTGCTTCCTAAATGCCTTTAACATTTTTATTTGCATGATCAATATGTGCATATCCACGCCTTTTGACAGCTTAGTATTCTGATTGTCTCTGTCTTTTGGTCACGTGGTCTTGTCGATATACAAGAATAAATGTGCCCATGTAGGTCCATATAAATCTCATCTTAATAAACAAACACATAATAAACAAAAGATTGTACACGTATATGTACTTAATTTACAAAAAAGCATTCATTACAAAATTGAAAATTGGATGATGTTCGGTATTTATTTGGAAACTTTTGGTAATGCATTAGCCCGTCAGTAACTGATATTAAACTAATGAAAAAACACAACCTGTGAGCCCCTTTTGATGTCATATTACATGTAAACAATGTTTTATTATATACAGGAATACCTCTTTAAAATATTGTAAGCCAATGAAAGCAATTTGTTTTGGTTATAAGTAATTCACAGTTGCGTTAGTTTAACGTCACCTTACTAACTCAAGCACGTCCCCGTCAGCACCACTGCATATGCTAGGTACCGGTATTATGTCATAAGGTGCAGAATCATGGTCACTTCACAGGGCCAGTACTGGTCAATTGGGGGCATTCATCTCGATAATTAGTTGCCACTGCATACGAGCATGTAACGCCAAGCACCGGCTTGTAACTGAATTTGATCTTTTTAAAGCCATGTTAAGTTGCCAAAATATATCTGTCTAGTTATTTGCAGTTATTTCATTGCATCATTAACTTATCAAGCATGATTTGATCATTCAAAAATAGTATTTTAAAATCAAAACTATTGACCATGAATTTAATGAATCATACCTGTAATTATCTATCCTATGTTGAAAACGAGAAACCGCGAAGGACACAATAAGAGACACTTTGAGAGGGATACAACAAGAGAGACACAAGCAGGGACTTAATAAGAGAGACAACGCAAGATTCACAACGAGAGACACATCGACAAGAACGACATCGATAGAGACATCGAGAGGGACACAACAAGCGACACAAAAAGATACACATCTAGTGGGACACAATAAGAGACACATCTAGAGAGACACAACAAGAAGGACACAACGAGAGACTCATCGAGAGAGACACAAAAAGATACACATCGAGAGGGACACAACAAGCGACACAACAAGGGACACATCGAGAGTAACACAACAAGAGACACATCTAAAGAAACACAACAAGAAGGACACAACGAGAGACTCATCGAGAGAGACTCATCGAGAGTGACACAAAAAGAAACACATCTAGAGAGACACAACCAGAAGGACACAACGAGAGACTCATCAAGAGAGACACTAAAATATACACATCGAGAGGGACACAACAAATGACACATCTAGAGAGACACAACAAAAGCCACAACGAAAGAGACACAACGAGAGACTCATCGAGAGTGACACAAAAGAAACACATCTAGAGAGACAAAACAAGAGTATCATCGAGAGGTACACATCAAAAGGGACACAACGAGAGACACATAGAGAGTGACACAACAAGAGACACATATAGAGAGACACAACAAAGGCCACAACGAAAGAGACACAACGGGACACTCATCGAGAGTGACACAAAAAGAACCATATCTAGGGAGACACAACAAGAGATATTACGAGAAAGACACAAAATGAGTCACATCGATATGGTCGCAACAATATATTCATCGACGGGGACACATCAGGAGGGACACAACGACAGGCTTATCGAGAGGGACACATCAAGAGACACATCGAGAGAGTCACATCGAGAAACATGTCAAGAGAGACACAACGTGAAACACATTGAGAGAGACACATCGATAGACACAACGAGAAACATATCAACCAAAGAGAGACACACAACAAGAGACACACCGAGAGAGGTACAACAAGAGACAGATCGAGAGGGACACAACAAGAGACACACTGAGAGGGACACAACAAAAGACACTACGAGAGCGACACAACAAGGAACAAATCGAGAGAGACACAACATGAGACATATCGAGAGGAACACAACAAGAGACCCTACGAGAGGGACACAACGAAAGACACTTCAAGAGAGACACAACAAGGTGCACATCGAGAGGACACAACGAGAGACACATCGAGAGGGACACAACATAAGGTGCATCGAGAAAGACACAACAAGAGGCACATCCAGAGACACAACAAGGGTCACATCGAGAGAGACACAACAAGGGTCACATCGAGAGGGACACAACAAGAGGCACATCGAGAGGAACAAAACAAGAGGCACATCGACAAAGACACAAAAAGAGGCACATCGAGAGGGACATAACAAGAGGCACATCGACAGGGACACAACAAGAGACACTTCAAGAGAAACACAACAAGGGTCACATCGAGAGAGACACAACAAGGGTCACATTGCGAAGGACACAACAAGAGGCACACCAAGAGGAACAAAAAATAGGCACATCCAGAGACACAACAAGAGACACTTCGAGAGAAACACAACAAGGGTCACATCGAGAGGGACACAACAAGAGGCACATCGAGAGGAACACAACAAGAGGCACATCAATAGGAACAAAACAAGAGGCACATCCAGAGACACAACAAGAGACACTTCGAGAGAAACACAACAAGGGTCACATCGAGAGGGACACAACAAGAGGCACATCGAGAGGAACAAAACAAGAGGCACATCGACAAGGACACAAAAAGAGGCACATCGAGAGGGACATAACAAGAGGCACATCGACAGGGACACAAAAAGAGGCACATCGAGAGGGACAGTACAAGAGGCACACCGAGAGGGACACAACGATAGATAAAGACAGAAACTTTTGAATCTTTCTTTAAAGCTTAAATATATGAAAGCGAAATATAAGTTAATATAAGTGAGCAGAATCGAACTCCAGAACGAGATATACGTAAAATAATATACGTTGTTTGAGTTTTCGAGAGGTACAACATTTAAAAATTTAGCTTTAGAACCGACCGAACACATTTATAGAAATTATACTAACATACATTTTTTTATTTATTTCAAAGAATGTTTGAAATACAATATTATCATAATAATTCATTTAAAATAAATCACCAAAAAGGCAATCCGTATGTACAAGAAAATATCTGAGCGTATTTAAGTATTGATTATTTCCAAAACGCATGTTGGTAATCGGATGTTTAGAATACTAAGGTTTACAAGTATGACTCAAGTAAAGTAATACCTTTAAAAAAATGATTCGATGAAATATCCGTTACGGATTTATGTATTTGGGAGTTATGTCCCGGCGATTGTTTTATTCATAGTCCCGCTGTTCTCACCTTGAACAGGGATACAAAATATGCGATGCCTCATCTGGAATTAATATACACACTCCTCATTTGAGTAGAATTCATGTTTTATTCATTGGAAGACTGAAATTAATGTCCCAGCTCACGTCGCCTTAGCAGGTGGCATTGTCGGTTCTTGAAAAAGAAACTAATAAACTGTATGGCAAAAGGGACATTAATGACACAATACATTGGATATGTGATTCCAATACATGTTTAAAAACGTAAGGCTGCCTTTAATGCACTAGTGTTATTAAAAAACCTGGCTTTGTACATACTATTTGTTTTAATTCATAATGATATCAAGTATAGTTCATACAGGTTTAATAATATTTGAAACAAACAAAACAATCATATTAAAATTAAATACGTGTAATTATTTCCATCTCCATATAAATAATTAAAACTCTGTGATTAGTAACCACCATCATCCACACAAAAACATGAAATAAAAGATAAATGTCAGACGTTATTATATATCGTTCTTTATAACTTAATCTATTAAATTACATGAAGGTAATTCTTTGTTGGGGGATGTGTTCATGTTGTGTCGATTGCTGCATATACTTTTTGCCCTATCCGTCAGCCCATCCGCCCGTCCGTTACACTTCGTTTCCGCTCATCTATAGAACTCTGAGACCAAAGAACGTTATTTGTTAACATTCCTCGAACACTGCGCTGAAAGTTAACATTATGCGGGTTTCTCGTTAACTTCAAACCCATATAGTACATAATAGGACCGGTGTATCCTAGTGTCATATTGTCAGATGTTACGATGTTCTGTTATCTTCAAGATGTATAGGCCCTGGGTATAATGTCATTGCATGCTAAACACATGTTTCACATGGTAGGAGAATACAAAGTTCAATCGAAAACGAAATAACGACTAAATAAAAAACCCCATCAGAACCGCGTTGAAAAGCATGTAAGCATTCATTCTCCGTCAAATAGTTATTCGTGCATAACATGTTATCTTTCTAACCGGAATTGGTTGTCCCTTTTGTCAAACAATTCTTGTTACATAAAAGGATACTTTTATCACAGTATTCGTGTTTGTCATTTCAACTACAGAATCTTTAAAAAATAACAAAAAAATAACAACATTCAAGGAAATGTTTCAGAAAACAAGAAAACCTTGGGGTAAGTGTTCCTGTTGTGTCGAATGTTGCATATATCAAACGACTGTACTTTTATCTCAAGAGTACAGTTCAATTCTTTCTGGTTAGATGCTTTATCAAGTATGTCCAACTTCCGTTTTGTTTGCAGGATTAGTTTTATATTCACTGAATTGTTATGAGCTTATAGAATTACATACAAACGAGATATTTGTATATTCAATTATGCAACAGTCTCCCACTTGGATGACAGAGTGCCTTTCAATGTCCGAATATAAATAACGCATTAAAAAAAACCTTCGCGTTTTGCGATAAAACAGCAGGAAAAAGTAACGGACATCGTTGAACGTTACATCTAAAGAAAGTTACTGGTTAGTAACTTAAAGTAATTTTAAAATAAACAAGGAGACAAATATTTGCTTTGTAATAAAATTGAGTCTCCCTTGATTGCAGCGATATTTGGACGTAGTTTAATGTCTCGAGTTAATACACAAATATTTAATATTGTTTCTCTTTACAAAGTACGTTAATCATGCCCAATACCGTCTAAGTGCCCCACAAAACAATGTGAGTGACCTATATAAAAATACCGTCTACGTCTGTACGCCCGTCCGTCCGCCTATGTTGTTGACGTAATGATCAAGGTTACAATAAGATCTTTTTTGTCAAGGCACATAATGTTTACAACACCTAGGCAGATGTTTAGTGCTTAGCAAACCTTAATATTGGCGTTAAGAAATGAATTAAATTTTCAACAAAATGTAAATCATTATGAAGAGCCCAAATTGCGATCTAACATGTTAAACAAGAACCATAAAACATTGACTAAATGTTTCCAATTTGCTCACTTGATATGAAGAAAACAATATTTAGTTCGAAAAAGCTTAATTAAATAAAAGTTGAAACGTTTGTCAATATATATTTTGATATCCTCCACAATTCAGGAATCCTAGCCTTTGTTCATCAAATCAATGACATTTTCATCAGAACTTGAATTCCTAGAGTAAAGTGAATGAAACTTTATGCATAAATTAATGGCGATGTTGGCTTAACATTGGCCAGGAACCAAAACGTTTGATCGGTTGCTACCTAAATGCCACCCTTGACATGTGTATTTGTCATCTTAAAAAGTTCAGAAAACAAACAAATAATAAACAATAGAAAGTACTTAATTTTGCTAAAACGCGTTGCTTACGATATTGAAAATTGGATGATGTACTGTATTTGTTTGCAAACGTGTGTCTGTGAGTTACTGTTTCCTCAAATTTTAGACAGATGAACAAGAAATATGTGAGTCCTTTTTGATTTAATGTTGCAAAAAATAATGTTTTTCTTTATAGACACGATCATTTCCCTAAATATTGGTAGCAACTGAATGCAACATGTTATGTATAACTTGATCACAGTTGCGATAGTTTAACATCACCTAAATAGCTTAAGCTGTCTCAGTCAGCACCATTGCACAGACCTGGTACCGGTATAATGTCATAAGGTCAGCAAACAAGCAGCATCATGGTCACCTCACGGGGCCAGTACTAATAAAATGGTGGCATTCATCTCGATCATCAGATGCCACTGCTTGCGAACAAGAAATGCCAAGAACCGGCACTTTACTGTATTTGTTTAATTTAACAGCCATGTAATGTGGCGACACTACATCGTACTGAATTAGTTATTTGCAAAAATGTTATTGCATCATAAACTTATTAAGCATACTCATATTATTTTGAAATCGTAATTATTGATAAGGATTTTTATGATTCGTTACTGTAATTACCTATAAATTGTTGAAAACGAGACACATCGAGAGAAACACAACGAGAAACACACCGCGTAGGACACAATAAGAGACACATTGAGAGAAATACAACGAGAGGCATAACAGTTGACATAACATGAGACTTAATAAGAGAGACAACGCAAGAGACTAAACGAGAGAGACACATCGAGATGAACGCAACAATAGACACATCAAGAGAGAAACAACAAGAGACACACCGAGAGAGAAACAGCAATAGACAAATCGAAAGAGAAACAACAAGAGACACACCGAGAGGGAAACGACAAGAGACACCTCGAGAGGGACACATAAAGGGTCACATCGAGACATACACAACAAGAGACACATCGATAGAGACAAAACAAGAGACACATCGAGGGAGACACAACAAGAGACACCTCGAGAGGGACACAACAAGGGTCACATCGAGATAGACACAGCAAGAGACACATCGAGAGAGACACAACAAGAGACACGTCGAGATGGACACACAAAGAGACACATCGAGAGAGACACAACAAGAGACACTTCAGGAGGGACACACAAAGAGACACATCGAGAGAGACACAACAAGAGACACCTCAGGAGGGACACAACAAGAGAAACGTCGAGAGGGACACATAAAGTGACACATCGAGAGGGACACAACAAGAGACACGTCGAGAGGGGCCCACAAAGAGACACATCGTGAGAGACACAATGGGGACAAATTAAGAGTGGCATAACAAAAGACACATCGAGAGAGACAACGAGAGACACATCGAGCGACACAACAAGAGACACCTCAAGAGAGACACACTAAGAGACACATTGAGAGGGACACAACAAGAGGCACATCGAGAGACACACAACAAGAGACCCCTCAGGAGGTACACAACAAGGGACACGTCGAGAGGGACACACAAAGAGACACATCGAGAGGGACACAACAAGAGACACCACAGGAGGGACACAACAAGAGACACGTCGAGAGGGACACACAAAGAGACACAACGAGAGAGACATAACAGGGAACACATCGAGAGTGACATAACAAAAGAGACACATCAAGCGACAAAACAAGAGACACCTCAAGAGTGACACACCAAGAGACACATTGAGAGGGACACAACAAGAGGCACATCGATAGAGACGCAACAAGAAACACATCGAGAGAGACACAATGGGAGACACATCGAGGGTTACACAACGAGATACACATCGAGAGAGACACAGCAAGAGACATATCGAGAGACACACCACAAGAGACACATCGGGAGAAGAAAATATATATAATGTGTTAATATACGTTATCAGCAGCGATCATTTTATTTTGATAGGGCCTCATCAGTTTCCTTTGAATAATAATTGAATGCCAGGAAATCGTTCTTAATTACCTTCTCCAGAAAGAAATATAATATACCTTGTTTGAGCTTTCGAGAAGTACAACATTTCAAACTCAGCTTTAGAACCGACCGAACATATTTATATAAATAATTCTAACACATATATTTTTTACTAAATTCAAAGAATGTTTAAAGTATATCATTATGATAATAATTCAACTTTCGCAATAGTATACATTACAGATAAAACGAATTTCGAAAAAGGCAATCCGTTTATACAAGAAAAATACAAAGTATTTGAAAGTATGATATCTTTGGGTATTATAAATTAATCATTTCCAAAACACATGTTGGTAATCGGATGTTTAGAATAATAAGGAATACAAGTATAACTCTTATAAAGTAATACCTTTAGAAATGATTCGATGAAATATCCGTTACGGAATGTTGTATTTGAAAGTTATGTCGCGGTGTTTGTTTTATTCATAGTTCCGGTGTTCTCATTTAAAACACAGATGCAAACGATGCGATGCCTCATCTGGAATAAATATACACACTCCTCATTTGAGTAAAATACGTCTTTTATTCATGGCAAAACGGAATTAATGTCCCAGCTCACATCGCCTTAGCAGGTGGCATTGTCGGTTGAAAAGGAAACTCATAAACTGTTTGGCAAAAGGGATCGTTATGACACAATACATTGGATATGTAATTCCAATACATGTTTAAAAACATAATGATATTCAACCACTTCTAGTATTGTACCAGTTTTATATAAAAGCCACCTGCGATAAATTAATCAAATCTGGCTAAATACATAGTATTTGTCTTTAAAATAAAATGATATAAAATATGATTCATACAGGTTTAATGATATTTGAAACAAACAATCATTCTAAAATTTAAATTGTACAGCGCAATAATATTTGCACGGAACATTAATATAGGCAATATATATTTTATACGTCTACAAATTCAAACAGTATACATGTATACGTTTCTTTAATAATGAGCAACAATCAAACACAGCTAGCAAGGGAAAAACACCTATTCATTATCAGCTCAAATATGTATATAAAACGTCCGAAAAGCAATTCCTCTTTGACCACTACAAAGAGTATGAACATAATGAGATGAGCATAGCGTTCTAATGCATTTCTATTTAAAACATATATCGCCAAGAGACCATAATTATACATTGAAAAACTGGGAAAAAGCTCTGTCGTCAAACGTCCACCTGTTCACAGGCTCACGGTAGGGACCCACACAACACTGAACGAGAGACTCAAACGTACAAACTACGCCAATAAACCACACGCGCAAATATATAGTTTTGTCGATACATGATGACATTTGTTCACTTTGTCGAATTGATAGTGTTTGACAAATCAACAGTGTTGTGTTATAGTCCGTGTATTGTTTTCTTGTTCGAAATGCTTTGGTCAGAATGCGCATTTGTGTGCATACTATTGTTATTATACTGATAGATATACAGCGTTTGATATTCGTCATTTCGAAGTAAAAGGTTTTTTCACTTACGTTGTTTCCATTTGCAAACCTGCGTCAGGATTGCACAATTTCAGTTCAAATCCTTGTCAATAGAATTTATATAGGGCAAACATCTCGAGAGAACCCCCTATATTTGTATCTGGTTTATAGATATTTCAAGATAAAAGGCCGTACATTGACTGCAGATGTTCAATTTTATGTTTTTTACTAATGAGAATATGGCTATTTTCTTTTACAAGAGAAAGTAGAAACTGTAAAACGTAATTTCCTCTGATTTAAAATTGTCTTTAGGTTTGTCTGCTCTTCTCAAGTGTCAACGAACTAGATTCTGTTTCCTGTAACATTCTAGTACGCGAGTTAATTTCCTGTTTTAGCCGAACCAAATGAGACGTAAAGACGTAGTATATTAACCTCTTGGGACATAATTTACATTTCTACAGGTTGACATGTTAACGAGGTCAATTTTATTTCAGTCTAAAAATGTAACGCAATGCTTCTTGTTATAATTTTGGTTGTTGATTATTAATATGATATACAATTATACTTTCCATACGTTTCAAGCGTTTGAATATTATATATGGAAATAGTGAAGTGCTCGTTTGCACAAAATACATTAACATTGCGACATAATAGAGAAGAAAACTTTAAATATTACACTCAGTCGACTTTCGGTCACTCTCATAAGCTACAAATTCTGAGGTCAATGTTGTTGTTATTTGCTAAGTGTAATTACGAATGTAACGTATGGAAAGGGAGAGAGACTGCTTTGACAGAATATACCAGTAGTTAAATAAGGTTTGATTTAATATCATAAGAAGCAACCAAACATTGCGTTTGACAGATGTAATACTAGAAGTGGTTGAATATGATTTTGTTTGTCTGATCCTTAGCTTCTCCGAATATGAATATTTCAAGGTTCAAATGGCCAAAGGCTGAAATTCCAATCGTATAATTCAGACTCAGTTACAATTTCAATTTGTAACAAAGGTGAGCAAAATTTCGGATAGTCTTGATTTTAGTCAACAGAAAATACTTTTAGGTTACAGACTTATGTTCTGTGGATGTACGCATGCCTTTATTTTCAGATCATATTGCCTCTACGATTCTAATTGGATTAACAATGTCATATAAAACGAAATAATAGAGTTATTAACTAGTGTGTTGGGCCAAAAATTAGAGGCTACGCCCTCGGTTTTACTAGTTGGTAAATCAGCACATTGACTCACTAACCTGCTTTGTTATATATATGTACGCTGTTTGTGAAGAGGTGGTAATTCCATGTTTGTTTTGTCATTTTTGAAAACTATTGTGTTTTCGCCCTCGATTTTGGTTTTATTTGTCGTGTGCAAAAACGAGGTTAGAGCCCACCAATGCTGCTATCTTGTTAAGAAGCCACAGTAGATGATGCCAAATTCAGTCCAACCATTTAAGGCACTCTTGTCTCATAACTGTGTGCTACTAATACACCATTCAAGACATATCAAGATATGTTCAATTATTTAATAGAATGACAATATTCTAGTCGGTAATAAAATGTTACGCTACTAACCCCTGAGCAACTGCTATCGTCTAAACTATACAAATATTTGAATTTCATTTGTTCTTCTTTTAACATCATGCAACACGACATCGTAACTTATTTAACATCATACTCATTTGTTTGATTTTTGTTGTGCATGCTGTTCCATTATCCATCTCACTTAATAAGTGTGATTGCATGTATGTCTCGACATTAATGTTTAGCTCGTGCACATTGATGGATTCGTTGGAAGTATTTATAAACCTAGCTTGGATGTTTCTCTAAAAGACATTTTCATTTGTAAAACCTATAAAGATTCGTAATAAATACAATTTTCCCTCATCCAACTTCGAAAGAAAATAGGAACGCAATAGATATTGCTTGTACTGAAATTGTGTTCACGTAATACAGATATTGCACAATATATGTAAATCGTTAAGTGCTTGCGCTTTACTTTGAAATTAATTTATAATCGATTCGACAATTTCCGAAAGAAACGGTACTGCATATTGTTCGTGCATTTGTTCTATTCATGGCGCATGTTTAAGTTTTATTAGAAACGTGCCTTGCATGTTAAATATCATCTTTGTTGAATTCGGTCGTAACAAACATTCTGCAAGTTGAAGTAATAGCCGCTTCTCTTGTGCTCTTTTTTGTGTTAAAAATGAAAATTTGAATTTATTTATATCAAAATGTGATTAATCAAATACTGAACTATTTGAATACAAATTTCTAAAACTATTCGGGCGTTATACGAATGAACACTGCTTATTTTAGACATGGTCGGTGATATGACTGAGTCGTCAACACGACCGTTGATGAAGATTGCCTTGAATAGCACGTAAATATACAAAGAAATTAAGAACACAACAAAGGTTTTACATTGTCCTTAGTTTGGTAACATGCATAACGCAAGACATATTTTAGCGTAATATGACTTGCTAGTCATAATCCCATCTTAAGTTCTAACGTATGTCCAACATGTATTGTAAATGCATTTTGACTTTTGACTTAGCATTTAACTTGCTGGGCGAACCCCCATCGTTACCATAATTATATTCCATATGTCTTGTTAATATATGTTACTATGTTTGAACCTTGATCGAACATGAAACTTGTGGACGTCATCGCCTCCTACGTTGACACAAACTAATACTTTAACCTTGGTCTTACAGTTTGAGTTACAATATTATAGACTTAAACAGTACATTTACTCTAGAATGGAAGTCGTCCAAGACAAATATTTTCATGCAACACCTGGTGTGCTTTGAGCAATTGAAACTACGTACTATTCACACTGGTGCACAACATCTTAACATTATCATAAGCAGTGCACATATCGGCCCTTAATAATTTATTATTGCCTTTGACTTGTTTGGACATGTTGATTACACTTTTCAAGGATTATAAAAGTAAGATTGTAATGAAGCAAACGTCAGAGGAACCCGTTCAAAAGTATGCTCTTTCAATTTGAAAAAAAATGTTTTTCTGAAAAAAGGCGCACACGAAACCATGCACAGTTAAACAGCGTCCGTATTTAAGTTACCACTTCTTTCTTTGACAAAAAAGAGTGTTAAACATTTCCAAGGCGGAATTTGTTTGGTGCTATTTTCAGCCAGCAGCATTTGCACGACTAGACAAGTAAATACTGATTTCCAACTCATAAATATAGCTTAAAGTGACACCCTTATTCAAAATTAATACAAAAAACATGTATAACAAACATAAATTTTGACTGATAAACCTTAAACTACTTACTATATAATACATTTATAGAAAATATTAATTACTGATAACAACATTGTAACCGTGTATTTAATAGCAGAAAGCGCAAAAATATTAAATGATTGGTGAATGCTAAAATATTTACTGTGGTTTGCTATAGTCTCATAAGGCAGAATATCGTGATTAATGCTCTTTTCTTTCAAATTAAACTTGGTATCCTTCATAAGAACAATTGTTTTTGACATTTATTCATTCTTTTTGGAATATTAAAACAAAAATATTAAATGTGGTAAATCTTATTTGCGAGTAAGAGTGCATCTTTAATTCAACGTTATTGTATGGCTGAGTATTGAGGTTAAAGTGAAATGATTGTTTATTATGTTTAGGATCATTTTGTCTGGTCAAAGTTTGTTAAGAGACAAATAATAAACATGCATTTATACAAACTCTTATAATTGTTTATTTTTAAATGTGAACATATGTATATATTGTGCTATAATATTTGAATTTAATTCATAAGGACATGACATACACTTTTTAAAAATGAGTTTTATTATAAATCAGTTTATGAAACATACAACTGCATAAGGGGTTAAAGGGAGCTTTATTACATAAACTTAACTATTGCTCCAAACTCCAGAAGCGCTCGAACAATACACATTATACACAGCAAAGACAAAATATTAATGACTAACAATTCCATAATATGATTAGCGCATTATACTGTGAACGCAAATATATAAACACTCACAGGTGAATTTAAATGCATAGCTTAGCGTTATAATTTTAATGAATTAAGAAAGTTGATAATATGCATAATCAAAATTGCATCTGGTGATAAAAGGAAAACTAATTGAGGAACAAAATACATTTATAGTACCCAGAAAAACAATGGAGAGGGGCGGAAGGGTATTTTTTAACTTATTACAGAGTGTCAATTTAATAACCGCATGGAGTTAGAAATTGGCTCCAATAAATTCAGGGAGGTCACATGACCGGAAGTAGTGAAATTGAGATGATATCTGTAGCTTGTCAAAAAATGCAATTAAGAAGCCTAATGAAACATATTGATCATTTGAATTGAAGGTTAAACTTCATAGCTTGTCTAACTAATCAATCCAGGAAAGACTATCTTTAAGCCCCTCTAAACACACGCTACAACGCTAAATGAAGTTTAGAAAAACACATTCAGTTATCATGCTTATATCACTATAGCTTGCGTAGCACATGTCCAGTGGCAAAAAGGGACTTTGTCAGTATCAAAGTAGTATTTAAGTGAACATTTTAGAGGTCCATATCAAAATCAATCGTTCTTCTGGCTGTGCGGAACTTTAACGATAGGTTTTTATATCAACATTATAATGCAAAATGAGAATATTATAAATTGATATCACAGAATGAAACAGCATTTCCAAACACTGGAAAGTTGTTTAAGCTTTATTTCCCTTTTAGCTGAAAAAGGTCGTTTGAACCTATTCCACTCAAATTTGTCTTCAATCACATTTATTTACTCATTCAAAGCAATCATCATTCATTTTATCATCCAGCTGATATTACTATGTTCTGTGAAATCACTTTTGAGCTCACGTCAAACGAATTGAAATGACATATTGACCTAATAGCCGGTAATCAATGCTCTCAGAAAGTTCAAAATATTTTTTCGAAATTATTTATGGGCTTAGAAAGCTTAGAAGAAGACATTTAAGTAACAAACACTGTTTTATTGCGTCTGGTATTAAACTTTGTAACAAACACGCGGATCAAAGCATTACAACCTTGGAAAATGAGTTCTTTAAGTACATGAAATTGCAGTTAAATTGCAACATGAAGCGCATCAAGAAAACATCGGGCTGAATATCATCATAAATTCACATTTCTTGAATTTATTGGCGCGAGTTCCTGGAAACTAGAGTTTTATTCGACAACAAAATCATAACGTGAGAGTTTCAATATATGCATTTCTACCGTTCATTGATACCATTTGTTCTTACCAAAAGAGTTAAGGAATGAAAGCAATATAAATACTTATGTGAAAAACTACAGAAACAAGCTCAGTAGCCAAAAGTTTAAACATAAACTCCGTTTAAAGGCACAGGGTAAACGCCAAAGTCATCGAACACAAAAAAATCACAAACAAGGAACATGGAATAAGAGCACAAAACTCTACAATCCACACAGTGCATATAGATATTATTTGAAAAAAAACTAGGTATGTTTATCCAGGATTGTTAGGTACCGCCTTGGAAGGGTCAGTCAAATGTAAATTTATTGGGGGTTTAAACCAGTTTACCAGCACAAGCCTCACTCTTATCTTAACAATCTTAAATAAAGAAAAAAAACGTAAAAGGTAAATCTTATCAAAGTATGCATTAACTTGAGGAAACTTAATAATAAAACAAATAATAATAAACGAAAAGGTATACCCCAAGTTAACCTAGTTTTTATTAACTGGATATTAGTTTTCTCGTATATTTTTAACTTTTATATCGGACTAGTAAGTAGCACATTGGGATAACTCGTGCAACTTCTATAATGCTGATAAATTTCAATGCTATTCAGTAGTATACACTTAAATTCATGAACGTTTTCCTTGACAACATATTACAATCAGTTACTTCAACTAAATACCTCGTTATTTAATCAAGAAACATTTACGTAATAACCCTAATTGTGGCTGGAAACCGCAAATCAATGGTGTATAATTTTGATAACATTAGTTGCGGATACATCAACTTTTACCTAACACATAGACTGATACTCAAACCAAAGATGATCCATATAATCGTGACTACTGTACATGTACATAAAGAGGATGATAAATGGTAACAAGTACTATTTATACTTTCATGAACATAATTCAGATTACAAGCATGAGTTACAAATCGATTTGTCTCAATGATAGACGAAATACGTCATAAGCTTATAAACACAAGCTAAATAAACACAGAATTGTCGTTAATTTCAAATGTTGCAGTTACGGCTTTGGTACGGCCATTGGCAACTCAGTAAGAAAACGCGGGATTTAAATCGACTTTTATCACTCAAGCTCACACTTATCACGAAATACTAACTCAGAAGTACTTGGTCGTCTTTAATCCTTTCCAGAATAACATCACATATTTTCAAAAGTTATTTCGCACATGATATGAGTTATATTCTAGAAAACGCAAAAGAGAATCAAGCTCGAATTTCGAAAGAGAAACCTTGTTATTGCATTGCACAAATATTAATACGATTCGATCTTCAGCTGATGGTGTTGTATGAACCTTGAGGCGAGGTGAGATATAAATCTTAACAAACATGACAGTTTTTAGCATTAAGTGATAGGAATCTCGAAACTGTTTCAAGTGCGATAGCTGACAACGACAGGCAATGACACAGGTCCTTTAGCTGACAACGACATGAAATGACACCAGTTCTATAGCTGACATCGACAGGAAATGACTCCAGTCCTATAGCTGACAACGACGGGCAAGGACAGGCAGCTTATTTTAGGAATAACGGGTGTATTTTTCTCCTGTGGTCTTGTTATTTTTCACTTCTTTAAAAATCTCATGGGCTCTGCAAAAGGAGTATCACCTGTTTTTTTAAAGAGTGCTCTACCGGCAATATATATGTTTATAAAGGCACATACGAAAGAAAAATAGCATATTATATTAACTTGTTTTCTACTTATCTTTTACACATAAACGTTATTAATGATTGGAAAATAATATACGAGTTTCTAAGAAATTAGCTTGAGAAATCAAAAACAGGGAAACATCCATGATTGTGCTGCATGTATAGCTTTATAATCGGATTTAATATTTATTTTAGTTTTATCGAATATAAATTGCTTAACTTAAATCGTATGTTTCAAAAGTCATTCTTGATTTGAAATAACGACAAATTTCAATATGTTTTAATGCAAAAATAATATGTATACACATGTTTTGTTGTATATTCCCAAAGGCAAAACACTGCTTAGAAGCCATTTATTAAAACGTTTAAGTTTTTGTGTATAAGTATATATTTTAATTATTTATTTATAAAGCATGTTTCGTCACCGATAATATTGTGTGAATGGATATACGATCATTTAAATTATTGGACACTCATTGTTTAATCTATTACCATTATCATACAATTTTTAAAGTAGCAAAAAGTAGCAAAACTAATTGCTACAACTGATACAATTAGTGTATTCTTATTAAGGGCCGTCATTTTAAAATGATAATGGAGAAGGCCTACTGTTAAAAATATTTGCCTTTGTTTGTGGTTTAATATTTTACACCTCAACTTTATTGATTACTCTTTATAAAATCTTTGTTCTAAAAACGAGCGAATAATAAAAAAACGAAATACGATCTTACACTGAGAAAAAAGTATCATCTATATCTTTCATTACAAAGGAAGTAATATCTTAGTATTTAGATGGTGTCAACTGTTTGGCGTCTGAAACAATTGCTTAAACGCTTTTTGACGGAATTCTGTTTTATTACTTCTGTCGTAAAATGTGTTTGCTCTAAAAAAAAAACTACTCGTGTATGAAACTGCATATGTGTAAATAATATTGAATTTCGATAACTACTGAATCTTTAGAGGCACAGAATTTGACCGTGAGACGTTTGAAACGTACATTTCGTGGTTCGTCGAACCAACAATTGTAATGAGGAAACTCCCTATTTCTCTCGAAATATGAGTATTGGTATTTCGTATTTATGGCACGGCATAATAGTTTATTATACGTTTAAATGTGATAGATTGCCACATCTGTTCATAGTTATTTATTGTATCATTACTCCAGAAAAAATAGATAGCCCAGATGACATTTTTAGTAGTTCAAGAGGGTTAGTCTCTTTGTAAAGAAAAAACCCACACAATGTCACACTACAAAACATTGTCATCATTAAAATAATCATAAAAAATATCATTAAAGCAACATTGGAGCCTAAACCGATCTGGAAGTTAGCAGCAGAAAAGACACGCTGTTTTATTACTCTGTTTATTCTAAAGTTAAGATTATAGGGATTTACCTTTATGTCAAATGATAACTACTAGTAGTTTTATATCTTTGTTATGTAAACGCTTTTAATGCGTTCAAGGGTAATTGTTAACGAGCATGTCCCATAAAATATAATTACAACATACACAAAATGAACCTGACAGAGTAGAATAGCATCATCAAACAATTAAAATAAAAGTTTATACAGGTGTTCTTTGGCAATCATAAATACATTTTGTCTGCCAATATATAATCTTATGTGTTTTCTGGCAGCATCCTGTTCATTTCCAATTCGTATACATTTTTAACAATAAATGTGCAATAGGTTCAATGCTAAAGAATATATAACAATTTTCCTAAGTGTAATACGTATTTGAAGTACAGTCTTTGATGCAAATGTATTAAATATGCTTTTTATCCACAACAATTATTATTTGAAAATAAAACTTTTTATAAAAAAATCATTCCCAGCCAGCCTGTAATGTTTTCGGCAAAATATCGTCAAATTCTCTATATGTGTACATATTTTGGGGTTCGCTCAGGTAAATACATTTATATATGTATATGTATATATGTATGTAAGCGTCAGCAACATGTCCAACGTGCCCTACGCATTATTTTTGTCCCTAAAGTAAACCTTTAACACTGTCGTAAATGAACTTTGAAGAAAAAGTTTTTTTCGGCTTCGTTCAGCAGTGGTACGATAGGAGCACCGAGGAGTCTGGGTAAAAACAAAGTTCCATCTAAATGCAATAAATCTGCTAGAAATTGCGTCCGAAAAACATGAATGTCACATATAAATGACGTTCATAATTTCGATGTGCTAGCTCATCTGTCATTGGAAAAGAACATTGGTCGCAAATATATCGCTGGAGTTTGACACTGCGTCACCATTGTCTCGCAATAGTGTTCAGTATATATCTGTTTCCTTTGTATTCTATGCATGGATGAACGTTTGGGTTGAGAACCACAAAATATTGAAAATTGTCATCACTAGGCACACGTCAAACTGGTAAACTAATGTAATAACGTTGCTCTTCCAAATTAATTTGGATGGCATCTTTGATGGATTAACAATTACATCGTTATATTATCTGTTGTTGGTTTGATAATTTCCTTATTAAGATCGATAGAGATAAGTGGGTTGGTTCGATGGGGACAAACTCCCTGCGCAGCCATGGATTAAAATGGATGCATCGCATTCTGTAGTCTTTCTTCAATGCGACTGGTATATTTTAAATTATAGTCCTGCTTTTGACCCATATGGATTACGTAGCTTGATGGTTTACTGTACATGTTTCCATAAAGTATTCCTATTGGTGGTGCCGTGTCGTTCGTCGTTTTTTCAAGATAATAATAATAATATGACAATTAATCATAAAAATATATAAGCATTCTTATAATAACAAAAATGATTATTATTACATAATCTATATACTGTCAATGTTTTGAATGTAACTACAATTGATTTTAAAAGTAGCTCCTAAGTCTGCAGTGAAAACCTACTTGATGTTTTCACTGTTGTTATTTAAAGGATATTTCTCCATGTTATATCGAAAAGCATGAAAATATGCAAAAATAAAAGATAAAACCGAAGACTGTTATTATAATTGTTATTTGCTGCTTCCTGACATACTCATTTCCCAACAATTCAAACAAATTTATGTTCTAAATCAGGACAACAAGTAATGAATGCCCAAGATAAAATGGTTAATTCATTTACATATTTTAATCATTTTATTTTCAATATAAACAATGAACGGAAAATAATTCCAATTTAACAGCTTTACATTTATTAAAGTAAGGCCTGTTTAATGGATATTTAATATTCTTCTTCAGCAGCAAATTAAATCGCACCATATTCTTGGATGTGTTTTACATTTAATTTGCTAGCTAATTTCCTGTTAATGGAAGTTTTAAGCCAGGGAAAATGAAAAGCAAACGTGCTTTATTAGCCCCATTCCCGATAATATACATTTCTTCATGCTGATGTGCTCACTAGGGCAATTCCAGTTTAGTACAAATAGGACTTTTACAAAATATATAGATTACATTATAACATTTTTTTGTTATTTGCTGAACAATATTTATCTCTTATATAAATATAAAATTTCTAAAAAGATAAATGTTGAGCATATTCAAAAGGTAGCCTGCAACAGGTCTAGATGCAAAATACAATCGTGACGACAAACTAAAGACGGAAGTTTTGAACATTGCTTAAACACGTGTAGGGGCTTAGGAAAGTGCGATTTCAACAAACAAAAAATAATGCCTGTTGTTTCATGTTGTATTGTTTCGATTAGAGTGCCCCTACTTAGAGGAAAGAAACATATTGTACACGATTAATTACCTTAATATAGTCAATCACTGTTAAGATTGAGTCAGTGTCGAAAGGATATATGTCTAAATAAGTGCAATGGATTCCTTTTCTGTCGGCCAAGAATTATTTTTATTAATAAATTGTCTTAGTATGGCATTGCATTATTGTGGTCATATATTTTAGTATTGGTGGAGATTTGGGTTATTGTGTCAATTCATCATACGTAGTCAATTGGCAAATAAGTTAAATACAATATTAGCCGGTCCACAATATGCTATTTACCTGTTGAACTTTCCTTGCAATAACACTATTAGAATCTACAATAATCATACAACACTAAAGTGGATGATTTTAATTTAAACTTAGTAGCTCACAAAAAGGCCATATATGTCACATGTTCATGACAAGATTAACCCTCGTGGGGAAATCACGTCAAAAGAATAACAAAATATCCACAAATCCACTTGGGTATATGCATTGACTTATTATTTGGAACACAACGCCGCTTTCGTTGACACCACAAAATAATTTGTATTTATTCTTAATATTTGTAAAGAAAAGAAGCTACGACTTTTATTATTGTATGCACTTTATATCAAGATATAATACAAAGCTGTACATTTACTCTTTGCATAGATTGTTTTTTAAAGAATAATAATCACGAATTATTGTTCAACATAGAATTTGGGGTAATGCTGAGGAGTAAGAGAACCTTATTAAATTAATTATTTCTATGCCAAGATTAGCGTTCAAACAAGAAAACAATAGCCAGAATCAAGTTTAGAATGTCCCGTTTCAATGAAATTAAAGCAGTCTGATGCATGCCTCATTATTTGTGTATAATCAAGACATGTAAAGCTGCGACAATTTCAGAGTTGTAAGATCGGTATCTGTGCGGAAAAACATTAAATTTCTGAAATCTGAGAATTATTTAATAATGTTTTAAGAAAAACACATTCTTAAGCATTTATCTCTGTTACCATGGCTTGTCATAGTTGACCAAATAAGTTTCTGTTAGACCTCAGCCCTGCCCATCTACAACTAATGTGCAGAGCTTCCCTCTTGTTTTCGTAAGGATCATTCCAATTACATATACGTATTCATTTTCTACATATCGAAACTAAAAGCTTACTTTTTCAGGAAAATGCTATATGGGTTAAATACAACATTTTGGTGACACGTCAGATATAATTAGTTAAGCTATTTATTGCTATTTTGTATATATAATTGTCTCCGAATTTAAATAGATATCTAAGACTGGCTTATACACCATCAGCAAAAAAGAAATATATTTCTAGCACACCGGATAGGCATTTCAGGTAAATTCAGCGGTGCTGGAAAACTCCATCTGGCATCCCCCCATGCCAGATGAGTCATGCGCTGTGACGTAATACTTTCAATTTCTTTTATTAAACACTTAATGTAACCATAGTTATGAGATTTCAATAGATGAGTTCCATTAGCATTAACTTTACAAAAATATTCCTTAAAAACAGAACAAAATAACCCTTAAAAGACGTGATAACGAAGGAACTTATTGACGTATGCAGTGAATACAAATTACTGCGCGTCATGACGTCAGTAAATATCATCGCACGCGCTTTTTGGTGAAATGTACAAAAACGCGCTTTCTTATGTATTTTCTTCACTAAAATGCAATTTAAGTGATGCTAGAAAAAATATCATTCTATCATGTGTGTCCGTTCCGGATAGAAAAATCCGACACTCGGGCACGCTGCGTGGCCGGTAACTCGGCAAGCCTCGTTACCTGGCAACGCAGGTGCCCTCGGGTCGAAGTTTTCTATCCGGAACGGGAACACATGATATATACTTATAATAAAGAATGTCAGAAAATATCTAGGACTACAATCTAAACATCTGAATCAATTTACGTCCATTCGATCGTGTACTGTTTTATGGGTAACTTTATATATACAGTCGAACTCCGTTAGCTCGAACTCCCAGGGACCGCAAAAATACCTCGAGCCTCGGGAAATTGGAGCCAAGCGGAAAAGCTTACACTGAGTACAAAAACATCGGTACTTTACTTCGACCTCGAGCCAACGAGGAAATCGAACCAAAGGAGTTCGAGCCAACGAGTTTCGACTAAACAGACGGAACACAATATATCTGGATATAACTGGATGTAAAATAAAAAATGTTGGCTTTAAATGCTGCATAAAGCATTTATACAGCGCTAATCGGTTTTAAATTTACCTATTTTTTAAATATTTAGACTTCAAAATTACCTCTTTCAAGCATCTCAAACCAGTCCAATTTGACAGTGGTTTATCCCCTAGCGGTATGAGCATGTCTCTACAGTTTCGCCTTTCGTTCATTACTTTAAATCCTATGACATCACTGTCAATAGTCTTGACCCGGAAATGACTCACTTGGGGTTTTTCCAATAATTTGGTCACGTGATGCCGGTACAAATACAAGCGCCATTTGCATTTATCAAAATGAGTACTGTTCTGTTTCGTAGCCGTTCTGTTGCCGACTTACAGCGTTATTTGAGAGAAAGGGGTGTCACATTTAGTGATTCTAGGAAACCTGCGTTAGTAGAACTCTGTAGTTTGGCAGAAGAGCTGAGGATTGAGGTTGATCCCGACGGATTATTAGAAGATCGGCCTGAAGTCGTCTGTCAGAAGCTGATGCTGAGTGACATGTGCCTTGTGTCTCCACAACGGCTGTCTGGGACTAGCGATCTGTCTATCGTGCCAGTTCTGTCAATTTTTGACATCTACAATTACTTAATAACTTTCAACTATGATCACGCCTCCCTAAGGGCATATCACCAGCTTGAGGGATATTCTATGTTTCGAGATGGCTATACACGAGGTATTGAGACGGTGCCATATCCCAATACTGGTAAGACTCTGTCAGTATGTAGTTGTTTTAAATACTATAATTTGATGATGATGATGATGATGATGATGATGATGATGATGATGATGATGATGATGATGATGATGATGATGATGATGATGATAAAAATCTTGTCATTATGCATGTACATTTACCACCATTTTGAAACAAATAATGTTTTAAATAGCACACAAATTTCATGTGTGCATATAAATTTATGTCATGAAGTTTAACAGGAAAGGTTATTTTTCAATTGTTTTATCAGACGCTTAATTAATTGTTATGCTATCATTGCAAGTAAAAACAATTCAGCAGCATATTGAATTATGATGCATAAAATGTATGTTTTATTCTTTGTTGCAGCCTTTGTTGCTGTGAAAGCCAATGTGAAACCGCGGACGAATGATAAAGATCCAGTATCCAAGAGAGGCTACTACAGCTGTTGGATCATGATGAAGAACAGTGACGAGGGATCCATTCAATCTGCTTATTGCAGTTGCAAAGGAGGGTAATGGTCTAATTAACTCTTCCTTAACTACACTTCATGTTTAATACTTGTCACAGATCTATGCAGAAAAGTATGTGGCCTGTCCTGGGAATCGGACCAGGGACCTGTTCTTGGAAGTTGTATGCTCTACCAACTGAGCTAATCAGCCCTGGATAACTGATAAATTCAATTAATAGAACTGAGACATAGATTCCCTCTAACTTGCTGGACCATATATCCACTGGCTATATTTGTTGAACTGCAGTGCAGTCTCACTGACATGCAGGGTACTGGCCACGGTCCCTTGTTGGACACAATTTCTCACATACTCAGAAAAGTTTGAAGCCCGTCTGGAGATTGAACCCAGGACATCCTGTGCACAAAAAATTATCTACCAACTTATATAACCGGCCCTGGATAACTTGTATTCTCTGATCTGTATAACAGTTCAGTACCATGAACTTGAGTTGTACAAAAAACATCCATAGATATAATCTAATATTTAATTTGTTATTTTAGATCATATTTTATCATAGCTTACTTATTGATACTCTTATATAAACCCATTCCAAATTATAATATATAATTTGATGCCACATATTTATCTATAAGTTTGTTTAGGCATGGATGTTTTGTGGCTGCTCATCTTAATACCATTGCTTTTTGATAGCATTGATGGATGCTGTCGACATGTTGTGGCAACCCTCTTCGAAGTCCTTGACTTTGTACAAGACTTCAAGAAGACCAGCTGTACTTCAGGGCCATGTTTGTGGGTTCGGTGTGCTTCTCAGGCCGATCAACTAGGCAAACCTATTCCTGCCTCACAACTTGAGACTTCAATTATGGTGGAGCCCAGGTATATTTCATTTGTCTTTAGTTAATTTACTTTAAGATAAGTTCTATATTTAGCACCCACCATATGAAATTGAGTCAGAGGTAAAAGGTGAACTAAATGTTTTCTAAAAATAACCAGGCTGTGTCTGTATTAGTGATGAGCACAGGCTAAGTACCTATTTTGAGTTAATATAAGAATTGGAAAAAATAATTTCTCCTGCATTGTATGTTTTTTGATAAACATGTGTGCACATAAATTATTTTTTCCAATACTTATATTAACCCAAAATTATCTGCATGATACTACATGTACCAAAAAATGCAAAAAAAAACCCTATTAACTGGAAACTGATGTACTGTGATTTTTGTAACATGTTTTAATGAAATATTAAAGGCTATAAAATATTAGATTAACATCCCTCACCCCTGTCTGAAACCCAATCAATAAGTTATATATATATTTATATATGTATAAATAGATGTATTTTTAAAGATGAAAATAAACTGCCAACAAGCCCCATCTTAAGACAATAACCTTAACATTTCATACTCTGGCCTTTTCTTACTTGCCAACAGTTAAGGTTTTTGTTTCCTGTTTGCAGCACACAGACAGCAATGCCACTGTATTCGCCATTGTCTGATGAGTATCCAGTGCCAGATCCTAACGATTTCCTTGAAAAAAGTGAAAACTCTTCAACCAACGGCCTGCGGATTACGTGCCATGTATGACTGCTCATATAAAAAGAATTGTACTTCATCACCTCTGAGCGTCAAAACACCAATGGAAAGAGCTGAACAATTTATGAAGGAACATATATGTGAAAATTTATAATGTAACTGTTCTAATATATTTATGTATTATTATCTTACTTATTCAGAGAATGAATGTGAGCAAATTGAACAATTAACAAGAGGTCAATCAAAAAATAATAACTGGCATCGGATGAGAAAAGGACTATTAACTGCATCAAATTTTCATAAAATTACACATTCAACTGATTTAAATCGAACAGCAATTGCGTTACAAAAAAATTCAGTGTTTGCAGAAAACTCTATTCCAGACTCCATATTATTTGGGCAGCGATTTGAAAATAAAGCCCGTGACATTTTTATAAAGACACATAGGTTTAAACATAAACATTGTTCTGTAAAAGTTCCTGGGCTAGTTGTTTCTAATGAAGACCCAATTTTAGCTTGTTCACCAGATGGAATAGTTGATTGCAAAATATGTGGGAAATTTTTGATTGAAATAAAGTGTATGTATAAATATAAGTGTTTTCACCCTAAAAATGCCTTGAAACTTTCAAATGTCTGTGTTGAAGATGAAAACAATAATTTAACATTGAGGCGTTCACATACATATTTTGACCAAGTACAAGGACAAATGGGAGTAACTGGCCTCACAAAATGTGTGTTGGTTGGGTACACACACAAAGGCATTTGTTCCATAACAGTTGACTTTGACGAGTCATTTTGGAATAATTCTAAAAATAAATTGTTTAAGTTTTACACTGATGCATACTTTCCACTTTTGAAAAACATATGCTGTACAAATTGAAGGACTAATGCCTTGTCTGTGTTCATCTCATGTAGACAGCATAACAGTTTTATTACAACTGTTATTTAGAACATTTGTTAAAAGAATTGTTGCTCTTGTGAGATCAATTTATATCTTTAAGGTATATGGTGCACAAATGGCATTCCTGTATTTTTCCATCAATTTGATATTGATGCCTTGTGATACCATTATTTTGGTATAATTTGTACACCAAGTATATTGCTTTCCTGATATTCAAACATGAAAACCATGAAAGGCAATATATCTACAATCACAATATTGCAATATGCTGACCTGCTTTTTATGACAAATGTTACACACTGACAAAGTTATTGTTAAATATTGTTTTGTTCTATATTTCAAATACAATTGGAGCAATCTTTAAATGAACAAAATTCATATGTACATAAAAATGCTTAATTTTTATACATAAAAAGAATGTATACTCATAAACCTATTTGGCAAAAAGAGAATGTGGCATTTGCTTTAGGCGAGACATGGCTGTAAGTTGCTAACAACTGCAACAATTGTTGTAATTTGCCTCAACAGAAATCGTAACTTCAATGGAATTATGCCTGACAAAATTTTAAAGGTCTTCATTCTTCGGATAGCTCTTTCAACATGAATTCTAACAGAGGCAATAGATCTTGAACGTTTAATTGCTTTACTGCTGAGGCATTTTCCATGTGTAAATGCCGGTATATTTAGTGTAGCTTTCTTTGGAAGTAACAAGTGCCTTATATTAAAACCACGATCAGCCATTATATCATCGCCTTCTTCAATATTGTCTATAAATCCTGAAACTTGTACAATTTTGGCATCACTTATAGAACCAGGGTAAATGCTAGATATAAATGTAATAGCCCCAGATGGAGATATACCAATTAATTGTTTGAATGTATTTGAATGCTTATAATTTGACCATGTTGCCTTTTGAGCAGCTGGTCTCAATGGCTTTTGTACAAAATACTCAGTACAATCAATAATTGCACGTGTTCTTGGATATCTAGCAAATGATTGGGGTAAGTTTACTTTGACTATTTCTTTTGAAGGCCATATAATTAAAGCCTTTAAACACTGGTGTAACAAATTGGTCCAAGAGATAAAAATTCTACTGACATGACTATTAGATACACCAAACAGGTATGACAAGTGTTTGTTTCCAAATCCCATTCGAATTTTAACTAAACAGAGTAACATTTCTATAAATAATGATTGTGATGTTCTTTTTCTCCCTCGGGTTTGGTTGGAACGTGGAGTGTTCTTGTATTTACCATCCCAAAGCTTAGTATTTTGAGCTGCAGGCAATATCCAGTCAAAAAGCCAGTGAAGAAGTGCTACTGTTGGGAAACCAGTATATTGAAAACATGTAGCATTGGTTTTTAGAATATAGTGAATAAAGTCAACCGATGTGTTATCAGATGTCTGTGTTCCAAAGTCTTTTGTGCTACTAATACTCTCTATTTTAACATCTGGGCTATTTTCACACTGAATGATATCCTGAAACACAGGTAGGTTTAAATTGCATAGAAAGATATTTTCATGTCTGCTGTTATCAGTGCTAAAATTATCACGGTTGGAATATGTTAATTTAGACTTTTTCGACTGCTGTTGAGGTGTTCTCCTCTCTGAAGGTCGTTTGCGACTTGAAGTGGCAATGGGTGTTGAGGTGTGGGTGGGGTAGGTGGCAGGTATTGGATCTATGGCTCCCTCAAGGAAGTGCTGAAAATAAATAAACTCATTGTTGTATCAGCTACAAAGTATTTAAGTTTTTACCAAAATACATTGACAAATAAAATTAACGACAGTGTGCTGGTCTTATAGAGTTAATACTCATAAAAAGTAATATCAAGCAACCACTGTCAATAATATAGGCCTGCAAACTGCACTTCCGATACGAATTCTTCATTTAACTAATATTTAGTCTTACATCAGGACATTACAAACAAACCTTCGAGCATACGAAATGATGTTTTCCAATTTTCTCAACCGATAGATCCTGATGTGGCCTGCCACAATTTTTGATCCACTGTTTACAACGGTCGTGGCTCTTTGTTGGTTTAGGAAATGGCTTAAAATAAACGTCTTTCATGTGTGGCTTGTCTTTATACCGACTGTCACTTTTGCAAGTTCCCCAACTGCAGCGTTTTGTAACCATGCTGTGTTTATTTACTCTTAAATTAGGATTGTTTTGCTAAAAACAGCGTTTAAATTTGGCGCTATCGATTGACTTTGTTTGTACCGGTGTCACGTGACGTAAATATTGGAAAAACCCACATACGGATTTCCGGGCTTGAACTATTCAGTTTGATCGGAACATACTAAATATTCTAATGTTTTTTTTTGCTATAGACTTCACAAAAGTTACTGCCTCTCACATTCTCTGAATGTACACAACTGTATTTCGTTGTTGTGTAAGCGGTTTGAAAATTCACAAAGAATTCCATTTAAATCCAAAGTGAACACAAATCACCAAATGCTTATATGTTGGAATTCCAATTAGCTTTAAATGAAATCTTAGTCTGTTTACAAAAAATAATTAACGCATCATTTGTCTATTTGAATGTTTTTGGTTATGAAAATAAATTATACAGAACCCTAAAGTCTTAGTCTAAAATATCAAACGATAAAATAAAGCTGGGAAAACCGTGTTTAAAAAAATCAAGACTCGCTATGTTAAAGTCGTTGGGACCTCAGGAAAATTTTCTGGGTAATGAACATTCGAAATAACTGCACTTAGAAAACTGTATAACTAATCCGCAAAAGATTGAAAATAAATCGGCACTACATGACATTGCGAAAAAAGACTTCGACATATAGCGTTTCGACTGTATAAATATAAAATGAAATCGGAAAAGCTTTCAGTTAATTCAGATATCCATTTCACATCTGGATATCGGCATAAATTGAAGTTTATGCATTTATATTAACAGTTTCCTGAGAGAACATATTTTATGGCCTTTGTGAGTATACCTACTTGTTTTTTATGTGCCTGTACATATTTGTTTGCCTTTTTGCGTAATTCTAAGGCCTTTGTTAGAATACCTATCAGTTTTACCTTTGTTAGCATACCTATTTGAATGGCTTTTATGAGTATACCTATTTCTACGGCCTTTCCGATTTTAAGGTTTTGTATGACCTTTCCTTCCATAACTCTCTGTATAACCTTTTTGCGTTTACCTATTTGTTTAACCTTTATGATTTCACCTTTTTGTAAGGCCGTTGGAAGTATACCTTTTTGCAGGACCTTTGTAAGTAAACCTATTGCTACGACCTTTGCGCGTATAACTATTTATATGGCTTATGTTATGGTCGTTGAGATGTAAACTTTGTATTTGGCCTTTGTGAATATACCTTTTTGAATGGCCTATGTCAATATAAATAATTATTTGACCTTATGTATGTTTGTAATTTTATATATTTTTTTGGCCATTGTCAGTTTCTAAATGAATAGCATTTGTCAAACTGCATATTTGTATGGATTGGTAAGTATACCTGTTCTATGAAATTTGTTTGTATACCTATTTGTATGGACTTTGTGAGTATGCCTAATTGTTTGATCTTTGTAAGTATACCTATTTGCATGGCCTTTGTGAATATACCTATTTTTATCGCCTTTTTAAGAATTCCCTTTTTAAAGCTTTTGTGAGTAACCTATTTGCGTGTATTTTGTAAGTAAATATTTATGTATGGCTTAAAGATTATACCTATTCGTTTTTCTTTTGTAAGTAAACATAATTGTATGTCTCTTGTGAGTTACATAAAAAAGATCGATGAAATTGGTTATCGCCGAGTATGGGCACCAGCTGACAATCTTTCAATTATATAATAATATAATAATTCGATAATTGCGCCATTATTAGAGTTACCAGTTTGGTAGCTGAGGTGTTGAAACTAACGAACTATTTCAGGTGTAGCAGATATCACTATTCCCTAACGTTCACTGATCACGCTCGAATATAAGCTCATGTCAAATGTTTTAAATTGTTAAATATCAAAAAGGGGAATAACTTTGGAGCGAACATCAACACTCGTCCATTGTATTTTATAGACACAGCGGGAAATAGCTGGAATACCACTCATGTCATAATATGAGTCTAGCTGAACATTTACATTTCATCAACATGTGCACCATGATTCATTTTGAATATCATGAAATATTTTGGAGTATTGGCCTAGGTTATGGATCTTGTACGCCGACAACGCTATGAGATTGCCGTCAGTGTTATCATTATGATATAGCTTAACAAAAGGTAGCGAAACTGTAGTAAGCCATCCTTCTCATGCAATATGCAAACAAAGCACATGCATTTAAGGTCATCATTATTAAATCAGACACTACAAACAGAACGAAAAATCAGAGGTTATCTGGCCTTATACCATGGAAACAATTGCGCGTATTAGTTTTCAAGATTATAAAACAGTATTGAAATATGAACATAATGGACATTTATCCTAGCGCTTAAGAACTTTAAAATACAATATATGAATCATTTATGAGTTTTTAAGAAAAAAATAAGCCATAAAGACTGTCTTTGATATTTTAAGTAACTTTGGGCTGAATATCATAATTAATTTACATGATTTTAAAATTACTTGTGCGAGATCCAGCAACTGAGGTTATATCGACAATAAAATCATATTTTACGAGTGTCCATGAATGAGTTAACTTTATTATGCCGGTATATAACTGGCAGATGTGTTCACAAACGCATTCTTAACAGTCTCTCCATCAGAAAAGAAAATGACTCAGCGTTGTAAACTTTTCTTCTACAATGCTGGTGAGTTTTTGTTGTTTTAGTTTGTTTCCGTATAAACATAAGATCCCGAATTAGACTAATGTCCAGAAGGTAGATCATAACCGTGCAATAACTGTCATTCAGATCAATTACAAAAGTGTTCAATTAATACCACTTTAGCTAAGGAACGTTGACTACATACTACAAAATCGTTATATTATCTTTTACCGTCCTAATTAAGAACAATCAATCAATAACCGGGGTTGTGGTTGCAAACCGTAAATCGGTGGTTTATAATTTTAATGACTCGTGTTTCGGGTGTATTAACAATTAGCTAACACTCATTGTGACACTCCATTCAAAATGGTGCATAGTGCGAAGACATATGATTGAAGGATTTTACAAGTACATGACATTGATGATATATGGAAGCACAGACAAATTATATTTTCTTAACCTTATCATGTTTAATATGTATATGACTAAAACATGAAGCAGGATTAACAAAGTGTATCTAACAGTCTCAACGATCGACGCAACACGTCACAACATAAGAAGCTCAGTGAAAAAGAAAGAAATATAAGAAGCTCAGGCTAAAGATCATTGAAATACTGTAACGGTTAAATGTCGCAAAAATTGTTGACATCGTCAGAATAAACACACAGTTTTCACACACATGGTAGGAATCCTAGGAAATAAAAACACAGCATAAAGCTTTAGTTTTGAACTAGAAGCTATGTAATGGCACACCGGCAAATTCCATCCGATAGGTCAGCAGATGGTTTTGTTCAATTCAGAAGGGTGTGTAATATGAGTATGAAACAAATAAATATTGTCGCATTACGTTGTACGAATCTAATACTGTTACTAGTCCTATAGTTGTATAAACTGGTAATTACACCAGTCCTGTAGCTGACGTTGACAGGAATTGACCCAACTCCTATATATGTCATGTTGAAAGGTGGGCAAATTAACATCGGGAAAACAGTTAATTAACTTTTTTCGACTTACCCACCACGAAGATATTTTCAGCGCTTTGCGGTGCTCTTGTCTTAACGAACCAACATGATTTAGACGCTGACTTTATCAGCATGGCATTGACATACGAACTCAATGGGTTACTTACGTGATTTTAATTAAGCATTGGAAACAACACGTCTTTAAAACAAATAAATCCAGCTCGTGTAGTGGAGTACTGCCTTAATAGACAGGTATACCGCAAATTGATAAATGACTATCGGTCACAACTTAAAATGTGGGTTTATATCTTTCCCATCTTTTTTATGGGTTAAACAGATATTTTGCGCGAGTTCAAGAACAATTGTCATACTGGAAAAGTGTTTCATTTTCAGTTCTGTATCTGAATTCCATTTACCTATATATCATTTATTCCTACAAAACCCGCTGCTGTTAAAAATTGCTCTTCCAGACATATAATAAATGAAATAATATTGTTTGACAATATATCAAATCAAAGCTATTGGTCGCTCAATTTTGCTTGCACATTTATAAGATGGCATCTTGATACCATGGGTCGCTATAGTGACGTTGTGCCAGATGTAACCATGTCCATGCTTCTGTTTAATATATACAAACATTATATTTTTAGATTATATGGTGATGTCGCAACCTGCTTCTAGAGTATTTGAGCTTGTGGACTGTCATGCAGTATTCCGCTGGGAGGGGAGGTTTCGACAGCACGCAAATTGATTAATAATGAACAATTTAACCATCTGCTGCTAAAGTATATGAGTTCGAGGATACAATGACGTATTCCCCGGAGCAAACGTTAAGACAGCGCGCAAATTATCAAATATTCGACGACAAACCCACCTGCTGCTGAAATGTGAGAGTTGGAGGAATACAATGCAGTATTCATTTGAGCAATTGTTTGGGCAGCACAAAATACAACAATAATGTTCAAGGACGCAACACAATGCTGAAGTATGTCTATTTAAAAATGACAAGCCGTTTTCCCCGGAGAAATTGTTTTAACAGCAAATAACGTTCAGCAACACAGTGCTTAATAATGTGTGCTTACGGTATGATGCTGTTCTCCCCTGTGTAATTGAAAAATATAAACTGACAAAGAAATAAAGAATTCAAAATGTTTTCATCTTTAAACATTGTTAATGAATAAAGATCAAGTATTCAAATTAGAAATGTTCTCATAATATTCCATTCGAAACATGTATGTTAGCAGCAATTAATTTTGGCATCAGGTAACTAACGTATTTATATTCTTAGTGCGATTTCATAAAGTTTCATAATTTCTTTTTGCAAAGTTGAAAATTGCATTTTTTTATATACATATAAATATTTAAATTTAACGACATCATCGAATAACTTGAAACTGAATTGTGTGTGCATTTAACAAAAATGAGTTTTATGACGCACTAAGTAATAATGCGAACTTAAACTAAAGGACAGAAGCATTATTTTTAATCCGTGCGGAAAAAAAGCATCTGAACAGACATGTTGTTTCGTTTAACAATTAATGTTATGGTTAAGGTTAGGGTTAATGACTTAATGTCTATTTAACATTTATTATTTATGCCCGTTTAATCTATAATCTTCAACATTAAATTAGTACAGTAGCAAACCTAATTACTACAACTTATAAAAAGTGAGTTCTAATTAAGCGCATATACATTACAATGTGAATGTAAAAGGCCAACAGTTCAACAGTTTTATTTGTATCTACATCAATTTGTTTGTGGTCAAATTTTCTTCAAGAATAAAACATACATAATCAACGTTTATTGACGTAATAAAGCGCTGAGCATATCTATAAAGAAATAACTTTTCAGAGAAGTACTACTACTACAACTAATTATAATAATAATAATAATACTAATAATAACAGTATAAATAGTAATAATAATTTTCATTTTAATAATAACAATTATTAATTTTATAATAAGAAGAAGAAGAAGAAGAAGAAGAAGAAGAAGAAGAAGAAGAAGAAGAAGAAGAAGAAGAAGAAGAAGAAGAAGAAGAAGAAGAAGATGACGAAGAAGAAGAAGGAGAAGAAGAGAAGATAATAATAATAATAATAATAATAATAATAATAATAATAATAATAATAATAATAATAATAATAATAATAACATTAATAATATTAATAATAATAATAATAATAATAATAATAATAATAATAATAATAATAATAATAAAAATGATAATAATAATAATTATAAGTGATAACATCAATTAATAATAATAATAATAATAATAATAATAATAATAATAATAATAATAATAATAATAATAATAATAATAATTATATAATAATAATAATAATAATAATAATAATAATAATAATAATAATAATAATAATAATACTGATAATAGTAATATCTTTCTTTGGATAGTGTCAATCACTTGGCGCTTGAAACTTTTTCCTGAAAAAATTCAATTCTAGTTTTAGCATTGGTAGATATAGTAAAGCGCATTTTACGTCCAATTTTAGTTTAGGTGTTAGTAGACTAACTATAGCCAATTTCACGTAAAATTTCAGCAAAAGAGAAGACCGAATATTCAAACTGCCGTTACGTAAGTAGTATTTCATATTTTCCTGATATTAATCTGATGTACTTTAATATTCGATATTTTAGTACGCAATATATCTTCATATTATAGGAAGTCTATTTCGGCTCACCAGGCATCAGATTTAATATTGTAATAAATGGCTTCATGAAACGAAATCGAATACATGAAGTAATTGATATATACTAAAACATGATGCATGTTAGTGGAAAATTACTTCTTCACAGATTTTTGCCCTCCAAGGATATCGAAAATAAACGGAAACACGGACCGAATAGTGAATGTTAGATGTGATTTAAGATGCCTTGTCAATATGGCCATATTTTAGTACTCGAAACTCACTTTTTCCAACTAGCTTTCCTGAGTTACAAACTTCTTAGTAGGTAACAAACTACAAACTTGCTTTTCTCAGTAAGTACTAAACTAAAAACCCTGACTCACTTTTCTCACTCGAAACTAGAGATAATCTAGAGATAATTTTTAAAACTAGAAAATATCACCGATATGCTTTCAGCTTTGCGCACTTTAAAACATATAAACACATTTCAAAACATTGCCAACATTCACACAATATAAAAACAACAATATGGCACAATAGGAGGCTGAACCATACTTGAAAATATCATCCGAAAAGAGACACTGTTTTATTACTCACTTGATTTTATGACTCAGGTTATAGCTATTGACCTTCATGTCAAATTATAATTGTTATATTGTTTTTGTTTTTTATGTTTAGAACGCTGTTAAGACAATTAAGAGTAATTTGTTAACTAACATATACCATAAACATAATTGCAACATACTGTTAAAGACTATCAACAGGTCGAATAGCATCATCAAAATATTAGAATAATAGATCATACAGTAACTCGAAGGTTATCTCAGAAATGTTCGTTTCTGCCAATACATAATCTAATGTGTAATTTTCTGGCATCTTCTTTCTTTTTTACAATTCCAATGCATTTCTAACAGAAGAGGAGCAAAACGTTCCATGGCACAGGCTTTCTAATTGTGTTCCAGTTTCCTGATACAAAGGCCTTATAAAATAAAACACATTTACATTATAAATCTAGAAAACAGTTTAAGAATGCAAAAGAAATTTAATTTATCCATTTACATAGTATAACCCTTTTTCATCTCAATATAAACAATTATCAGAGAATAATTTTAAGTCAACAGTTTTAATTGTCTTAAAAGTTCGGCCTGTAAACGGATATTCAATACAAGCTGCACATTTAATTGCACCATATTCTTGGATTTTCTTGCAATTAGTTTTATGGTTAATATCCTGTTGATCGGAGTTTTAATTCAGTTAAAATGGAATGACAGATGTGGTATATTTGCTTCATTGACGACATTTCACATTCCTGCAGGCTGATGTGTTTGATAGTTGATTTCCTGTTGATGGAAGTTTGAATCCAGTAAAAATGTAACGACATATGTGGTATATTAGCCACATTGACGACAATTCACATTTCCGCAGGCTGATGTGTAAACAAGGGCAATTACAGTGCAAATCGGATTCAAAAAACATTTATATAGTACATTGCAACAATATGTTTGTAATTTGTTTAACAATATTTCTATTCGATCTAGTTTTTTTTGAATCCCCACAAAGATAACTGTTGGGCATTATATTCAAAGTATAGCCCGCGAGTTATCGCTTGGAAATGCGTTAAGGCCAATGAAAATGAGATTTTTGCTTTACCAGTATCCAACTCATTCCTCTCACACATCAAACATTTGAATTTGTCTCATTACATACATTTCTCTACATAAATGTTTAACTTATGCACGTTGATTGATTAACTTTAAAAAAAGGAGACTATCTATTAATGGATGGTTGTTGTCCAGTGGCAAGAGTGTTTGGCTTGGCCTATTGTTAGCACAGTTCATTTCCAGATATATACACACGAGCCAAAAGAACAACTGGTACTTGGAACACTATGAAGCTCCCGTCTCAACTACTCCTGATGTATTGATACATGTATCATGCTACAATTACCGTCCTCTGATAACACTTTAAGTGCATCCTCTGCTCGTTCGTACGATGTCGAGTCCTTAAACTTCTCGGAGCCTCTATGGCTTAGCTTCCAAAAAAACGATAAATCCCGTGAATGTTTATAGCTACTCTAAACCTTGCTGACGGATACAGTTTGCAATGCTTTAATGGTTAAAACAGTTCATGCAACAGGCAGACAGTTTTATTAGGTATTTGAGTCTTTAGCAGAATAATGTGCTACTGCTTCCGGAACTGACGTCGCCGCTAAAGACAAAACAAATTAATACTTTGTATATTTGTATGAAAAAGAAGCAACGACGTTTAGTTATTCCATGTACATTGTACAGGGTTAAATAAAAAGCAATGCATTTACTCATATTATTTGTAAGTATAATACCTGATAAAGCATGGATTTGCTGATGAGTTGGAGAACCCTGTTTCATTCATAATTTATTTGTCAATATATGCGTTCAATAAATACCAATAGCAAGAAACAAGAGTTTAGCATGTCGCGTTTTTTTAGTTAGTGCTAAGTGCGACGTACTTCTGGATACGAAGTCAATAATGTTGGCTTGAAATGTTGCAGCGTAAATCGGTTGTGAATTTACCTATTTTATATATATTTCAACTTCACGCTATCATCTTGCAAGCTCTGCATGTTCTCCAAACTGTCCGTTTTGACAGTGGTTTATTCCCTAGAGGTAAAAAGATGCCTGTACAGTTTTACTTTTCGCTTCAACTTCAAATTCATACGACAGCACTGACACGTCAATGCAGTTTGATCGGAAAATTATACATATTTTAAACTTATTTTGCCATAAACAACATTTGCATAAAACACTTATTCCTCATACTTTCTTTGAGTGACACTTCTGTGTTTCGTTGTTGTTTTAAACGGTTTGGAAATTCACAACGCATCCAACTAATATACAAAATGAACATAAATCACCAAATGATATTATGTAGGAATAACCATTAGCTTTGAGTAACACCTTAGTCTGTAAACAATAATAATTATTGCGTCAATCGTCTATTTAAAGTGACACACTTAGTCAAAACAATACATACATGTGTATAACGCGCATAAATGTTGAGTGATACACATTAAACTTCTTACTAAATAGTTAATTTATGGAAAATATATTTTACTGATAACAGGATTGTAAGCGTATATTTAATAACTGAAAATACAAAAGCATTAAATGATTGGGGACTGCTAAAAGATTTCGCTATGAACAAAATAATTAGTACCCTTAATCATTAAAAGATAAAATAAAACAGGAAAACTCTTGTTTTAATATAAATATATAGTAAAATCTGTACAGGAATCAACTATTGAAAATATCAATTACACATCTGGTTATCGCAAAAATTGTAAAATCTAAATTTACGATTAGCTAAGAGAACTTATGATAATGGCCTTTGTGAGCAAACCTATTTGTATAGACTTTGTGAGTAAACCTATTTGTATAGCCTTTGTGAGTAAACCTATTTGCCTGGCCTTTGTGAGTATACCTATTTGTAAAGCCTTTGTGAGTATACCTATTTGCATGGCCTTTCTGAGTATACCTATTTGTAAAGCCTTTGTGAGTATACTTATTTTTATAGCCTTTGTGAGTATACTTATTTGTATAGCCTTTGTGAGTATTCCTATTTGTATAGCCTTTGTGAGTATACCTATTTGTATAGCCTTTGTGAGTAAACCTATTTGTATAGCCTTTGTGAGTATACCTATTTGTAAAGCCTTTGTGAGTATACCTATTTGTATAGCCTTTGTGAGTATACCTATTTGTAAAGCCTTTGTGAGTATACCTATTTGTTTAGCCTTTGTGAGTAAACCTATTTGTATGGCCTTTCTGAGTATACCTATTTGTATAGCATTGGTGAGTATACCTATTTGTATAGCCTTTGTGAGTATAACTATTTGTATGGCCTTTGTGTGTATACTTATTTGTATGGCCTTTGTGAGTATACCTATTTGTATGGCCTTTGTGAGTATACCTATTGGTATAGCATTGGTGAGTATACCTATTTGTACGGCCTTTCTGAGTATACCTATTTGTATGGCCTTTCTGAGTATACATATTTGTATGGCCTTGCTGAGTATACCTATTTGTATGGCCTTTCTGAGTATACCTATTTGTACGGCCTTTCTTAGTATACCTATTTGTATGGCCTTTCTGAGTATACCTATTTATACGGCCTTTCTGAGTATACCTATTTGTACGGCCTTTCTAAGTATACCTATTTGTACGGCCTGTCTGAGTGTACATTTTTGTACGGCCTTTCTGAGTATACCTATTTGTACGGCCTTTCTGAGTATACCTATTTGTACGGCCTTTCTAAGTATACCTATATGTACGGCCTTTCTGAGTATACCTATTTATACGGCCTTTCTGAGTATACCTATTGGTACGGCCTTTCTAAGTATACCTATTTGTACGGCCTGTCTGAGTATACATTTTTGTACGGCCTTTCTGAGTATACCTATTTGTACGGCCTTTCTGAGTATACCTATTTGTACGGCCTTTCTGAGTATACCTATTTGTATGGCCTTTCTGAGTATACCTATTTGTACGGCCTTTCTGAGTATACCTATTTGTATGGCCTTTGTGTATACCTATTTGTATGCCTTTTGTGAGTATCCCTACTTGTATGGCCTTTGTGAGTATACGTATTTGTATGGCTTTTGAGAGTTAACTTATTTGTATGGCCTTTGCAAGAAAATCTAATTGTATGGCCTTTGTGAGTTCACCTATTGGCTTTTGTTCGATAACCTTTTTGTTTTTCCTTTGTACGATAATATTTTTGTATGGCCATGGTATAAATGTATTTGTATACCTTTTAATATATTTTGATTTGATTCACCACTAGCCCGTTTGTTTCTCAAATTGGGGATTGCTTACTTTCGTTAAAGACAGTCTTCACCATACTTTTATTTTTTACACAGACCAATTAAATTGAAAACCTTATTTCATACGATACTAACAAGTTTAAGGTAAAAATGAAAAAAACACATTTAAAAATAAAAATAATAATAATAATAATAATAATAATAATAATAATAATAATAATAATAATAATAATAATAATACTTAATAATAATAATAATAATAATAATAATAATAATAATAATAATTGTTATAGGATGAATGTTAATTATGCACACAAGTTCGAATTTGTAATACAATATGTCAACTTCGTTAGCAACTTCGAAAAAGCCTTATATAATAAGTCCGCATGTACGCAGTACCGATTCTTGTAATTAGGAAAGGAAGACCGAATGTCTTCAGTCGATAATTAAATATTAATACATGCTCATTTCATAAATAAAACACACATTCTGCCAGAAATGCATAAGATGATGGATGTTTTTTCCGCAAAATCACATTTTCTGGACTGATGCCTTGAACAAGTTGTTGAAAAAAGGTTTCATGTCATAATGAAAACTAAACGACTAACAGGATTATAACGAAATGAAAGAAGACATTTGGTTATTTGTATATATTAAATAATACATTGCAGATCATATTGACCTAAACGTAGACATTTGTCAAAAATAAACTATAAAATTTAAGGTATTAGCCGCGTAATACACACTTTTATAAAAGCTTTAACCGACAACATAGTTATAATCATGGTACACTATGGGACCTTTATCCAAATTTTGAAGATTTTTTACCGTGAAATAAAAAAGTTATTTATCTTTCATTACACCCACCCCAAACACCAAGGGCTACAAAGAGCGACAAGTAAATATTTTGTCTATATTTGATTTTTTTTCGCATTATCAGAGATAATGGAATAAACACAACAGTTTCTGGTAAAATAATACTTCAGTTAACAGAAAACTGAAGTACAAACGAACAAATTATTGATACGCATGGGAAAAAATCATTTTGATTGATCTTGTGAGTCTTCGAAACAGAGCAGTAGTTCGATGTTTGAAAATATATAGCAGATTTACAAAATTCATAAAAAATAGTTAAATATAAAGCAAGTTGCTGAAAACATTTTAAATATTATCTATGATGTCTATTGAACAATTTGGAAGACAATTTATGATAATTTACCGTCCAGTTTTGAAGAAAAATTTACATAGTGTCATGTAACCATACATTTTTATAGCTAATAAAATGCTTAAAAATCAATTATTTTTTTTGTAAAAATTTATAAAGCTTAATTGGACTTATTCATAAAATGCACTGTTTCAAATAAATGAATTTAATTATGATACTAACTCAGAATACAGAGTTTAAAACAATGAATGTACTTTTAAACTTAAATGTAAAGAAACAAGAACACTAAGTGGGCGGTAATGCCCCTCCAAAAATGTCAGAGTTAAAGTTCTCAACTAATGTCTTTTTAATATTATAACATGTAAACAATCTCTGTGGGTAATTTGATGTCTATCTGTCTTATTTTGTCATTGGTATTCTAACATTTAGGTTTTTCACAATAATTCTTCACTCTTCAACATTTGAAGTTTGGTCTGTTCCCATGCCTTTGTACTTGTAATGAGAGCACAGATGATAACTACTCAATGCTGAGTCAATGCTGATTTGGTTTTCATGCCCCTTCAGGTACTTTACCCATCCAGAATGTTTAGTGCTGTAAAGGAAAAAAGGTGTACTTTAAAGCCTTTCCAACTAATTAGTATAGATAACTATACTGCCATACATATACACAACAATATATAAACAGTTTAATATTTCTCGACATTATTTAAAAAACAACAACACAAAAACAAGCTGATACATACATGTATATATAAAGAAAATTTAAATTTATCAATAAAATTCATCATCATCATCATGATCATCATCATCATCATCATCATCATCATCATCATCATCATCATCATTATCTCCACCATCATCATCATCACCACCACCACCACCACCACCACCACCACCACCACCACCACCACCACAACCACCACCACCACTTGATTATTGAATACAGTGGGTTTATAAAAACAAAAACCAAGTCATATATGTTTTATATGACATACTCACATCATCTCTATCAGATGCGACTGCCTTGTGGATAGACATGGCTGTCAAATCTGTCTCAAGGATCCAACATAGTATTTAATGCAGGCTGGAATTCTTCATAACCCAGTGTTGGTGACTTAGTAATATTCAGTCATTTTCCTGCCTGAAAGAAATTAGACTTCTGATTATCAACGAACAGAAACTACCACCATAAAATACAAATGCACAAGTATGATACATTCTGCACTAATATCCGTTTTAGCCAAGAGTAAGGGTTGGTAGGTACAAATATGTAGTTGTTGTGCGTATGGTTGATAATGATTCACAACAGTCTGGGGTTTAAACGAGACCTACACCAAGCAAATGAATGTCGCTTGTGTCCAAACTGTAGTGGCTTCAAGCCCCAAATCACGTACAACTTTTTCTCACAAGTTATTTTTGAAAATATGCATTTTGTAAACAAATAAAGGGTATGTACATGTATTATAGTATGTTAAAAATATGTCACATACCGAAACACATCATTTTTAAACACAATTTTAAGTCTAATATTTTTCTAAGATATAACAATCAAATTAAAGATTACATACTCATATCATATACATAAATAATGTACGTAAGTACATATAAAAATATGTAACATATACATGTACATAAAAAATATGTAACATGTACATGAGTACATGTAAAAATATAAACACGCTGTCTAAACATTTAGCTAACAAAAATGATTTAAGAATTCCAAAGATAAATTAAAAAAACAAACATTTTTGAACATATTAACGTACAAAACTGCTCAAGGATACTAACATTCATCGCCCTTTGATACGAATATCTGAATATCCTAGTTCCATGCTGATTGTTGACAGTTCGTTTTTTCGACAGAAAATCTTCTCTTACTCGTATAAATCACTTATAAATCATGTTTTACTGTAATGACTCAAGTTGTTAGATGTATCGTAATCAACTGCCTGCGTGCACTTTAAGTGTTTATTTATTTTAAACTTGTATTCATGAGAAATACATCACAGAGTTTCCAAATACTACAATGTAGAAATTCCATTATTGACCTATGAAAAGCGGGGAAATACCTTCTGTTTCTAAAAATAGCAACATCCGGTACAGGCCGAATACGCCCGATGTTCGTCGCGATCTGTTACGGCGAGTGGCGATATATGTCGATGTTACCCGATGTTTCCCGAGTTTGATTACATGGCTAATACCTTAAGTGTTAACATTTTCCCCCTGGTGTAGCAGATTGCAATATTCCGTTTTATTTAATGACCATCTCGAATATAATCCTCATGTCAAATTCGTAAACTTGGAAAATTAGAGTTAAAGGGTGATAACTCAATACAACAATACTGAAAACATTATATGGGCCTTGCTGAACATATACATTTTGTCAACATGTGTACCAAGATTCATTGGAATAAGTTGGAAAAGATAGGAGTAATGGCCTAAGTTAAAGATCTTGAACGCCGGCGACATCTAAGCTATGAAATGTCACAACTGTTAATTCATGATATTGCTTGAATGTACTCAATCTGTAATGTCTGTAAGGAGTCGTCTTGCTTCTACAATATGCAAAAGAAAATACACATGTATTTAAGTTCATCATTTTCATTTTATTCTCTTGTTCCGTTAAAACAATTAAGCGCTCCATTTTACACGTTCGTAAAAGTGTATTGAGATATGAAAATTCTGGAATTAACTGGTGCGGGTTCCAGGAACTTCGAGGTTTTTACCACAACAAAGTCATAATTAACGAGTTTCGATATCCGAATAACCTTCAATAGAACGGTATGTAACTGACATATATGTTCACAAATGCACTCTAAACAGTCTTTCCATCAACAAAAAAGATAGATTTGTTTCTTTTGTTTCGTATCCAAAATCAGAACGGCTAGTCGTGCAATAACTGTCATCAAATATAAAATTGTTGACTTAAAACCAAATGAATTCGGGATCGTTGTCCTTGACTTCATTTTGCAGAGTCGTTAGATCACCTATTACTGTCGTAGTTAAGAGCATACGCTCTATGACCCGGCTTGTCTTTGCATATTGTAAATCAACGGTGCATAATAACTCAGTGGAGGCTGTTTAAGATGTATATCAGACAAAGAAATATTGATCGCCTTTCAATCTGTTACCATTCCAATAGTAATATATACTGGAAATTACAACAGTTCTGTACTTGAAATTGACACCTCCAATTGTTGGCATTGACAGAAAAAAAAACATAGCTATATATTTTAGTCTAATAGTTGGACAACTCATTCTTACATCGGGAAACAGATTGTTTTTAACTCGTTTCGACATACCCACAACATGCGTTTTTTATCTCCGCTTTGCCGTTCTTTTGTTAATGTATACACTAATAGAAGCAATTGTTTAATAGACTCGCGGGATCTTCAGAAGTGATACGTGCATCACCCTGTTCTTTTACTGAGTGCGCTGCCTTCAAGGAGTTTGCTTTGCGAATTTAGGAAATCACTTGGGAATGGCTCTTAATGGTTAATAAACTTGTTATCTTTTAGCATTGAACAGCTTAACGTAGTTTATAAGTAGAAGAAATATACGGGTTACTTGAAAAACAAAACGATATCTTTTAGTGACTTCATACTCTCGAATGATCTAGATATCATTGCTGTGACTGAGACATGGTTAGGCACCTCAATCGATAAAGCATGTTTAAGTGAATTATTACCGGATGGGTATAAAATCAAGCATGTGCCACGCCCAGGTAGTGGGCGAGGTGGTGGGGTGGCCCTGATCTATAAATCGGTGATTGATGTTAAAATAGCCTCTTCAACCAGTGATAATATATTTTCAGCATTTGAACATATTGAGTGTAATGTAAGTATTAACAACTATACATTGCTCATGGCCGTTATGTATAGACCTCCTCCATCAAAGAAGAATGACTTGAATGCACGAGATTTTCTGGATACCGAATGGCCAGATTTCTTATCAAAATTTGCCACAATTGACAACAATGTCATTATCACCGGCGATCTGAATTTTCATTTGGACAATCTTTCTGATCGCGACACCATCAAATTTAACAGTGTGCTTCAATCCTGTGGCATGTATCAACATGTGAAAGGGCCAACCCACGTCCACGGTCATACCTTAGACGTGGTCATCAACAGAGACATGGAAAACATAGTATCTGCAGTTGTAGTGACCGATCCTGGATTATCAGATAGCTCTGGCAAAATAGCTAAGGATCATTTCGCAGTAATGTTCAATGCGCTTGCAGCGAAGCCCCCTCCGGTAAAGAAAACTGTAACATACAGGAAACTTCGGTCGATTGACGTTGATTCCTTCAAAGCTGATATTCTATCATCCGATATTTTGAAATTGTCTCAGAGCACGTCAGATGCAGACACTCTAGTCTCATCATACAATAGTGAATTTTCAGCTTTAATAGACAATCACGCGCCATTGTGTTTAAAATCCATCACATTGAGACCATCTTGTCCCTGGTACACAGAGGAGCTTCACGGTGCCAAACATGTGTAGCGTAAGCTAGAACGTAAATGGCAGATTTCAAGACTCAACGTTGACCATTTAATGTATAGGAACCAATGCGCAATCGTTAACAAAATGTAGAAAAAGGCAAGAATTGATTATTACTCAGAGAAAGTAGAATCAAGTGAACGGGACCAAAAATGTTTGTTCAAATTAACGAAACATTTATTGAATGGCCCAAGCGAAGTTGCACTTCCACCGGGTAAGAAACCAGAAGTTCTAGCAAAGGAGTTCAGCGATTTCTTTATAGATAAAATAGAAACAATCAGAACGAACATTTCATCTCAGCATCAGAGTGAATCAGTATCAGAAGATCGACGCACAGAAGAACGTGATATTGCGCGAATGGATAATTTCATTCCAGCAACAGAGGAGGGGGTGAAAAAACCTTGTTCAACAGTCAGCTTACAAGTCTTGTGAACTAGACCCTCTTTCTACATGGCTCTTGAAATCGTGTATAAACGAACTTCTACCAATTTTGCTGAAAATTGTTAACAGCTCGCTTCAAAGTTCAATCGGCCTAAATCATTTAAAGCATCAAGAATAAGGTCATTGTTAAAAAAGCCTAGTCTTGACAAAAACATACTCAAGAATTACAGACCAGTATCAAATTTACCATATCTATCAAAAATCCTCGAAAAAGTGGTAAACAGAAGAATTGGGGAACATTTGACAAACAATCAATTACATGAAACAAACCAGTCAGCATACAGGAAATTTCATTCAACTGAAACGGCATTGGTAAAAGTTCAAAACGACATTCTTGAATCATTAGACACAGGTGATGTTACAGTACTCGTGATGCTGGACCTGTCGGCTGCATTTGACACCATTGACCATAACACCCTTCTTCAAAGACTTGAATCTGACTTTTGGATTTGCAGATAAACCTCGTCAATGGGTCGCATCATACCTAACAGACCGCTACCAAACGGTATGCATCGACGGCAAACTCTCTGAACCGGTCCTTATGAAATTCAGTGTTCCTCAAGGATCGGTACTGGGCCCAAAAGTCTACACGATGTACACTAAGCCGGTCAGGTCTATCTGTAAAAACCATCGTCTAAACAACCATTTTTTATGCAGATGACTCGCAACTCTATCTTTCGTTTAAACCAACTGACCAAGCATCAAAGGTAGTCACAATCACGCGAGTTGAACAATGCCTAAAAGAAATCTTATCATGGATGAATTCAAACATGTTAAAATTGAATGCAGACAAAACTGAATTAATTCTTTTTTCAAGTCAAAAACACTCCAAACTTGTTGAAAATCTAGAACTGGAAATTGGCGATACGAGCATAAAACCATCAAAAACTGTTCGAAACCTTGGTGTTACGCTTGGTTCGAACATGCATATGGACTAGCATGTTAATTCGGTGACTCAAACATGCTATGGTCAGATACGACAGATTGGTCACATTCGGCCATATTTGACCGCTGATGCCACCAAGACTCTCATAATCTCGCTTGTGACATCACGGTTAGATTATTGCAATGCTCTCTTGTATGGCGTGCCGAAATCAACAACGAACAAACTGCAAATTGTTAAAAACACAGCTGCACGTATCATTATGAAAACAAGCCGTTTTGAACACATAACACCAATCCTTTAAGACCTTCACTGGCTTCAAATACAAGATAGAATTAAATATAAAATTATCATTCAAACTTTCAAGACCTTGCATGGTCAGTCACCGGTTTACATGAGCGACTTAGTAGAGGTTTACGTGCCAACTAGAAACCTGAGATCAGCAAGTGCAGCAACCACCCTTGTGCCACAAAAATGTCGACTGGTCTCTTACGGTGATAGGAGTTTCAAAGTTGCTACCGCAAAACTATGGAATTCTCTCCTGGACACTCTCAGAAAAGAATCATCACTTAATTCATTCAAAAGAGCTCTCAAAACACAACTTTTCAAAACTTCCTACAACGTATAGATAACAACTGTGACTGTTTTTATCCCTACTTGTTTTTACGATACAGAACAAGAGTAACTATATATATATATATTTGGTTTCATGTTGTTGATTTCTTATTCTTATTTTACTTTTTTATGCTTATTTTATTGCATATAGCATTTCAAGACACTTTATGTGTGTGTGTTTTTACAACATATGAGTTTCACTTGAATGGGTTTAATATGTTAAAATTAATTTTAGTATTTTTGCGAGATTGACTTACATGGCTGTTGTTCTGTGCTAAGCAATCGGAATACTTGGTCGCTATCTTTAAAGCTAAATCGGAATGGTTCACGATAATTTTCAGTAGTTTATGGTACAATTTTGAACGAGATTTAATCGGTCTATGAACCGGGAATCTCTCTTTTCTTGCAAACCTAATGCTGTTTGGGTCGAAAAAAGCACGCCGAGAGAATCCAGCCCACCCAGTACAAGAATGTTTTCCCTTCTGACCTTTTTAGTATTTACCTGTTATGAAAGGTATTTAAGTAATTCAGTTTACTAAATTATTCCGCGTTGCTGCATTTGTATTTTGTATTTTACAGTACTACATCGCTGCCGTGGTTCAAGTCTAGTCCATATGCACGCTATGGCGGATTGATGTCTCTTCAGGGGCGTTCAAAATCGTAGATATAGCCTAAAACAGTAGATCCTTAATCGCCATAAGGATCTTTCTGGTGTGTCATCTTGGAATGCATGAATGAACTCCCACGTTTTCAAGTGCAACCGCTATATGGAAAAATACTTTTGACGATGTTCTGTGACATTAACACATAACTTACCTAGTTATCATTGTGATGAAACATAACTGAAAACTCATGGGCATTTCACTTCCGTAGGGGACACTCGACATAAAAAGGACATGACATACTGTGCAACGCCCCATTCAGTGGAAAAGGCTTTTGTTAAAGATGCATTGGACAGGACAAGACTTGTTCACATCGTGGTACGTTTTGAAAAAAAAATACTTTCTTTACATGTTACCTGAGCTGTTGGAAATACAGGATGTTTTTGAAAACACAACGGGCAAAAATAACACTGTGGTCGCTTTCAATTTCCTACTCATTCATCTTCTCGTCACTATATTCGTATTATACTTGCAACTAACCTATGTTTTTCTTGAAGAGGTATTATATTTTATAAACGAATGGTTTTGGAATAACGAAAAGTCATTAAATCAGAAGGTGTTATTACTTAGTCCAGCAGGTGGTGTAAGACTAAGGTCAGCCATGTTCCTGTCTCAAAGTAATTTTAAAACTTTAAAATTTCTAACTTGCATTAAAACATATTTAAGTTTACATGAAAATTATACTATAATTGATAAAGAGATTTTGTCCAAATGCATAGATAAGCTGTTCTACTATAGCAATACAAGTCATTCAAAAGTCAAAGGAAAGTTTGGCAAACACGACATGAACATATCCTTAAATGTGTAGTTACATGTGCCGTTTATATGTTAATTGCACCAATAAGTTTCCTAGTGCTGTAAATATTACGATTGTACGATCAAAACATACGTGAAAAAAGGAGGTCACAAAATGTAGTCCACATGTACAGATGCCTTGATGAAGTAGTACACACAGAGACGTCCACATCTAAATATAGTTGGATGAAGTAGTACTTCCAGAGAGTCATTCATCTACACATACTTGGATGAAGTAGTACACACAGAAGTCCACATATACACATACCAGTTATAAGTATGTCACACAGAGAAGTCGTCATTTAAACATACCTGCATGATTAAGCTTAGTTTTAGAAATCACTTACCGTACCAAAGCGATTAACAGTTTAACAATCAATGACAATATTTTGATAACATATTAATCTTTGTTTTCTTGCAGCGTCCTGTCTTTTGTTTGTAGTTTGGTATGCCTTAACCAATGGGCATTGAAACAGAATATTGGTTCGGTTTTAGAAAATAGAGCTTGTCACTTTCAACCCCATTATCTAATTTGAAACGGTGATCGTAATCAATAAGCCGGTTTAAGAGTTTTACCAATACTATCAGAAGCTACAAAAAGTAATAACCAAAGCAAAATAAAATGGCCTCTTTGAAGTACAAACATACAGGTGTTCACTGTGAAGCAACGATAGAAACAAAGAATATGCTACTCTTATAATATGTTTTAAAATATTGACCAGGGCGCTCCCTAATTGCTATGGCATACATCTAGTTAAGTGTCAGCTTGCCTTAACATAACTGCTTTGTAATGAAGCAGTGACTATGGCAATTGATTAAGAAACTGGCTTTCATTATCTTTGTATTCTTATCGTTTAAGCAGCTGGTGCTTGGTTTATGAACGACAGGCACCAGCACACCTAGGTTCGGTATGTTTAAGAGATCTATCAGTTTGTGTGGGTTATGTCTATAGAGACATATCTCTGAACATTGTATTTGGCGCACAAAACCGTAATTAACTCTGACTGTGAACACCCTCAAGTACTGTGCAAGACCGCAGTGTATACAGATCGTCAATAACTGACGCAACTTGGTTCAAGTTAACATATATTTCAACTTGCTGGCTGGGGTCTACTCCTTATTAAAAAATAATTAATTTACAGTTATGCAGTGGCAGTATTTTATTTGACTGCTTAAAATAGATTGTCTTTGCATATTAGTCTAAACGCACGTGGGAAATGTGTGGAACATAATTGACAACGACAGGAGTTGTGTCTATTCCCGTGAGTGAAAATAACTTCATTCATCAATTCGTTCAAGTGCGGAATATATTAGACACAACACTGAAGAAATAACAGCAAAACAATATTGTTTTTCATTTTGTTTACCATTTGTTTAGAAAATGTAGCTTGCGCAATTCGCTATTTACTAGTACGTATCCAGAGAAAATGGAAGTTTAACTATGAAAACTAAGAAATTTTCATATCTGATCGCGAGTATTCGTGCATACGACTGTGTTTGTTAACCTTGAATCTACGTTCTAAAATTGTATGATTTCAAAGTACAAAGCCATTTGTGTCTTATTGTTTGTTTAGAAGTTATAGTAGGATGCTTTAGAGTATTTCCAATATTTAGATTACAGGTGAAATTGAACGTTTCTTGTAATATAAAAAAGAGTATTGTCAGATAAAAAAAATAGTGCTTTGGGTCAATAAAGCACAAACACAAATCATCCTGCTAAATTGATCCAAGGTATGTCATTTTCATTCAAACATGGTTCAACGCAGGCAAATATGACTGCATAATATTTTTAAAATATCATGTTTCTATGATCCTTCAAAAGTTAATAATAGAAATTGAAAACTTATTCTAAGTTCATGATGCTTTTTCTGAATCCGGTTATTTAAATGGCAATGTATAGTTCAAGGAATCATGCGATCGTTTTTTAAACGTTTCCATATCGGTGCAATTTGGCATCATCTTTTAATCCCCGCCGGCGTTGAAGTTTGGCTTCTTTGATGTGTAAGATCCATCCTCTGATGAAGAGTCTGACTTCTCCGGCTCTAAAGAGTCTCGACCCTCAATTATATCTACCATATAGCTCCCATAGAGTTCTCTTGGGTACCACAAATGAACAACAGAAACGACAAAGTACGTTGATCATCGAATCCGGCATTTCGTACGGTGAATCTTTCACCGTTACGCTGGTAATCAGGTTTTCAAGATCATGTGTAGATTTTACCCTATTTTTAATGTTATTCGTCCCAAAATTAACTTGATTTTAACTTCAGTAGTAGTCAATGTAATAATGCACTTTTTTTGCTTTATTTGGATCGATTTTATTTCGCATCTGTTTAAAGTTTTTTTTTTATAAACCAGCCAACACGTCGATATGACTGGACTGATTATTTGTCGTAAATTTGACGATCAATGTTCTTGTTAGTTAGTCCGCCATTTTGGCCGCCTACCTGGGCGCGGCTTTTGCGTAGAGACAACTATAAAATTGTTATCTATACACAGTTTACATAACGTGAAGCCCACTCAGGTAATCCAATAACACTATGAATTGATTTTTTGATAAAGATAATAATCCAGATTATTGTAAATCCAATTTTTTCTATATTTTTCGCAGAGCAAGAAACAACTGAACCGCCATATCCACGCATGCGCAAACTAAAACATTAAGTTTAACTTTCAATATGTCTGTAAGGTGTTATGACAAAAATAATCAACTGAAGATGTATGTCTTAAAGTAGGATTTTTTGTACATATTTCTGTTAACACGTTTAAAAACATTATTCAGGGCTCCCTAAAATTGCCGTGGCATGCATCTTGTATGATGATGCCTAAACATACTTCTATCTGTCTTCTTTGTTTTAGATCAGTGAATTAAGCAAACCATTTGGGAAATGACATTCCTGATCTATTAGCTTGCGTTCAAGACGTCTTAAACAGCTGCTGCGCAATTTACGAATGGTAGAATTGTACAGAATTATTTTCGAAGACATTTCTCCTCATATAATTGCACTTACAACACTGGACCAGGATACTTAAATAATATATTACACCTTGTCATAACGGTATTAATTTAATATATAATGTGCACGAATGACATCAGGTAATCAATAAGTATTTTACAAACGTAATCAATTCAAAGATATAAATTCAAAAATCTGTCCTTTCTAATGACTTATATTTTCTATACAGACAACATTTCTTTAACAATTAACAATGTTGTTTTATTTTCACTTGTCATCCACTGACATTCAACTTCATTGTATTTGTAAATAAATATATGGCTAAAATGTAAGATGTTATGTAAAAACCTTACCTATTGTTGGCTTAAATGATACTTCATTAGTTGACATACAATACCACAAACATCGTGCTAACGAATTTTTAATCTGACCCTCTATCTTTATTCAAAAGAGAAAAGAAAAAAAAACAACTAGTTTTTAATTTTTTGAACTAGAAAAAAATTCAATCTGCAACATAATAAAATTGCAAAATGTTAATTTTCTTCCCTATAAAATACATTTAAGTCCAATGTTTATCACCAATTACACTACCATGACGTATTAAAAATCTGTTTTTGGCTAATTCATATTCGGGAAATAAAATAAAGTCTCATTAAGTGTGTTATTTTAATGATTTATTTAAAAAAAATGTATGCAGAATTATGTGTTCATCAAATAACGGGTTTAATATTGTGTTACTTAAATAAATTGCACGTTCCCAAGGAAACCTAGAGGTCCCTTGTGTACACATTGATATGTTTATCTAAAGTTAAAAGAAAGTTTTGCTATGAACGACAAAAACATCAGATGGTTGATCAAATGTCTCTAAATATGTATTTTTTAAGGCGTGGTTCTCCTGTGTTTGAATAGAGGTCAATTACCATTGTGATCGTATTGACTACATTCTAATAATACTGGGTACGATGTAAGTGACCGAATAAATAACACTATAATTCTTCTGGGTATGGCTAAGTAACCGAAGTGATAACACTATTGTTCAACTTTGTATGGTGTAAATGACCGAATTGATTACAAAATAATTCTACTTTGTATGGTGTAAGTGACCAAATTGATAACACTATAATTCTACAGGGTACGGTGCAATTGATCGAATTGATAAGACTACAATTCTACTGTGTACGGTGTAAGTGACCAAACTGATAACACTATAATTCTACTGCGTACGGTGTAAGTGACCAAATCGATAACACTATAATTCTACTGCGTTAAGTGTAAGTGACCAAATTGATAACACTATAATTCTACTGCGTATGGTGTAAGTGACCAAATTGATAACACTATAATTCTACTGCGTTAAGTGTAAGTGACCGAATTGATAACACTATAATTCTACTGCGTATGGTGTAAGTGACCAAATTGATAACACTATAATTATACTGCGTTAAGTGTAAGTGACCGAATTGATAAGACTATAATTCTACTGCGTATGGTGTAAGTGACCGAATTGATAACACTATAATTCTACTGCGTATGGTGTAAGTGACCAAAATGATAACACTATAATTATACTGCGTTAAGTGTAAGTGACCGAATTGATAACACTATAATTCTACTGCGTATGTTGTAAGTGACCAAATTGATAACACTATAATTCTACTGCGTATGGTGTAAGTGACCAAATTGATAACACTATAATTCTACTGCCTATGGTGTAAGTGACCATATTGATAACACTATAATTCTACTGCGTATGGTGTAAGTGACTAAATTGATAACACTATAATTCTACTGCCTATGGTGTAAGTGACCAAATTCATAACACTATAATTCTACTGCGTACGGTGTAAGTGACCGAATTCATAACATTTGGATTCTGCTGGGTATGGTGTAAATGACCGAATTGATTACAATATAGTTCTACTGGGTATGGTGTGAGTGACAGAATTAAAAATATTATACTAGGTAAATTCAGTATGATTTAAATGACCGACTTGATTTCACTTTAATTCTACCGAACATTCAAACAACCACAACGGTAGTAATATTTGATATTTTTCCTCGAATGTAAATTTAGAATCCTGTTCTGAGTAAGCAATAACTTTTAAAATGATAGCAATATATTTTGAGCACACCAAAAATCAATTTAACATTATAACCAATGTCTCTATGAAATAAAAAGCTGATTTCCGACTCAAATACTTTGGTCCTGTACTTCATGAATAACAAAGAAAAAAATCTTAGTCGAGTTAAAATATATTTTACAGACTTTTTCCCGATATCAAAAATAAACAGGAGCAAGGACCGAATACTGAATGCATATAAAAGGCAGATGTGATATAAGATGCTTTATTAATACGGCCACTTGTTTCTACTCGAAACGCACTTTTACTTACTCGCTTTCTTGAGCTCTAAACTTACGTGTCAAATTCGAAACTCATTTTTCTGACTCAAAACTCACTACTAGAAAAAAAGTGATCCTTATACTTAAGAAGCGAAATACTCTCAAAATCTGAAAATAGCACCGATAACCTTAACAAACATTTTTGTGCGCACTTTGTTAACAAATAATCAATTTCACACTCCAAACATTGCTAACATCAACAGTCAATAAAAGAATCAACATTCAAGCAAAAAAAGAAGGCTGAACCCGCCTGGAAATTATTTTATCACATGCTTACCCTTGTTTCCGTGTAATATACCCATTACGAATATGTTTATCTTACGCATGTGTAAGATAACCTATCGGACATTTCTATTGGCTAGACTAATCACACGCAACCTAGATATCTCCCGCATTGTTTGTAAACAAAATGGTTTAAATGCCAACAAATACTTACCGTAATAATGAAGCTGTAAGATTTCCGGGAGAGAAATGGCTAACGAATCATAGTGCCAGAAAGCATCTTGTACAAACACTTTCTGATAAAAATGTTCCGCCAACCAGATTCTACTAGTCACAGAAATATCCAGTCAGTCAACAAATACAGCCACAATAGTGACAAACACCACAAGAACATTTCAAACATCTCCATCTTGACCGACACAAGCAATATGCAATCAATGCCATTTGCTTGCCAATTTAATCAGCTGTCGGTTAACGAAAACACAAATACGAATTCCGCAGCACAGATATTCTCGGGAAACATTCTTGGTGGAAATTAACTTTTTCAACATCAACATCCATGCAGTACAGAGTAAGGCTTCGCCGTTATCATCTGCATGTTGTGAAACACCATGTACACCAAGAAAACGCTGCAAAATCATCGTAGAAAGCGACAGCGAATGACTTTTAAATCCGTGCACACAGTAAAACTTGACAGACCGGTGTAGGTCACATAAACCGCGTAAATGCATGTACTCTGAGTGTGACGTCATCAAATTGTGTACTTATTGGGTTTTTTTTTGTTAAAATCGTTCGTTACTCATGTTGTTGGATATTTTACTACACATTTTTATATTTGTGACTTGTTAAGCGCTTTATCAGATTGTAAAACTTGATAACTGCTAGTTACCTTTGTCATTTTAATTTGGAACTATTTATATGGCGCATCGTTAACATTCTCCTCTGAGTACTTTGGCTGTCAAACAATCGGTTCAGAAAGTGGAACTTAATTGGTAATAAAACCACCGCTTTAAGCATGTGATAAAAAAGATCTGACACTCGTTGTCATTTAATTCAAGAATTTTTATTAAACTCGTCCATGAAAGTTGTTAGTAAGCTCGCCAGAGGCTCGCTTACTAACAAATTTCCTGAACTCGTTAAATAAAATCTTGTATTAAATGACAACTCGTGTCAGATCCTATATATCTCAACAGACACGCTGTTTTACTGCTCACTTGATGTTATGGTTAAGGTTAAAGGTATTGACTTTTATGTCATATTAATCTTGTTTTGTTTCGTAATTATTAGATCGCCTTAAATACGTTCAAGTGTAATTGTTAATGAACATGTCCCATAAAACATAATTAGAATATACCGATAAAGACCCTCAAAAAGTAGAATAGCATCATCAAAAAAATAGAAAAATAGATCATACAGTAATTCTTAGGTTATCCCAAACGTGATTTTTGTGTATGTTTTTTTTTCTGCCAAAATATAATTTAAAGTAAAATTTCCTGGCACAATAAAAAGAAATACATAATAAATCAGGAAAACAGTTAAAAATTCCTACGAAACATAGATCCTTCTTTTACATATTTAAAGCCTTATTATTTCAATATAAACAATTATCAGATAATAATTTCTATGTTTTATTAGCTCACCTTAGCCGTAGGCTGAGGGTGAACTATTAGGATCGATGATTGTCCGTCGTCCGTCGTCTGTCGTCCGTCCACACTTAGTTTGTTAACACTCAAGGGGTCAAATTTTTGCCTCAATTGTCACGAAACTTGGTGAGGATGTTTGTCCCAGTCATTACTCGGACGAATTCGGATATGGGTCATATGGGGTCAAAAACTAGGTCACAGCGCCCAAATATGGAAACACCTTGTTAACACTCTAGAGGTAACATTTTCAGCTCAAATATTCTGAAAATTTGTCAGAAACGTTATTTCAATGATTTTTAGCTCAAATTCGAATATGGGTCATCTGTGGTCAAAAACTAGGTCACAGAGCTCAAATATCGAAATACCTTGTTAACACTCTCGAGACAACATTTTCAGCCCAAATATCCTGGAAATTTGTCAGAAAGGTTGTTTCGATGATTTTTAGCTCAATTCGAATATGGGTCATCTGGGGTTAAAAACTAGGTCACAGAGCCCAAATATGGAAATACCTTGTTAACACTCTCTAGGTAACAATTTCATACATCAGAGAAGCCAAATCCCTGTTATTGCCCTTTAATTATCAACAAGTCTATATCACAAAGTTTTACTGAGGTGAGCAATATAAGGCCATCTTGGCCCTCTTGTTTTTATTAACGCACGGCCTGTTAATGAATATTCAATACTAAATCAGCACAAAAATTTAGTTGCACCATATTCGTGGATGTGCTTGACTTTCGTTTGATAGTTAATTTAATGTTGTTGAAAGTTTTAATTCAATGATAATGGAATGTCAGACGTGGTTGATTGGCGTCATTGATATTATTTGATAGTTCTGGAGACTGATGTGTAAACTAGGGCAATTCCAGTTTCGTACAAATCGAAATTTTACTGCATTTACATTGTACATTAGTTTTGGTATTTTATTAATAATGCTACTTTTCGATATATTCAAATCTCCCGAAAGATACCTGTTGAGCATCCTATTCAAAGGATAGCCCGTGACAGCTACATACGCAAAAACAAAATCGAAGAAAAAAAATAGTTTTCAACATCGTACTATGTCGCGAATGGATCGATCTATAGCAGCTAAAACATGTGTAAAGGCTAATGTAAATGCAATTTCCTTTTTGCTTGCTGTACCATGTATCCAACTCACTCATCTCACACACTTAATATTTGAATATTACTCAATACAGATAAACTCATGTACAATGATAGATTCACGCTAAACTTAAGGGGACTATTCAGAAGCTGGTGGTTGTTGTTCAGTGTCAAGAGTGTGTGGCTTGTCCTATGCCGTGAAGCTGCCGAGCACTGTACCTTTACTTTATATAGGGTCGGCCGTAAGATATGTATGACTGTATTTCCAGTAGCTCACACAGTTCATTGAAGTTAAAACAATATTGACTGGTTAGAACACACGAGTCAAAAACGTCTGGTTCTTGGAACACTATGCAGCTCCCGTCTAAGCTACCCTTGATCGACTGATACAGGTTTCGAGCCAAAGCTACCGTCCACAGGTAACGTTTCAACTGCAACCCCTGCTCGTTCGGTCGATGTCGATTGCCGAAAAGTCTCGGGGCATCTATGACTAATTTTCCAGGATACAATCCATCAATTGAACGTTTAAAGCTACGCTGAACCTTACTGACGAATATACTAGCTATCTTTACTGAATGACTGAACGAAGCGACGTGATGCTTCGTAGACCACCACTTGCTACACTGTCGCTAGGAGGTAATTTCAACAAAGATCAAAATTAATATTTGCGGTCAACAAATACCAGAAGCGAGCAACAAGTTTAGCATGTCCCGTTTTCAGTTTGTGTAATGTGCGACTGGCCTCATATGCGAGTCATGTTTGTGTTAAATCTTTTAGAAGGGGTCATTAGGAGTATCTTCAAGACAAATTTTCTAAAGCTATATCAAGTTCTTTGATCGGTTCCAGTATGGAAATAAATTTCTTAAATCTGAAAAAAATCAATGTTTTAAGAAAAAACGAATTTAAAGTATATATGTATGTTGCCATTGTTTAACATAATTTGCCAAGATTTGTTTCTTAGACCTTAACTCTGTGTATCCTTACAGAGTAGTGATAATTTTACTTTTTCCTGTTGTGTGCATTTCGGATTTTCCGATTGCATATACATTCCATACCGTTCTAAACTAAAAACTCAAGTTTGCAGGGTAATAATAATGGGTTAAACAAAACATTTTTGTGACACGTTAGATATTGTTTGTTGTATTTTTTTTGTATTGTTAGTTTGAATAAGTATTTGTTTCCAAATAAATTAGCAAGTCTACATTAGACAAAATAAATCTGGATATGAAATCAATAATGATGGCTTGAAATGTTGCCAAACGCCATTTTACAGCGATAATCGGTTTTGAATTAACTTCTTTTATAAATATTTCAACCCTACACTATAACTAGCAAGCACTGCATGATCTCAAACCAGTCAATTTTGACAGTGGTTTATCCCCTAGAGGTATAAAGATGCCTGTACAGTTTTATCTTTCGCTCATAACTTCAACTTCCTACGACATCACTGTCATCAATATGCAGTTTCATCGGAACATTTTACATATCTAAACTTGTTTTGTAATAAACTTCTTTTGCATCAAACACTTATTGCGTCTCACATTCTCTGCCTCTACACAACGGTGTTTCGTTGATGAGGGATTAGGGAATTCACAAAGCATACGATTAAAATACAAAGTGAACTTAAATCACCAAATGATATTACGTTGGAATTACCATTAACTTTGATTCACATCATTTACATCTTAGTCGGTTAACAATCATATACTATTGCATCAATTGTCTATTTAAATGTGTTCTTTATGAACAAAATAATCAGTACTCTTAGTCATAAAAAAATCAAATAACACAGGGGGAAAAAACTTGTTTAAATATAAATAAATAATAAATTCTGGATAGGTTTCAGCAATTGAAAATATTAGTAACACATCTGGATATCGCAATTATTTGCTTAAACTTGGAAAATGTCAACATCAACGGGGAATAATTCAATACAACAATACGAAAGCCATACTATGAGTCTTTATGAAGATTCACTTTTTGTAAAAATGTCCATGAAAAGTCGTTGGATTATCATGGAAGATTTTAGAGTAATGGCATAGGTTGCACGCTGACGACATCTAAGCTATGTGAATGTCAGTACTGTTATTTGCACGATATTGCTGGAAAAAAGTAGCGAAAATATAGTAAGTCGTCTTAGTACTGCATAAAGCAAAAACCTTCCCAAGTATTTGAGTTCATTATTTCTATATCAAACACTGCAAACATAACAATCAATCAGCTGTTATCTGGAAACAATTGTGCGGTTCATTTTACAAGTTAATAAAAATTTGTTGAAATATGAACACAATTTGCATTGATTCTAGCGCCTATACCCTTCAGAATACAATATTTATGAATCATTTATAAGTTTTGAAGAAAATAATTAAGCAATACACAATCAATTTGTTATTTTATGTATTACAACATCGGGCTGAATATTATAATAAATTTAAATATCTGGAATATCTTTGCTCGAGTTCTAGGAACATAGAGGTTTAAAACACAGCAAAATCATACCTTACGAGTTTCATTGAATGAAAACATTCATTATAATGGTAAAAAAGAGGAAAGTTTTAGAAAATTTATTAAAAAGAAATATACAACACACTACATATTTGAAATAGGCAAATATGACCCTTGATCAAATTTATATAATACAATGATTTATATATACATATATGGTGGAGCATATTTATGAATAGGTTTATCTATATCACAATGTTAACAAATGTATCTGTTTAATTCAATATCATTTTCTAAGTTTACCAACTATGAAATCTTCTTTGTTGTATGTCTATTATAGGTATAACTTACGCTTTTACATACATATTCGATTTAGAGCAAATGGCCCATTATCAGAGTTATGAAATATATGTTCGTGTGTAAAATCTTTAGCGAGCAAATAAATGATTATATATATAGACATATCAGAAGAAAACAACTTTATCTTAACTCACCTTACCAATCTGATAATAATATAATGTTAATAACCTTAAAAGTGAATAAACATGTTTTTGAAAGTGGATATATAACTGACATATGGTATCACAAACGCAATCTAAACAGTCTAACCATCAACATGAAATATAATGACTCCGCGAAATAAACGTCTCTTTGTACCACGTTTGAGAGTGTGTTTGTTGGTTCCGTATATTCAAAACGTTCATAATAGAACCAGACGAAAATGTAAACAAGCCGTAGATGTGAGTATACTAAAATAATATCGTTTTTGTTGGTTGATCTGCTTCGCTATTCGAAACATCAAAGTACATATTGACTATTTATTTTAATAAATATATTTGGTGTTAACCTGTCTTCCACCACGGCTGCTACGGCATGGTTTGATCAATTTAAACAGCTTTTTCCTATGTCACATTGCACTGTTATGACACGTTTGGAACTATTCAACTTTTCATTTTCATCGAACTTGTATTGTGTATATTATGGTTTTAACATATTAAAATATGCACGTCCTTAAAGGTATACTTGTCCGTACTGTACTAAATAATATGGTTAATACTTTGTAATCTTCCATTGAAATAAAAACGGAACATACTGTAAAAGAAAAAGGTTAGTAAGCGCATCTTATTTGAACTGTTTCTTAAAAATATGTAAACACACTTAAGTTTTGATATGCCATTCTAAATACTATACAAATGGCATTAATTATTTCTAATTAGGAAGACCAATTGTCAGTTATCTCTACAGTACCATTTGTTTCATTGCAGGCAATCTTTTGAAAGAAAAGCTCAGTCATCTGAGATACAGTGCTGCAGTTCTGAAAAGCTTTGGGTATGACTGTATATATGTCAGCATATCATTATACGCATAAACTTTGCCAACAGTTATCGGGGAGAAGGATTTTTATAATATTTATTATTCTTTTGGGTCCTAGCCTTTCGAAAACACATGCAACTGCCATTAAACATAAATGAAAGAAGATACTAACTACTGGTTAGTGCTTCTTGCATATTTCTGCTTTTTAACAGTAGATATTATCATTATTGATACAAAATATTACTGATTAGTGCGGGCATTTTATTTTAATTTGACATTTAACACAGTATTTAACCAATAAAGTGGGTCCAGTGTTTACAAACTCAATTTGTATTGTAGTTTTTTTTATCTCTAAAGATGAATGTTACGTTATCAAATAAGGTATTTGAAAATAAATGGTGGAAACTTTTTTTATTTTATAAACAAATTACACTTTTGATATATGTTAATAAGTAGATTTGATATTGGCCCTGTCGAGGGCAGACGTATTGGCAAAAGGCTGAAGGCCGAGAGCCAATACGACTGTCCCCAGGACAAATAACAGGGCCCATGTCGAATCACTTATTTATTGACAATTTTATTAAATAACGTCATGCACTTAAAGGATTCAAAGTTTAAACACTACCATTATTAAAATATATTAACATATCACAAAGAATAACTCTTAAATACATAACATATTCAACTATTTTTATGGATTTTAAAAATAAAGTGCCGTTTGCGAATTTCCAGCTGCGAATCTATATCATTTTTGGCCCTGTTTAATAAGCCAATCAAACTCCTTAAAATGCGGGCTTTACATCTTTATCACTTTTCAGCCCGGAGCTGATATAGATATTAGCACTGTTATAGATGAGCCTTTGTATTATTGGACGAGGCAAATGCTGTGTTTAAGGGCTAATAATTAATACATGTAGTTATTTAATAATGGTGAATAATAAATAAAAATATGCATCTTTGTAATGGCACAAAGGCTAATTCTATCCTACAGGTCAGCAGATGATTTTGTTCTATCAAGGAGGCTTTGTAAGATGAATATCAGACACAACATTTGACAGAAAATGACCCGATTCCTATATATTTTAGTTTAAAACGTGGACAAATAATCGAAACAATTTCGCATGGAGAGAACATCGAAAAACATTTATTTAACTGGTTTCGGCCAACTCACGACGGGCGTAATTTACACCGCTATGCGGTACTCTTGTTTTTGTCTAAACTAATAGAAGCAACTGTTTAGTTTTCTCATGGGCCCTCAATAAGTGATATGTGCATCACCCGTTCGTTGAAAGAGTACGCTGCTTTCAAGATGTTTGATTTTAATAAATCACTTGGGATTCGACCTTAATGATTAATAAACTTGTGTTCAATGAATCTTGAACACCTTAACGCAATTTATGAATAGAAGAATTGTACGGGTTTCTGAGAAACGAGCTTTGTGAATCAGGAACACAAACACAAAACAATTATTGATGTTAATGTTAAGCGAATGTTTCTGTTGAACTCGGTCTTTTAATATGCTTGGAAACAAATCTTAATGCGAATATGTTTGACAGTTCTCCGTCAGACGGCCGTTTTGTAAAAAGGTTTATCGAAGTGTTTCAAGAAACTTAACTCTCAATCAAACTCTGGTTAAAGAGCGAAGGCGGGGCTTTGAAAGCGACATAGGATGCGTTAGGTTTCATTTAAAGTGGTAAAGAAATAGTGAAGTAATCTTTCCAAGCAAAATGTTTCCTTCCGACAATGCATTTATGACGCAATTTTTCACATGGTATACACTCAATGTCCAATGGCATTCAAAATTTACACAATGAAGTTTCAATGCATGTATCATATTTGTAAATAGGTTTTTTTAAAAATCCCTAGAGGCGGTAAAGCCCATGAAACCGTATATTAAGTACGAAAATTACTGTTTAAATCTTAAGAATTATTGTCTTACCGTTCTGTTTTATCACATACTGTTGAACGTTTGTTTATATGTACTTTAATTTCTTATTGATATGTTATGTGTAAGTCACCCACGATGGTTAAGCTACATTAATCTGATCATTAAACATACAAAAAAAACCATACGAAAAACATTTGACACCAGATTTCTAATTAATTAGTCGCAAAAGCGATAACTACAACTAATGAAAAACTTAATGCATTCTTACAATACTACATGAATTGTGTAGATTAGGCGTACAATTTGAGTAGAACCTTTATAGTTATCGTTTTTGTCGTTCAATATTTTGAAAGGGTAAAACATACATATTTTCCTTCAAATATGTTGGTGTTATGAAGAGTTGAGCATTTTTTAATATTATTTCATCAGGTTTTTTTTTTTTTAATTCCGTTTGCTTTTTTCAGAAGAAGTATGGTGACAACCCAAATGTTCCTTTGATTCAAAATTTTAAATATTATCCAATCAGCAAATTTGCGGTTTCATGATTGCTTCCTTTCAACGAAGAAATATGTTGAATTTTGTTAGAAATAGTGACTTAATTTCTCCTCCTGATTAATAAAAATACAAACAAATTTCATAAGCATTGTTTCAAACATTTTGGCATCAAAACTGTTCTTAAAAATAGCTTTTTAAACCGAACTCTGGTATAATCCTTTGTAATAAGATTTCTTAGTTTGGAAAGACATTTCCTAACGCGCTTGCTTGTGTCAATGGGTGGTCTGTTATTCGACTACTATTATTAGGTATCAAAGCTGTGTATGGGCTGTTTCGCTCTGAAACATTAACCCTGTAATATCATTGAATGCCTTGGTAACATGTGTTCTGATTACCAAGGCAGCCTGTGCCGTTTAAACTTAACTCGAAACCCAGTTCCTGTTAACAGATTTAAGTTTTTTATTGCTTTAACGTAAAGCGTTTTTTTTTTCGTAAAATATTATTATTATCATACAGTAGTAATTAGATATGGCATAGCACCTCATAGTTATTCTTAATCTTGTTTCAAAATCCCGAAACGAATTTGAACGCATTCTAATTATCCTACGTAGTGACCAAATTGAAAGTTATCTGTTGTCAATTGGACTGTGGGGAAAGTTGTTGTATCGGGTATTTTACGTTAATCGGGTATGGCGCTTGTTAATATAAATTGATATTAGATTATGTATATAAATTTTTTGATAATGATTTCGACATGGAGCTTGTGCTAATTATCTCGTTCTGACTGATGTGACGCTAAAATGTTTCACTTATACATTTAAACCGAGGTAGGACACGAAGCCGGCCAGTTGGCTATTTGGTGAACTGCCGTTATGTCAAAATTACTGTTCGGTAGCGTTTCCCTGACCAAGACAAAATAATGTCATGGCCGGAAACAAAGATAAAGGACTGACAAAACAATAAACAACTTGTTGTAAATGTACGCATTATGTTACCTGTTCTATAAAATAAAGTGAAACATAACTTTAAGAAGCAATGAACGAGGTTGAGACAATATACAAGTGCATCATAAATGTTATGCTTTACACATGTATCAATAACCATTGTTTTAGCATCGATGGCTAAACAATTGGTAAGAGTTACGTTAAGTAACGTCATGTGGTGGTGGTTATTTATAATACAAGTCTATATCTAAATGGTCAATGTCTTGTTACACGCGTCACTGCCACCATGGAACAATGTTCAGAATATCTGCTGAATGTTATATTATTGTTATCATTTATCAAGACCCCATTACCCTGAGTCGTATCAAAATATTTATACAATATAAATATTGAGGCTTCACAATACATCATTATTGACCTTTTGAGAAAGGTTGTTGTCTTCGAAACATTCCTTTTCAAAGAATGGATATTGCAATAGTTGATGGATGGCAGCATAGTTTATATGCATGTGATAATGGGATAACGACAAAATCTAATATACGTATTCATGCGATTGCAACATTATGCCTTCGAACAGGTTCATCGCCGACTTTTAGGCTAATGGTCTTTAATAGTTTCCATTATCATTTCAGAAAAATAAATGTAGTCCAGAATGAGATTGTATTTCTAAACTACCAGTAATATACTTGTTCACATTTAATCATAATTGATGACGTCATAATTATTCGCCTACCACTTCCGGAAAGTTTTCACTTCATTTTTTCGTTTTATATCTGTATAACAAATCTGGTGTCTTGAGTCTTGAAAGTTCTGGTGAATGATACCTTTTTTCAATTAATGTAATATAATAACTGAATAATCTTGTTAAACTAGTTGTTCAAGTTGTAGACGCTGAAGTGCTCAACATGTCATTGGCATAGCCGCTCAATAAGCTACTTTTATTATTAAGCTTGGTACAAAACGTCTTAATACAGTTATACCGCCTTTTTTTAAATGACTGTCGGTTACAAGTTTATATCTTTGAAAACATGTTGATGGCTTAATATGACATGTTGTAAAATGTGCCATACTTCAATAGTGCTTTTTTCATTTTTGGTTCCGAAGTTCATTTATCGATTTATTATCATTATGATTCAGGACCTGCTTCTGAAGAACTACTCTTCCAGAGTAAATATATGTTAAATGCGATCATATGCTGATGTCGCCACCTGCTTCTCGAGTATCTGAGCTCGTGAATCGACAAACAGTTTTCCCCGGAGAAGAAGTTTAGACGGCACGCACATTGATTAATGATTTACAAAAAAACACCTGCTGCTGAAGTATGTGAGTTCCAGGATACAAATGACATATTCTCCGCGGAGCAAACGTTTAGACAGCACACACATTATCAAATAATGGACATCAAAACCACCTGCTGCTAAAGTGTGTGAGTTCCAGGATGTAAATGACGTCCTCTCCCTGAAGCAAACGTTAAGACAGCATACAAATTATCAAATAATGGACAACAAAACCACCTGCTGCTAAAATATCTGAGTTAGGGGATGACAATGCCGTATTCACCTTAGTAATTGTTGAGATAGCATGAAACAAAGTTCAAGGACGCACAAAATGCTTAACCATGTGTGCTGAAAGAATGACAGGCCGTTTTCCCCGGAGGAATTGTTTTGACAGCAAAAAGTTTACAAGAAACGTTAAATTATGCAACCTAGTGTTAAATAGTGTGTGCTTACTGAAAATGAAATCGTTTTGTTTTCAACTTTAAAATTAATATGATTTATGAGTAAAGACCAAGTATTGAAACTAAAATAACATTTATAGTATTTAATTGTTTCCAAACATGTATTTAAGCAGCAATAACTTTTTATTTGGCATCGGATGCTTTAAGGTTCTGTAATCTAGGTTTATTTTCATGAAGTTTCTTATTTTTCAATATAATTTTGTCAAGTTGAAAAGTGCATTTTCAACGTTGAATTTAAAGAAACTTTACATGTGGTAAAGTCTGCAATCTCGACTAATACGTGTTTAGAAACCGAAATCGACGTGATACAGGTCACCAGAAAAGCGTCCTATCATAATATCCTCTATGTATATCATTCCTTTCATATGGGAAAGGCATGAACATAATAAACAAATCGTAACAAACCCAGACCACTTCAATGTTCATACATATGATCAATGCGTGTTTTGTTTTGTAACGTGCTGTCTTATTTTGTTTTCGATGGCCTGCACAAATTTGCCTTTGAACAGGATTTTGGTTCGGTTTTCGAAAATAGGGTTTGTTCCATGAATTTATTTGAAACGATGATCATTATCAATAGGAGCTTAAAACTGGTTTCAAATGTGTTGACATTACAGAAGCTACAAAATGTAATAACCGAAGCAAAATATGATGGCCCCTTTAAAGTACAAATATACAGGTATTCGCTTTCCGTTATGTCGACAACACTGCGAAGCAAAAAGAGAAATCAGAGATTATGTATATCTTCTAACATAATTGCTCCTGTTCATATGTCTGTCAACTTGTTTGGAAATATTGACCAGGACCTTCTCTAATTGCCATGTCATACATCTAGTTAAGTGTGAGCTAGCTTTAACATGTTGGCGTTGTATAGAATCGGTGAATGTTACAATCGATTAAGAAACTGACTTTTCATTATCTATTTACTTGTTTACTTGACGTCTTGAGCAGCTGGTGTATGGTTTATGAATGACGGGAATGTATGAAGTTACTTAAACAGTCAATTTAGAAAGGCAACATAACAGCTAGGGTCTGTATGTTTAGGACCTTTATCGGTCTATGTGGGTTATATCTATGGAGACATGTTCTTGAACGTTGCATATTTCGCTTACAACCATGATGAACTCTTAATTTTAACTGGAATCAAGCAAATTGTTTAAAAACATTAAAACAGGCGTGCACGGATAAAAACCGTTAAAGTCAAGAAATTTAGCAAAAAATAATTATTCTGGGTCGTACAATATAATGCTCACATTAATATCTATCTAATTCAGGGTGCCATTGTATACAATGCTCCGGTTAAATAGATAAATCAAACTGTCTCATGTATGAATTTGAAGAGAAGTGACGAGCCCTGGATTGTATGAGTTTGTTTGTTGATAATTTCCCTTATTATTGTCCTCAATAATATTCATTTGGATCTTGTAGCCATTAAAACACATTTAGCACAGTATTCATTCAAATCTAATAAAAATACTGAAGCAGTGATCACCAATGCCTGAAGCCAAATGTAGTTACCTGCCGCTTTAAGCAGTCATTTTCTTTAAAACCAATAAAAACAAATTTCGATTTGCTGTGGTCTACTTATTTGAATGTTATATTTCTACAGTCTAAATACTACATACTGGCCGATATCGCAGGTTAACATTCAATATGTCTGTAAGATGTTATGAAATTTGTTTTACTATAGATGTATGCTTTGAAATGGGAATGTGTTTTTGTCCATATTTCTTTTAATTAGCTAAAAAACATTCCCTAAATTGCCGTGTAATGCATGTTGTATTTTGATGCCTAAACAGATCTAAAGCTGTCTTCTTTGTATTAGATGAGGGAGGTTAGCAAACCATTTGGGAACTGACATTCCAGATCTATAAGCTTGCATTCTAGACGTCTCAATCAGCTGCTGCGTAATTTACGAATGGTAGAAATGGACAGAATTAAAAACTTAAAGATATCACACCATGCTATAACGTAAACAATTAATTTCCCAAAGGTGCATGAATTACAATACAGTTTATAGAAAATTATTTTACAAGCGTAAACAACTAAAACCTATACAAATTATAAAATATGTCCATGCTAATCACTTATATTGTCTTAGGATCAACATATTTAGGTAAAAAAATGTTATCACATTTTAAGTTGTCATCTGCATCAGAAAGAAAAGAATGCATTTTTTATTTTGGACCTATAAAATACATTTAAGACACATGTGTAATACGATTTATTGCAATATAAATGGCGTATTAAAACTCGTTTTTTAATTAATTAAAGTTCGGGAAATGAAAATAAAGTCTCTTTAAGTGTGTTATTTTAATGATTAAAAATGTCTGCAAAATTATGTGTTCATCAAATTACGGGTTTAGTATTGCGTTACTTAAATATATTGCACGTTTCCATGGAAGCCTAGAGGTCCTTTGTGTACAAATTTTAAAGTGTATTTCAAGTTATTTTTTTATGAACTCCAAAAACATCAAATATGGTTGATCAAATGTATCTTAATGTGTATTCTGTGAGGCTGTGTTTGAATAGAGGTCAATTACCACTGTGATCATATTGAGATCATTATAATAAAACTGGGTACGATGTACGTGACCGAATAAATAACACTATAATTCAACTGTGTATGGTGTAAATGACCGAATTGATTACAAAATGACCGAATTAATAACATTTAGTTATATTACGGATAATGTTAGGGACCAAATCGATAACACTATAATTCTACTGCGTTAAGTGTAAGTGACCGAATTGATAACACTATAATTCTACTGCGTTAAGTGTAAGTGACCGAATTGATAACACAATGTTTCTACTGGGTATGGTGTTCATGACCGACATTAACATTATAGTTCTGCAGGGTATGGTGTAAGTGACTGAATTTATAACCCAATGTTTCTACTGGGTATGGTGTTAATGACCAACATTAGCATTATAGTTCTGCCGGGTATGGTGTAAGTGACCGAATTGATAACACAATGTTTCTACTGGGTATGGTGTTAATGAACGACATTAAAGTTATAGTTCTGCCGGGTATGGTGTAAGTGACTGAATTGATAATCCAATGTTTCTACTGGGAATGGTGTTAATGACCGACATTAACATTATAGTTCTGCCGGGTATGGTGTAAGTGACTGAATTGATAACCCAATTTTTCTACTGGGTATGGTGTTAATTACCGACATTAACATTATAGTTCTGCCGGGTATGGTGTAAGTGACTGAATTGATAACCCAATGTTTCTACTGGGTATGGTGTTAATGACCGACATTAACATTATAGTTCTGCCGGGTATGGTGTAAGTGACTGAATTGATAACCCAATGTTTCTACTGGGTATGGTGTTAATGACCGACATTAACATTATTGTTCTGCCGGGTATGGTGTAAGTGACCGAATTGATAACCCAATGTTTCTACTGGGTATGGTGTTAATGACCGACATTAACATTATAGTTCTGCCGGGTATTGTGTAAGTGACTGAATTGATTACCCAATGTTTCTACTGGGTATGGTGTTAATGACCAACATTAAAATTATAGTTCTGCCGGGTATGGTGTAAGTGAGCGAATTGATAACCCAATGTTTCTACTGGGTATGGTGTTAATGACCGACATTAACATTATAGTTGTGACGGGTATGGTGTAAGTGACTGAATTGATAACCCAATGTTTCTACTGGGTATGGTGTTAATGACCGACATTAACATTATTATTCTGCCGGGTATGGTGTAAGTGACTGAATTGATAACCCAATGTTTCTACTGGGTATGGTGTTAATGACCGACATTAACATTATAGTTCTGCCGGGTATGGTTTAAGTGACCGAATTGATAACCCAATGTTTCTACTGGATATGGTGTTAATGACCGACATTAACGTTATAGTTCTGCCGGGTATGGTGTAAGTGAGCGAATTGATAACCCAATGTTTCTACTGGGTATGGTGTTAATGACCGACATTAACGTTATAGTTGTGCCGGTTATGGTGTAAGTGACTGAATTGATAACCCAATGTTTCTACTGGGTATGGTGTTAATGACCGACATTAACGTTATAGTTCTGCAGGGTATGGTGTAAGTGAGCGAATCGATTACAATATAGTTCTGCCGGGTATGGTGTAAATGACCAAATCGATAACACTATAATTCTACTGCGTTAAGTGTAAGTGACCGAATTGATAACACAATGTTTCTACTGGGTATGGTGTTAATGTCCGACATTAACATTATAGTTCTGCCGGGTATGGTGTAAGTGACCGAATTGATTACAATATAGTTCTGCCGGGTGTGGTGTAAGTGACCGAATTAATAACATTAAAGGTATATGTAGTATGATGTAAATTACCGAATTGATTACACAACAATTATACAGAACATTCAAACTACCGTAACGTTAGTAATATTTGATATTTTTCTCGAATGTGAATATTAGAATCATGTTTTGAGTATGCAATAATATTTCAAATGGCAGCAATATAATATGAGCTCATCAGGCATCAACTTTTACATTATAACCAATGGCTCTATGAAATGACAAGCTTATTTCCGACTCATATATATTTATGTCCTGTATTTCATGAATTAAATACGAAAAGTTTTTTTAAGTTGAGTTGAAATAAATTTAACGTATTTTTTCCCGATTTTGAAAATAAACTGGAACAAGGACCGAATAATGAATGCATATAAAAGGCAGATTTGATTTAAGATGCTTTATTTATACGGCCTGTTTTTTCTACTCGAAACGCACTTGTACTAACACGCTTTCTAAAGCTCCAAACTTACTTGTCAAATTCGAAACTTACTTTTCTGACTCAAAATTCACTAATAGAAAAAAAAGTGCTCCTTATACTTAAAAGGCGAAATACTTTCAAACTCTAAAAATAGCTTCGATAACCTTAACAAATATTATTGTGCGCACTTTGTAAACAAATAATAAATGACACAATCCAAATATTGCCAGCATAAACATAATAAAAAACCCAACATTATAACAAAAATTAGGGTGAACCCGCCTGGAAATTATTATCTGAACAAACATGCTGTTTTATTGCTCACTTGATTTTATGGTTAAGGTTAAAGGTATTGACTTTTATGTCAAATTATACTTGCTTTATTTCGTAATTATTACATTGCTTTTAATACGTTCAAGTGTAATTGCTAATTAACATGTCCCATAAAACATAATTAGAACATACCGATAAATACCCTCATAAATTAGAATAGCATCATGAAAAAATAGAAAAATAGATTATACAGTAGTTCTTAGGTTGTCCCCAGCATGTTTGTTCTGCCAGTATATAAAGTATAATTTCCTAGCAGCTTCCTTCTTTTTTTGCAATGAGTATACATTTCTAACAGTAAAGGAGCAAAACGTTCTATGGCACAGGCTATATTATTGTGTACCGGCTGATAACTTCATTCTTGATACAGTGGTCTTACACAATTAAACAATTTACATAATAAATCAGGAAAACAGGTAAGAATTCCTTCGAAAGTTCATTTATTTCAATAGCCTAATATTAATTAATTAATATTTTAAGCCTTTTTATTTCAATATAAACAATAATCAGAGAATAATTTCAATTCAAAAGTTTTATTTTCATTAGTGTACCGCCTGTTAATGGATATTTAATACTAATTTAGCAGCAAATTCCGGTGCACCATGTTCTTGGATGTGCTTGACATTAGTTTGATAGGTAATTTTATGTTGAAAAAAAATTTAATCCAATTAAAATGAGATGAAAGACGTGGTTTTTAAGCCTTATTGACAACATTTGCAGGCTGATGTGTAAACTAGGGCAATTCCAGTTTAGTAAAAATCGGAATTTTACAGCATTTACATTGTACATTATTTTTGTTATTTTTATTGATACTACTTCTTTTCGATATATTCAAATTTCCAGACTGAAACCTGTTGAACATCCTATTCAATGGATAGCCCGCGACAGCTACATACGCAAAAACAAAATCGTGAGGACAGAAGAAAGAATAGTGTACTATGTCGCGATTGAATAAATCTAAGCAGCTTAAACATGTGTAAAGGCTAATGCAAATGCGATTTCCTTTTTGCATGCTGTACCATGTATCCAACTCACTCATCTCACACCCTTAACATTTGAATATGTCTAAATACAGATATGTTTCTTGATAAATGTTAAACTTATTTAAAATGATAGATTCACGCTAAACAAGGGGACTATGCATAAGCTGGTGGTTGTTTTTCAGTGTCAAGAGTGTGTGTTGGCCTATGCCATGAAGCTGCCGAGCACTTTACCTTTCCTTGATATCGGGTCGGCCGTAAGATATGTATGACTGTAATCCCAGTAGCTCACACAGTTGAATGAAGTTAAAACAATATTGGCATATTAGAACACACGAGCCAAAAACGTCTGGTACTTGGAACACTATTAAGCTCCCGTCTAAGCTACCCCAGATCGACTGATACAGGTTTTGAGCCAAAGCTACAGTTCGCAGATAACGTTTCAACTGCAACCCCTGCTCGATCGGTCGATGTCGATTGCCGAAAAGTATCGGAGCATCTATGGCTAATTTACCAGTAGACGATACATCCCTTAAATGTTTATAGCTACTCTGAACCTTGCTGACGAATACTCTAGCTATCTGTACTGAATGGCTGAACGAAGCGACGCGATGCTTCGTAAACCACCACTTGCTACCCTGTCGCTAGGAGGTTATTTCAACAAAGATAGAAATGCGCTAATGGTTGAAACAGCCCGTGCAACAGGCAGACAATTTCAGTCTAAAGGTAGTTGAGTCTAGAGCAGTAGAATGTGCTACTGCTTCCGGGACTGACAGCGCCTCTTCCGTCGACACAAATTAATACTTCGAAGCTACGACGTTAAGTTATTCCATTCATATAGAATATGGTTGACTTAAGAGCAGTGCATATTTGTAAGTATAATAGTTGGTTAAAGCATAGAATTGCTGATGAGTAGGAGAAGCGTATTTCATTGATAAGTTATTCGTTAATACTTGCGTTCAACAAATACCAATAGCTAGCAACAAGTTTGGCATGTCCCGTTTTCAGTTAGCGTAATGTGCGACGGGCCTCATATGCGAGTCATGTTTGTGTTTAATCTTTTAGAAGGGGTCATTAGGAGTATCATCAAGACAGATTGTCTAAAGCTACAACACGTTCTTTGATCGGTTTCCGTGTGGAAATAAATTTCTGAAATCTGAAAAAAATCAATGTTTTAAGATAAACGAATTTTAAAGTATATATGTATGTTGCCATTGTTTAACATAATTTGCCATGTTTTGTTTCTTAGACATTAACTCTGTGCATCCTTACAAAGTGGTGATTATTTTACTTTTTCCTGTTGTGTGCATTTCGATTTTTCCGATTGCATATGCATTTCCTACCGTTCTAAACTAAAACCTCAAGTATGCAAGGTAATAATACTAGGTTAAACAAAACATTTTGGTGACACGTTAGATATTGTTTGCTGTATTTTTTGTATTGTTTGTTTGAATAATTATTTGTTTCCAACTAAAATAGCAAGTCTAGCTTAGACAACTTAAATCTGGATATGAAATCAATAATGATGGCTTGAAATGTTGCCAAACGCCATTCTACAGCGATAATCGGTTTTGAATTAACTTCTTTTATAAATATTTCAACCCTACACTATAACTAGCAAGCACTGCATGATCTCAAACCAGTCAATTTTGACAGTGGTTTATCCCCTAGAGGTATAAAGATGCCTGTACAGTTTTATCTTTCGCTCATAACTTCAACTTCATACGACATCACTGTCACATAAATGCAGTTTCATCGAAACATTTTACATATTTTAAACTTGTTTTGTAATAAACTACATTTGCATCAAACACTTATTGCGTCACACATTCTCTGTCTCTACACATCGGTGTTTCGTTGATGTTTCAAGAGATTAGGGAATTCACAAAGAGTACGATTAAAATACAAAGTGAACATAAATAACCAAATGATATTACGTTGGAATAACCATGAGCTTTGATTCACATCATTTACATCTGAGTATGTTAACAATTATATACTATTGCATAAATTGTCTATTTAAATGTGTTCTTTATGAACAAAATAGTCAGTACTCTTAGTCCTTAAAAGATAAAATAACAAAGGGAAAGAATCTGGTTTGAATATAAATATATAATAAATTCTGGATAGGTATCAGCAATTGAAAATATTATTTATAAATCTGGATATCGCCGTTATTTGCTTATACTTGGAAAATATCAACATCAAAGGGGAATAACTCATTACAACAATTCGTAATTTGAGCCTTGCTGAACATTCACATTTTGTTAAATTGTTCATCAAGATTCATTTCCTATCTTGGAAGATTTTGGAGTAATGGCCTAGGTTGCAAGCCGGCACTATCTAAGCAATGTATATATCAATATAGTTAATTGAACAATAATGCTTGAAAAACGTAGTGAAAATGTAGTGAGCCGTCTTAGTACTGCAATATGCAAAAACATATATTTAAGTTCATCATTTCTATATCAGACACTGCAAACATAACAATGAATCAGCTGTTATCTGGAAACAATTGTGCGTTTCATTTTACACGTTAATACAATTTTGTTGAAATATGAACATAATTTGCATTATTACTAGCGCTTATATACTTCAGAATACAATATTTATGAATCATGTATAAGTTTTGAAGGAAATAATCGAGCTATAAACAATAACTTTGTTATTTTGAGTATTAAAACTTCGGGCTGAATATTATAATAAATTTAAATATCTGGAATATCTTTGCTCGAGTTCTAGGAACATAGAGGTTTTAACGACATCAAAGTTGTACTTTACGAGTTTCAATGAATGAAAACATTCATTATAATGGTATCGAAAGAAGAAAGTTTGAAAAAAAATATTCAACAGAAATATGCAACAAACTACATATTTGAAATAGGCCAATATGACCCTTGATGAAATTAATGTAATACATTGGTTTATATATACATGCAGCATATTTATAAATAGGTTTATCTATATCGCAATGTTTACAACTGTATCAGTATAATTCAATATAATTTTCTAAGGATATCAACTATGAGATCTTCTTTTTTGAATGTCTATTATAGGTATAATTTACGCTTTTACATAAATATTCGATTTAAAGCTAATGTCCCATAATCAAAATTATGAAATATATGTTCGTGAGTAAATTTTTCAGCGAGCAAATAAATAGACATATCAGAAGACAACAACTTTATCTTAACTCACTTTACCAATCTGATAATAATATAATGTTTATAACCTTAAAAGTGAATAGAAATGTTTATAAAACTACTGAAATTACTGTTAATAAACTAACTTTAAGTTAAATAACTGAAATATCTTATCATAAACTCAATCTAAACAGTCAAACCATCAACATGAGATATAATTACTCCGCGGAGTAAACGTCTAACCATCATCATAAAATATAATGACTCCGCGGAGTAAACGTCTCTGTGTACCACGTTTGAGGGTGTGTTTTTTGGTTCCGTATATTTATAACTTTCATAATCGGACAAATGTCAAGTATGTAAAGATGTTCAATAACTATCTGGAACAATTACAAACGTATTCACTTAAATTCACTTTAGATTTAAGTTATTAGATTTATGTAAATCGTCATCAATACGCATTGTTAATGGTAGAGTAGGCAACTCAAATAATTATACATACTTTTTAAATAATGGTTGTTCCGTTATAGATTATCTATTGATGCATGAACGAAACTTTTCAATAATTGGCGATTTCACTATTTGTCCTTTCAATCAATGGAGTGACCACTCACATTTGCATTTTAAACTGTTATGTAATTATATTACTCAAGAAGATCAAGAAAGATCAGAGATAAAGTACAAATGGAACAACGAATATAGAGAACAGTTTCGCTCAGGAATTATTGGCTGTTTGCCACAATTCAATACTATTATTAATAATATTGATAGCACTAGACAATCTGTAAACGATGCTGTTAATGATTTTTCGAATCTTACACGAACTGTTGCGGATCCTTCATTCTCAAAACGTTATCATTATAGTAATAAACCTTATTTTTTTTCGAATGCTTGTGTAAAAAAGAATGACTGGTTTGACGCTGAATGTATTGAAGCGCATACTGTTTACTTACAGTCATTACGTGGATTTAATACCGATAAATCACTTGAAAATAGATTGTTATTAGTAGAATGTAAGCATGTGTATAAAAGTAATGTAAAAAGAAGAAAAATTCTGCATTCAGATTAAAAATGCAAGAAATAGAACAACTTAAGAAACATAAACCGAGAGACTTTTGGAAATATTTTAAATCTAATTCCAAGAAAACGAATAATAGCTTATCAAATGAAACGTTTAAAGAATATTTTCAGCTTTAGGTAGTAGTGTTTTTGAATGTTTCAATGAGGAGTCAGAAAACTTTGGTAGCACAAATGATTTTAATTTAATCAATGATTCATTTCCTGAATTGGACCAGCCTATAACTGTCAATGAAATTCATATTGCTGTTAAAGCACTGAAGCGTAATAAATCGCTAGGTACTGATTTATTGATGAATGAATATTTTATAGAGTCTTTTGATATTTTGTCATCGCATCTGTGTGATATTTTTAACGGTATTTTAAATACTGGATATTTCCCCGATAAGTGGATGGAAGGAGTTATTATACCGTTGCACAAAAAAGGAAATGTACTGTCCATTTGCGACTTCCTGACCAAGATAAAAGAAGGTCATGGCCGGGAACAAAGATGAAGGACTTTCAAAACAATAAACGACTTGTATGAATGAATGTATGCGGAATGCGTTAAACTATATTGAATGCGCCTTACACATATAGCAATAAGCATTGTATTGGCATCGAATGCTTAACTATTGGAAAGAATTACGTTCAGTGACGCCATATTGTAGTGGCTATTTATAAAACAAGTCTAGATTGTAATACATCTAGACGGTCTATGTCTTCTTACACAGGCTACCGCCATTATGCCCATGTAACAATTGTTCTTCGGTAAGTAATTTTATTGTTATCATTTATCAAGAGCCCGATTACCCTTGGTCGTATCAAAATATTTATACAATATAAATATTGAGACTTCAAAAGACATCAATATTGACATTTTGAGAAAGATTGCTGTTTTCGATATTGCAATATGTAAGGGATGGCAATATAGTTTGCATTAAATGGGATAACTACAAAGTCTACTATACGTATTTATGGGATTAAAATTAACTCGAGTGAGTGTATTATTGCATATCCTAGATTAATGATTCTTGCTTACTTAACCTTGGAAATTACTTCCCGTAATAGACTTGTTCACATTTAATCATAATTGGTGACATCATAACTCTTCGCCTACCACCTCTGGATATTTTTCCCTTCTTTTTTTTCGTGTTATATGTCTATAACCAATCGAGTGGCTTGACTCAAGTACAGGTGAATGATTCATTTTTCAATCATTGTTATTAATATACAAACTGAATAATCTAGCTGTTTTGGACGCTAAAGTACTCAACATGGTAGTGACATAGCCGCTCAATGAGTTACTTTTGTTATTTAGCTGTTATACCGCTTATTTTTAAAAGACTTCTGGTCACAAATTAAAATATGGGTTTATATCTTTCAAATTTTTTCGATGGCTTAACATCATATATTGCCCGAGTTTAAGAAATATATATGCTATTCTTGATTATTGGTTCATTTTCGGATCAGTATCTTAAGTTCATTTACCTATATATTATTATTCCTACAGAACTTGCTGCTGTACAACCACCCTTCAAGATTACGTATATGTTAAATAGGGTGGTATTGTTTGTTTAAACATTAAATGAAAACCATTGGTGGCTACGCTTATTTAAGTTTGAACAGTTGTAAAAAATATCATTTTACCACGGTTTGCTATAGTGTCGTTGTGCCAGATGTAACAATGCTACTGTTTTATATAGACAAAAACTATACTATTAGATTATATGCTGATGTCGGCACCTGCTTCTAGAATATTTGAGCTCATGAATCGACAAGCCGTTTTCCCCGGAGAAGACGTTTAGACGGCACGCACATTAATTAATCACTTACAAATAAACCACCTGCTGCTTAAGTATGTAATTTCCATGATGTAAATGACGTCCTCATTTGTGATAAAGACCAAGTATTTCAACTACAATAACATACATAGTATTTGATTTCAAACATGTGTTTAAGCAGCAATAACTATATAAATTTGGCATCGGATACCTTAAGATTCCGTTTTCTGGATGCGTTTTCATGATGTTTCTTACTTTTTCAATATAATTTTTGTGAATTTGAAAAGTGCATTTTCTACTTTGAAATAAACTTAACATATGTTTGCCTACCAACAATAGGAAATATGTATGAAAACACATGTTTTGGCTAAATAAAGAATACATATAAAAGAAGAAGGAATTTAATATGTTATCAATACGGTCACTGTTTTTTATATTAAGCGAAATATTATTTTAATATTACGATATCACTGATTAGATTATAATAGTTTGTGCATTTAAGAAAAAGGATGAATGCCACTCTACATAATTATGCTAATTTAAACAAAATGACATTGTAAGAAATAACTTTTTGAACTTATCCGCAAATTAGCATTTGAACAGACGTGTTTTTTTTTACGTAATTATTTTAATGGTTAAGGATAAATTTAATGACTTGATGTTTACTTATACTCTGTTTTATGTTTTATTATAAGAACGTTTAGACATGTAAGTGTTGCTGTATATTTTAACATATTAAATATTCTGACACGAAAGTAACATCTATAATTAAGGTTAAACATGATTATTCATATCCGTAATTACAGCAGGCAAGATTCACAGACTTCTCCAAAATTAATAGTCTCTAGAGAATATTCCAATAGTTTTTGGCCATAGCAGCTAACCACTTAAAAGTAAACCCAGGTGAATAATGTCAATCTAAACGGTACTCCTGGAAAGCCAATGTCGGTCTTTAAGCAACCAGAAAAACATTTTCATATATTTAAAATGTATTAAGAGTTTAGCATTTGCTTTGACATAATTTATTTATTTACTAACAAATAGAACGATTTTCTGAATAATCTCTTTCGTATTCTGAAAATCGTAGCGATAAACGTAATAATATTAAATAAAAACATATACTGCGATTATTTCACATGCTCTCCTTGCAATTTCTTAGACATTTCTAGAAATAATATCAAAATAACGATCGAATATCAGTAATTATTTCATAGAAGATGTTCTATTACTTCCAAATAAGATTTACTATATTTAATACATTTGTTTTAATTGACAAAAAAGAATTAATTAATGTCGAAAACAATGGGTCTTATGATTTTCTTTAAATATTAGAATAATTTTATACTTGAACATTTAATCACATGTTAGTAGTTCACATATACCCGTTTATCCTGTTCAATAATTTATAAAATTTCGAATTACCAACATTGAATACTTTTTTTACAAGTTGGTTATTTTTTAAGACATTTTATATGTTGTAAAACACAAACTGCAGGCATTGTATATGTTGTACAACCCAAACTGTAAACATCGTTAAGGTGGCACAACACAATCTGCAGACACTTTAAGAGGTGTACAACACATGGACATATTTATTTTATTAAATGCCTATCAAATTGCTATTCCATATCAAACAGTGAAAATACTGCACCCTATTGAAAAATCCGTATCATGATACAGTCGGTTTCTGATTCCGTATCATGTGAGGACCGTGTGTAAACTCAGAACTACTTTCGCGTTGCTAAAAAAGCGTGACCAAAACACCCGGTAAAACCTTTCAACTTTTAAATACATTAAATTAACTCACTTTACTCACGCCCTAAAAGATGATTATATTCAGGAAAATGGTTCTCATGTTCTTTAAAAAACCATGAGGATAAGCACGAAGCAGAGAACATTTCCAATCTATCTTAACAGCTACTTCAGTGAACTAGTTGTTTGCCATTTCGAAGTTAATAAATTGTTATCCATGTTTACTATTATAAATATGAGCAGCTCGCAAATACAAAGAAGAAGGCGAATTCGCGTCATCGATAGAAATAGCGATTGAGTCACGAACTTCCCTCAATTCTGCATATCATGAACGTCAAAAATCCCATGAATATCTACTTTGTTAAAAATGGCCGCGTTACGTCTACACGAAATGACGATTTGTGTATACTCGTAAAATAAGTACCGCTTTTTTGTTGTGTATTTTTTCTGTGCTGCGACATTTAATACTTGTTTTCGTATTAGCAATTTGTTAATTTTGATTAAACATTAAATACTTTGTTCTTATTTTGCTCAATAAAGTGAATTCTGTAACATCTGACTTCGTTGCGCTGTAGAAGCCTCCATTGACTTCATTACACAAAACTACGTAACATACTCTTTCATACGCACATTTGACAGATGGCGGTAAAATTAAATCAAATTGAAACCGTTCGGTGAGTAAACATGTATACATCTCGACCTGCGGCCTCGACAGATACGTGTTTACACACCGAAGTCGACGTGATACAGGTCACCAGAAAAGCGTCCTATAATAATTTCCTCTATGCATATCATTCCTTTCATATGGGAAAGGCATGAACATAATTAACAAATCATAACAAACTCAGACCACTTCAAATGTTCATACACATGGTTATGGCTTTCAACAATTAAAGTTTAGTTTTGGAATTCACTGACCGTATCAATGCAGTTTAACATTCAATGGCGATTTTTCGATAACTGATTAATGCGTGTTTTGTTTTGTTACGTGTTGCTTATTTTGTTTTTCGATGGCCTGCACAAATTTGCATTTGAACAGGATCTTAGATCGGTTTTAGAAAATAGGGTTTGTTCCATGAATTTATTTGAAACGATGATCATTATCAATAGGAGCTTAAAACTAATTTCAAATGTGTTGACATTACAGAAGCTACAAAATGTTATAACCGAAGCAAAATATGATGGCCCCTTTGAAGTACAAACATACAGGTCTTCGCTCCCGTTATGTCGACAACACTGCGAAGCAAAATGGAAATCAGAAAATATGTATATCTTCTAACAGAAAAGCTCCTGTTTATCTATCTGTCAACTTGTTTGGAAATATTGACCAGGACCCCCTCTAATTGCCATGTCATACATCTTGTTAAGTGTGGGCTGGCTTTAACATTTCTGTGTTGTATAGAATCAGCGAATGTGACAATCGATTAAGAAACTGGCTTTCATTATCTTTTTACTTGTTTACTTGGCGTCTTGAGCAGCTGGTGTTTGGTTTATGAATGACAGGAATGTAGGAAGTTATTAAACAGTCAATATAGAAAGGCAACATCACCGCTAGGCTCGGTATGTTTAGGACATTTATCGGTCTGTGTGGATTATGTCTATAGGGACATATTCTTGAAGGTTGTATATTTCGCGTAAAACCATGATGAACTCTTACTTTCAACTGAAAACAAGCAAATGGTTTAAAAACATTAAAAGAGGCGTGCACGGATAAAAACGTACAGGTGAAGAAAATTAGCAAAATTAAAGTTATTGTGTGACGTACAATAAAATCCTCAAATGAAAATCGATTAATTCAGGGTACCATTGTATATAATGCTCACGTTATATAGATAAATCAAACTTTCGAATGTACAAATTTGAAGAAAAGTGACGAGCGCTGGATTTTTTTTTTATAATTTACCTTATAATTGTCCTCAATAATATTCATTTGGATTTTGTAGCCATTAAAATCATTTAGTACGGTATTCCTTCAAATCTAATAACAAAACAGTGATCAAATATGCCTGAAGCCATATTGTAGTTAATCATCGCTTTAAGCAGTCAATTTGATTAATTTTATTTTGTTTAGAAACAATAAAACCAAATTTCAATTTGCTGTGGTCTACTTATTTCAATGTAATATCATGATGTTTACACCCTACGTACTGCATCTGGTCAATATTGCAGCTTAACATTCATTATGTCTGTAAGGTGTTAAGACAAAAATAATTTACTGTAGATGTATGTCTTGAAATGGGAATGTTTTTTGTCCATATTTCGGTTAACAAGTTAAAAAAAGTCGCTTAATTGACGTTTTATGAATGTTGTATTTTGATGTTGCCTAAACAGGCCTCAATCTGTCTTCGTTGTATTAGATGAGGGAAGTTAACCATTTGGGAACTGACATTCCTGGTCTATTAGCTTGCTTTCCAGACGTCTGAAACAGCTGATGCGTTATTAACGAATGGTAGAAATCGACATTTCGTATTTTCAAAGACATTTCATCTCATCACTTCCAGCACAAGAGCGAAACACTTAAAGATATCACACCATACTTTAACGGTTACAATTAATTCTCAAATGTGCACGAATACAATAGTTATTAAACAAGCGAATACAACTAAAACCTATACAAATTTTAAAATGTTCATGCTTATCAATAGTACTATTTATACAGTCAACATATTTACGTAAATTATGTTCTTTCATTTTGAACTGTCATTTGCCATTTATAGATATTAAACTTGATTGTATTTGAATTTCAACATTTGGCCAATTGTGAAGTTATATGTAAAAACCTTTTACTATGAGTGGCTAAAATAATACTTGGCTACTTGACAAACCAATCCATAAACATCGTGTTAACGAATGTTTTATCTGTCTCACTATAATTATGCTATAGAGAAAAAAAGATAAAGCTTGTTTTAATTTTTGTACAATAAACAACGAGAACAGACTGCAAAAGGTTTTTTCCCTTACAAAATACATTTAAGACAATTGTTTATTACTATTTAATACATGTCAATGCAAATGGCGTATTAAACCCGTTTTTTGTCCAACTATAAATCGGGACATAAAATAAAAATATATTTGAGTTTGTATTTTAATGATTTAAAAGCAATGTATGAAGACTTGTTTTCATCCAATTACGGGTTTGATATTGTGTTACTTAAATTGATTGCATGTTTCAACGGAAGTCTAGAGATCCCTTGTGTACATACTGTTTTGTTAATTTAAAATTGAAAACGTTTTGCTATAAACAGAATCAACAATATCTAAGATGTTTGTTTGAATGTCTCTAAATGTGTATACTTTAAGAACTTAACACATTTTTATGCAGGCCTCAGCACTATCCTATTTCTGAAATATCTTTTATTAAAGAAAGAAAACGTCTAGCATTGCACACCTATTGCAAAACGGCATTTAGTGCTACAACATGAAGTATAGGGAAGCAGTAAGAGAAAACACATCGTTACTTGCATGGGCGTCAGGAACGTCATATGGTATTCAATACGCAGTTATATGGTCATATATTATTGACCTAATTGACTAATACATTCGTACCCCGTTTGGCCGAACTTGATTGGCTCGATTTCCTCGTTGGATTGAGTTGGATGTAAAGGACCGATTTCTTTCTATTGAAGGTAAGCAATCCCGCTTGGCTCAAATTTCCCGAAGGCTTTGTAATACTATATACGCTGTTAACTTGGAGTTCGAGCCAACGGGGTTAGACTGTAGGTCAGTTGTTTATATCACGGAATTCAATTAGCTTTTTTAGATCCAATAAAAAACCGACGCCGAGAGTTAAAGCGCTGAGCGTTAGGTTAACAACCAGATTGGACTGTTATTAATTCATTTCTATTAGACACAGGTTATATTGAATGTCAAGTTGGAATAAAATTATATTTCCTGAAAGTTAAGGCAATTAACAGAAGCCGGTTGAAGCGTATTTTATGTGAATTAACTTTCATTATCTCACTAAACGTAGTAGGACGTAAAGTTTCCAATAATTCAGACAGGATATTAATTGCAGTGTAACAAGAATGTGCCTAATGCAAGTATATGCGCGGTAATTTGTAACACTGGCAAAAGGGTCATCATTAAACATATGCAAACAAATGATGAAAAATTCAACTTCAAAGTATCTGGATAAATATAATGCTTGTTTCATTGATTAATAAGGTTAAGGGGACATTTGCAATTTTAGGCTATATTGTATTATACAAATAATTCTACCAAAAAGGCTCTCTTCTCAGTGTTAAGCTATTTTTATAAGGGAAGTACATGTTTTTCGCCGAAAGATAACATAACAAACTGCACAAAAGATGGTTATAAACATATCATAATTACAAAAATATACATGAAACATGTCTACTAAAGATCTACAACTTAAAGTCCGAATAGTTCCGAAAACCCAGAGCAAACGCATTTCTGAAGAGATTAAAATTGCAAATTATTTATATTTAATTTTCAAATTACCAAAAATGGACCTCTGACACAGCTATGATGGATATATAATTTTATATATCCCGTTGAAACATCAATACTCTTAGATATTATGTTAAAATGTTTTACTGATCTTTAGTTTTGCTTATAATCTTAATAAAAATAGGTTTTAATCATAAGGATATTTGTAACATTAATAATAATAAATTTAAAAATATTCATTTCCACTCTGGTATTCTGGTATGTAATGGTAATGGACAAAACAGAATGTGAATTAAAATCAAATCAAGTTTGCTCTTCGATACTTAAGTGCAATTTTAATAGTGAATGTAAAATTTCAATTCTGTTCATAAAGTAAAAGAAATTTGTGTCATTAATCTTGTCTAAAATGTAAAATGCACTGTATAAACCTCATTTCATTTGAATCGAGCAACACCAAATGTTATGTCATAATCAACTTTGGTGAAATGGCTGCTCTATTTTGTCTAAGGCAATTTTAATGATTAAATTAACTGAGACCTAGAGGAATATTTGTCGACGAAAATAGGGCAAAATGTCTGATTGTGTTAGTATTTCCATACAGTTTACGTTTTTAGTGCTTCGTCGTGCATTGGCTGCATTATAAATTTATTGTATTGCCTGTTGATTTCTAACTTGTTGGCATTTTACCATGAACATGCTGTTATTTGTTGTCCTTACTGGAAATGGTATTGTCAAAATCTAACCTGTAAAAAATGTTACGAATTGCCATCATAAATATTCTAAGTCTGGAAATATCATGATCGAAGTAATGAATGTTTAATTGTTATTATATATGTAGCGTAGATTTACTGCATTAAACCACAAATATAATATATGTGGTATTTAACACAATCAAGACACAGCAAAACAAATACATAATTAAATTTCAAAACTAAACAAAGTATCCGCTTTTGATTATGCCATTAAACCCAAATAGATGATTTACTTTTTTTCTAAATATAAATAAATAAATTAAAGCCTCGAACAACACACCACATTATTTATTTTTGTTTAATGAATCATTTAGTTGAATTAATGGAGAACATTAAATTAAATTATTCTGGATAATATTCGGTGATATAAAAACGAAGACTATTTAGTCACGAACAATAGAATTAAAATTGACAATTATTTTGAATATTGAATTAAGCTTGAAATTCTGGCCCGATATTTTCTAGAAACGTCTTCAGTCTCATAAATCAGGATTAAGTTAATTTTACTTTTTTGTTTTTCAATAATTTGTGTAATATTACCTTGGAGTTTTTATACTAAGTAGAATACTAAGTAGGAATTATCTTCATTTTGATCACAATGAAATAATTTTCGTTTATCAACATACAATAAAAGTATGTATTTTGCTAATTAAAATAGGCTACTTAAGACTGTTAGTCTTAAAAAGATTCGAGAAACTGGAGCCTGATGATTTAATTTTTTTATCAATAATGTGACAAATGAAAATATAGTTTCTTTGATTGGCCCAGATGGCCAACGACATAGCAGCTCCTTGCTAAATATGACTTTTTGTAAATGAATATCGAACCATATTCAATGGCTCACTAGACATAATAGTATATAGTGTAGCATAACTTGTACATATCCTATAGTTTTAATGTTTTATGTGGCAGTTAACAAGTTTTGATGGTGTTGTATTGCCGCCGTGCTTGTTTGGTGTTGATTTTATTTCAATTTAAGCAAAAACATCCAATGGGATTATATTAACTTTGCCATTGCGAGCACTATATTGAAGTTTAACATTCTTAAATTCTCTTCAATTAAATTTAAGTTGAATTAATGTTTATTTGTTAGATGTTAATTGTGTCATTTAAATTAAACACGGAGTTGAGATAATGCAATATAGTTGCCTTTTAAATAGCATGCATTATTTTAACTAGATATCATTGTAAGCGAGCAACATCTAAGGTTGTGTAATAATCTAAAGTTAATCAACCTTGTTGAAATAACTTTTCTATATTTAAAGAATGCAATGTTCATAATCAAATTAACAGAAGCCTAGAGAAAGCTGTAATAAAGAAGAAAGGACAAAAGTCTGATATTATTATACTTTTATACTGTCTGTGTGTCGTCGTGTTTCGAAATACTTGAGGCTCCTGCCAAATGCTTTTAAGCATATTTTATCACAATTTACGCTAGTGATTTGATACAAAAAAGCAATGCACTATTTCTTTTATATCGGCGTACACTTATAAATTATAGTCATTGAAAATTTAATGCCTTCCTTTGCGAGGTAATTGATCTGAAAAACTGCTAAACTGTATCATTTAATGTGAATTTGTTGGAAATGCAACTGGTACAAATTATTGAAATAACAGTATTGCGTGTCCTTTGTTAGGACGAAACACACCTAATAGAAGCAAGACACGACCAATTACATTTAATAACCTTTAATTTGGAGATTACTCAAAATCTATATTATACCTTTCTGCACTATGCAGAGTCTATCGTAGGAGGACAGACATGATGCTGTTCGAACTAAACCATTGTTGCTTTTTGCCCTCCGGCTTTTAAGTACAGTGCGTAATATAAACACCTTTCCGTCGGAACTGATATATGTTTATACACCGAAGAAGACTTAGTACTAGTCTCCCAAAAGTAGATTTATTATGACTTAAGTATATGCCTATTTACAAGATAGTAGGGTGATTTCATGTACTGTTTAAACTTTCATATTTTTTTAAAAAGGCTTCTGGTAGAGATGAACTATGTTTTTATTCTTTATTTAGCTATAACAACAGTAACTCTAATGTATAAAATGTTACACTGAGAGCATGTATAATAAGGGATCTTAGAACGACAGTTTTGACTGTAAATTGTATGTGACCAATGCCAATTGTTACCAAACAGAGTTGTTTTAGAACAATAACGTTTTGCCAAGGATGAGTGTTATTGAATGGACGAACGCCCAATTGTAACAAATGAGAGGGCTCAGCGGTGTTTTTAAGTGTGCAGTATCATATCGCTGTCAATGAGATGTAACTAATAAGATTTTGACCTATGTCCTAATTTTAACCAATGCGCTGTGAATGATACAATCAAAGAATGCTTCAATGACAAAAGTCCAATGACCGACGTTGGAAGCCGCAAATGAATGAGACAGTATTAATGTCAGATCAAAACCATGAAGCGTTGAAAGATGTCAATGAAATTATTAATGGTGTTTAACAATCCAACAACAAGCTAACCTATGAATTATATAATAATATTCCAATGCCATTGCGCTGCGTGCTATTGACTGACAATTCAATGTTGGTTGCCCAGTGTAAGGTGCCGATAAAATGTTAAATGCAATTATGCAATTCAATACTACCTTTCATTGTAATAATATTTACACCTCAACTTCCATTCCTTAAATGAACTGCCTTGCGGCAATTGCGTTCATCAATCGATGAACGCAACATCTTCGGATGTGTTCGGATCGTAATTCATTGCATAACAATATACATGAAAGCTATTGATCTTGTTATTGGTTGTATTGTGTCAGCAGGTCCCGTAAAATATAAATCAACATTTTAGAAAGTGTTAATTTGTTATATTTTAAATGTTTTGTTGCCATAAGTGTTTCAATTTTACGTTTGAAAGTGTTTTCAAGTGGTTGATCCCGCGTTATTGTTACGTCATTTGAAAAAAATGTTTCCGGTTATAGTCGGGTCGTTCTTTGTACAGAATGGGTAAGAACGGATTACTGAAGGTTTTTTTTTAAATAAATGAAGTAGTTTTTTAACAATTCTTGAATGAAATAATGAACTATTGGTGTACATATAAGGAATAAATTGCGGGGTTGGTGTCATTATCGGGGATATGAACGCAATTGTGTTTGTCAAAATACGCGTGGAGTCCTTCGGACTCCACACATATTGACCAACCCCATTGCGTTCATACCCCGATAATTACATCAACCCCGCAATTCATTCCTTAAAGAGTTTAATTAATCAAAGTCATTACACCTAGGTGGAGTAATAGCTTGATTGGTCAACGCCATTTTGCATACCAATGAGCGTTTAAGATTCCAAATGGAGTCCTTAAGTAATTATGCAATAATTCCACATGAGCGACGTAAACTTCCAATAACAGTTTGGTGAATCGATGCCATAACGCCCCAATAACTAAACAACGTCATGTAATTTCACGACACTACATGCTTGAAAGTTTCGCAAATTAGAAATGGCATTTATTTTTACAAAACCAAGATAATCATAAGTTGAGTTGCATGTACTCAGTACATGTATTGCGTTCAAACGCAATTTAAAGCATACTAGATATACACAAATACGTAACATAAAGTACCGCCAGGAAACAACTACAAAGGGTACAAAAATATAAACACTCGTTGATATTATAAGTATACATTAACGTATGCTCAGTGGTCCATTTATTTCAAATACCATGAAAATGTCTAAATTAAAACATGCATTATTTGCTTTAGTTAACACGTAAAAGAGGTAAATGTGTAAAGATAGTATCATCTAAGCGATATAAGACTAACAATGAAGAATAAAACTATTGGCATATATAACATACATTGGCATGACTATGACAACGCTGAAACGATAATAAATGACATTGACCCTGCAGAAATAGAAATCAAGATATCGAAATTGCAAACCATTTTCTCTTAATAGGGACCTCCGGAAAAACAAACTGGGAAGGACATTAAGCTTCTTCCTCAAAACGGAAACACAGGAATGAAATAATTGAAAAGTACATTCAGCACACTATTTAACTAAATACCCTTCTCCTCTCCACAGATATTGATATCACTTTACAAACCATATTTTTTAAATAAACAACACACATCACACATCTATGAATTATAACCCGTGGATAATATTCGTAGATGTTGGAATAATAGTGTAATATCTGAGCCATGCTTCGCCCCTTTATGGGCTGATATTGTGCAATGCAAAGATTGCTGCCCAAACCACCATTGAATGAAACAACAAATATGCAACGAACGCAGAACAAGTGCAAAAGAACTGGCTTGTTATTAACTTTTTATTAAATGATGATGTTATGCACAACATGCTAATACATGTATATTAAACACGGTATAACCTGTTCAACATATAGGCTCCGGCAAGGGTGAATATATACCCCATCACACATGGATAACACATGGTCGTTTAAGCAGCATTATTGAAGAGCCTTCTCTGGCTGATTGCGCAGTTTGCAGATTTTAAATTTTTCAAACAACCAAAACTCAGTGATTAACCAATTTTTTTTTTTCTATTTTATGTTTCAGTTTTCCGTCAAATATTTGAAAATGAAAAATAAGTATTCAATAATCTGTCCAATTAATAGATTGCGATTTCTTGCGATTCTGTAATGCCATCGCATATTCCGATATGGGATGGCAGTATCGAGGTGCATTAATTTTGCTACTGAATATGAAAGGCATGATATAGAAGCAATCAAAGGAGAGACAATAAAAATGAATCCTCTTTAAACAGTAGCATTTATTTGAAATCTCAAACATGGTTTTGCGCCAAAAACATTCTCATTTGTACGTGTACGTAACGCAAAACGACATTCCATTTAATTCAATTCTACCACAAAAAAAGGTTTCAAATAAATTGTAGACACAGATCCATCATATTGTATGCTGTTCAGATCGAGAGCAGCGTGATGTACTTCAGCTTTTAGCCATTTATTGCAGCCATGCTATCGTCGTGTTAGGAGATAAAGGAAATTGCAATTCATTACTACCGTTTATTTGAATATAAGCTTACTTAACCCAGTCCATTACACTTGTGGCGTCAACGCTATTTGGCTAACAATTGAGCGTTACAGATGCAAATTAGAGTCTTAATGTAAACATGCCAAAAGTCCATAGAAGCGACGTAAACTGCCAATAACACTTTGGTGGAACAATTCCATAATGCTACAATAATTAAACATGTCAATTCAAGACACGGCATAAAATTGGAAGCTTCGCAAATTAGAACGGGCAAATATTGAGACAGAGCTAATAGTCTAAGAGGTCATGTTGCAAGTATACAGAACATGTTACATGTATGCGTACTAATTCAAGTTAAAGCTATGTGGTCATACACAAATGATATACATGAAGTACCACCAGGTGAAATTTACAAAAGGTACAAAAAATATACACAACAAGTACTTATAAAGTTATACTGTGTTCTATTTATGGCGAAACACCATGAGGATGTCAACTAGTCAATATTCCTGTCTCTGATACATAAGTAACACATATAAAAAAGATACATGCGAAACAAAGGAATGAATTTTTATGAACGGTCTAAGACAAACAATAAAGAATAAAACTACAGGCATCAATGAAATTAACAAGAATATGAAAAAGATGGAACAAAATTAACTAAAGTTAACAAATAAGTCTGCACAAATGAAACTCAAGTTAAAGAAATTGTATATATAACTGATACCAACAATACAATCGCTTTATACTTCGTTCAAAACCGAATAACCATATTTCAAATAATGATTTAGCCAGGTCTGGATTTTGAAGAATAGACAAATAAACATGTGTTCAAAATTGAGAGACATGCTAAAATTGATTACCGACTGAACATTTTTGCTAAAAGTACAAAATATAATATATATACGGAATAATATCATGTGTAAGTAACATTGACACGAAGATTAGTTTCCAACAAATGAAAACTAAAACATTTTGAAGCAGTGCAGTTAAATGATTTATGAGAAGAACTTAAATAAAACAAATTTCAGAATAAATGGTGAGCTTCATGCAGAGACACACAGAAACTATGCATTATTCTGAAACTGGTGCAAACGAAAATATCATTATGTGCAGTTTTATAAACTTATGTCCTTTCGCTACCAATTATCTTTGTTCTAGGGACCAACAACTAAAACAATATATTATATTTGTCCTTATATTGTTACAATTACTAGAAAAGCTATATATTCAAATAGTGTTAATAAAGAATAATCATTTTGTATAAGTCAGTTTTATCAAGCAAACATGAAACAGATACAAAATAAATCACTCAAAACATATCAGCAGGTACTCTTGAAAATGTACTGTTGCATAATACTTATACTAACAATTAAACGGCAATACTTTCGAACTTAAACTGAGTGTCGAAGTAAGATCACCTAAGTAAAAACGAAAGATATCATAAATTCCATCAGTATAAACTATCATGTAATGACCTTAGTTCTAGCTTCATTGCATGATTATAATTTAATCATTTTCATAGAGACCAGGAAATTGAATAATACTTTAATTTACATAAATAATAATAATGAAGAAAGCTTCGAAAACAAACCATGAAATGATTGACCATGTTGTGTGTTCATTTGTGTCCAGTACAAATAGAATAATAATCAAACTTGTGTCAACGCCATAAAATCAATTCGGGAGAGGGCATGTATGCAAAACCACATACATGTATGAGAGGTGTCCTATGCAATCATGAAAGATGTTCATGACATATTGTAATGTAGTAAGTAATTTTATTTTTGTTGACATTTTACTTCATATGTTTCTTTACAACAGATCGAACGCCCTGGTACGGTTCACAAATATAATAAACAACTTTGTATTGATGTTCGTAGCACAATGCAATACAATTTTGTTATCAACAGTCTCCACATTGTATATAAAACCAGCTTTGACCTCGATTTACCTATGCAACAACACATACAACATATATACGCTGTATACTCATGGGCATTTCTGCCTCGATGTATTTGTGAATAAACTCTTTATACGATTCTAAATAGATTTTTTCAACTTTGTTTTGAGGCTGTTGGCTCATAAAATAATGATCCAATACCTATCATAACAAGATAAATATATCGATACTAAATAGATGATAACACGGTTATTCAGGCCATGTGATTATGTCTTAATTTAAAATATTGTAAAAAAGAGTTCGAACTAAACCCATATATGCAGATAATATTGATACAAAATCAGATCAACACGAAAAGCAGCGCTAAGCACATGGTATTACAGACATATCTGAGGAAATGTGACAAATGAAAAGAAAAATGAACTTCAAGAATTCACTTAAATGCAGGCTAAATATAACATAGTAAAAACTACATCAATGGAGAGTAGCGGCAGACGGTTTCATAACTTCAAAGAAATTTCCATCGTTAAGACATTTACACATATACAATAGCAAAGTAACATAGAATTTAGAGCATTGTTCATGTAGTCTTAAACAAAACTTAAATCACTCAAAAAGAATAACCAAATAGCTTAAATGTTCAAGTGAAATTCTTATTTTAAAACCATACGTACACATGCATAACAAGCATAAATTTTGACTGATTAAGCTTTAACTACTTACTAAGTAATGCATTTATGGAAAACATTAATTATTGATAACAAGATTGCTACCGTGTATTTAATAGCTGAAAACGAAAGTCTACTATTAGTCTCATATGGTAAAAATACCGTGTTTTATGCGCATTTAGCGTTGATGAAACAAATTGTTTCACTCTTGTTGAACAATTGATTTCAACTTTAACGAAACTCGTTGCCTCGCGAACACGTGCCTGAAACACAGCAACAGTTTCGAAATATCTCTGATGTTAAACACGTTTAAAGAGTCTTTGTTTATTTCCAACTCGGCACCATTATCTCTATTTAGAGCGATACAAAATGTAATATCATGTTGTCTACCGTATACATATTGCAGGTTAACTTTCAATATGACAAAAATATACAGAAGATGTCTAAACACGGGATTGTTCTTGTCCATATTTATGTTAACAAGTTTAAAAACATTTGTGTTGGCTCGCCTTAATTGCTCTGTCATGCATCTTAAATTTTGATGCGTAAACAGGTCTAGCTGTCTTCTTGGTATAAGATTGGTGAATTTAGCAAATCATTTGGGAACTGACAATCCTGATCTATAAGCTTGCGTCGCAGACGTCTGAAACAAATGCTGAGTAATTTACGATTGGTGGAAATGTGCAAAATTGTTTTCAAAGACATTTCTCCTCATCAGTAGCGCTAGAGCCAATACACTTAAAGATATCACACTTTGCTAATGCGATTACAATTAATTTCTCAAATGTGCATGAATTATAACAGGTTATGCAACCGTATTTAGCAAACGTAAACAATTGAAACCTAAGCATTTATTTCAAAATCTGTCCATGTCAATTACTGAAATTTCCTATACAGTAAACATATTTTAAAAAGTAAGTTGTTACCATTGTATTTGTCGTTTGTCATATATTAACATTTAACTTGATTGTGTTTGAATATTTAAAATTTGGACAAAATGTGAGGTTTTATGTAAACAACTTTACCAGGGTTTGTGAGTACTAAGCTGGTTGATATACGTGTTGATATAAATATTGGCTCATATGATACTTAATTAGTTGACATACCTTACCACAAAGTGTTAACGAACGTTCCATCGGTCTGTGCATATTAACGCTATAGAGAAAAAGATAAAGCTTTGTTTTGATTGTTGTTACTAGACAAACATTCAATCCGCAACAATAGTTATGCAAAAAGCTGCAGAAAAAAGCTCAGTAGCAAAAAGTTTAAACATAATCCCGGTTTAATGGCACTGGGTAAACGCCAAAGACATAGAACATAAAAACACAAACAAGAGACATAGAAGAACAACACAAAACTCCACAAACAACACAGTGCATACATACTATATATAAAAAACTAGGTATGTTTATCAAGAATTGTTAGGCAATTCCTTGGAACGGTCAGTAAAATGTTGTACTGGGTGTTTTAACCAGTTTCTGTGCACAAACCTCACTCTTATCCCAACAATCCTTAATAAAGATAAAACGCAAAAGGTTAATCTTATCAAAGTATGCATTGACTTGAGGGAACGTATCAGTAAAACAAATAATAATAAACGTATAAACGGTAAACCCCAAGTACATCTATGATTAGAGATCCCAACTCTATCTGCAGACGGAGGAATACAATTCAGAGCCCCTAATGCAAAACTTTTCAATGATACGATGCAGTTATTGTTTGAAACTAATAACAGCACACACAGTCTGCCTTATAAAATAAAACGTTTAAGACTTTGTGATCATAAAGTTTCATAATAAAAAGCATCGTTGTACTAAAACTGGAAACAAATAAAGAAAACATTATTAAAAATAAAAGCGACATGTATTAGCTAATATTTCCTTCCAAATGATTTGAAAATGTAAAATATTTGAAGAAAATGAAGTCACATGCAAAAACAAGAATGAAAAATGCTAATTTTTATTCTATAAAATACATTAAAGTCAAATAATTATCACGATTCAATACACTGAAAATGACGTATTAAAATCTGTTTTTGTTTAATTGAAGTTTGGGGAATAAAAAGAAAAACTCTTAAATGATTCTTCCCTTTAATGATTTAAAAACGTATTAGAATAAAGTTTTCATTAAATTATTGGTTTATATTTTGTTACTTAAAGTAATTGCATGCTCCCACAGAAGCCTAGAGATCCCTTGTGTAAATGTTTATTTAAAGTTAAAATTGTTTTGCTATGAAAAAACCCAACAAAGACATTTTTAAATGTCTCTGAATGTGTACACTTACTGTGTTTAAATAGAGATAAATTATCATTGTGATCGTATAAACTTCATTATAGTTAAAACATTTGACGTATTGACAACACTTTAACTCTGTTTTGTATGATGTAAGTAAACATATTGACAGAACTTTAACCCTGCTTTATATGATGTTAGTTACCCTATTGACAACTATTTAATTCTACTTTGTATGATTTTAGTAACAGTCTTGACAACACTTTTACTCTTCTTCGTTTGGTGTTAGTAACTGTACTGACAAGGCATTAACTACACTGTCATTCCACATTGAGACAACGTGTAATGAATGTTTGTCAGCGACTACAATTAATTCGGCAATAAATGAACTGAGCAGTTACGAAGCATTGCAAGGTTTGCTTTAAGCTCGCGTGCGTTTGAGCCGCTTGAAATATAAAGATGTTACTCTTTGCGTCGATGGGGACCGCGGCGTCGGTATCGGCACTGATAAAGTAAGTGATTCATAACAGACAATATCTAAATAATTATTTTGATATACAACATACTGCCACTTTTTGAAAGTGTTTCTGTTTTTTTTATTTAATCGTATTTTATTGCTTCATAATTGTACACTTTTTGACAATGCATGCAAAAGAAAACAGATAAATAATAAATCTAAGTAACTTGAAAAGCATGACATATTTTACTTTGTCAAAAGCAAAAGGGTTGGGCCACAAATTTTTACAACATCAGAAAACGGCCCTCCCCTAAATCCGAATAAGTTATCAAGATGGTTACGAAATCTAAATATGCATTTATAAATTACCTTGCAACAAAATACAATATACAGGGGAAAAGTGAGAAAAGTAGTAAAAAAGGAAAAAAAATTCAATTCGTCAGAAATAAGAGCAGAAGAATAAAAAAACAAACAAAAAAAAACAACGTTTGAACGAATTGAATGATGTTTATGCCTTTAACCTCGTACCGCCTCTTGACCTGTTTGGCTATATTCTAGTATAAGGCAGTATTACTTCAAGAGATTTGTTCGAAACGCTTCGTTGCTTTTATAAACGACTGGACTAGTTGGAATAGTTTGCTGTTGCCATTCTCATTTAAATTGTTGATACCAAAAAGTAATTTATCCGCACTTAATGGGTGGAAAGTGCGTGTATTTAAAAATAGTTGGCGTCTTTCATTAATATATTTTGGACATCTAAAAAAGTAATGATCGGCGTCTTCTAGTGTATTGCCGCAAGAACATGATGGAGTTTCACGCAAATGATTATAAAATAAATCCGCATTCAAATTACTGCACTTATTTCTGATTCGCGCATGTTGGACCTGATGAAATCGATATCCTGAGAGAAAATATGATGGTACTTCGGCCGCTTTGAACTTATTTCTCAATTTATACTTGAACGAGGACAGTGTTTCTAAATTACGAGTTTCTAAGTCTAATTCATTCCATAGTTTAACTGACGATGGTATTACAGAGTTCGAATAAATTTCTAGTCGACGTGCTACAGCTGCGTAATTCATTTGGTTACGTAAGTTGTAGTTACTTGTATTGCTTACAAGATCAGGAAAGTGAACATTTAAATAATCAGGCAATTCGCCTTTGTTAAATTTAAACAGTAAAATATATTTTTGCATCTTTCGTCTCTCTGATACCCTGATAGTGAAACCCAGCCAATTTCTTCTAGGAGTCTATTTATTGAAACAGATCTTGTAAGCCCAGTGACTATTCGTGCTGCGTCGTACTGAATTCTTTCTAAAAGTTCTTTTTCATATAATGAACAGTTATCCCAAACAATTGATGCGTATTCCGTTATTGGTCTCAAGTATGAACAGTATATTTGGTTAAATGTTTTACGTTTCAATTTAAACTTTAACATTCTCATTGAACCAAGGACCTTTGCTGCTGGAGTTGTAATGTTAGAGATATGACTATGCCAAATTCCATCGTCACTCAGTGTAACGCCAAGGTGTTTGTGGGTTTGAACGTAACTTAGTTGTGTGTCTTGAAAGAACAGTGAAGGACGTATGTTATTATTTTTCATGAGTGACAGAAACATTACTTCCGTCTTGGCTGGGTTAAACTGAACTAGCCATTGTTTAGCCCAATCAGATATAATATTGAGATCATGATTAATTGTTGTTTGTATATAAGCATTATCATTCGAAGTAACAGCCAGAGAACTATCATCGGCAAAAAGTCTAGTGACACTATGAAGAGTGTCAGCAATGTCGTTGACGTAGATTAAGAAAAATAAAGGACCCAGGACCGAGCCTTGGGGGACACCAGCATTGATATCTTTTTCATCTGAAACCTCAGAATTTACAAATACTTTTTGCTTTCTATCAGCTAAATAGCTTGACGTCCATTTTAATAAATCGTTACTAAAACCATACTGTCTAAGTTTAAAATGAGGGAGGCCTTTATGCCAAACTCTATCGAATGCTTTACTGATGTCACAAAAAACGATGCATGTGGATTTTTTATCATCGAAAGCTTTGCAAATTTGAGTGTAAATATCAATTAGTTGGTAAACAGTTGAATGTCCTGGTAAGAAGCCTGATTGGTTCTTGAAAATCAGCTTGTTTACATGTAGGAAGTTGTAGAAATGTTTAAAGACTATTCTTTCCATGATTTTTCCAACGCAACTAATTAAGTAAACGGGTCTGTACTTTGAAGGGATGGATTTGTCTCCCTTTTTGAAAAGCGGCATTACATTGGCGCCTTTCCAAAGGTTAGGAAATTCAAATGAACGAAGTTATTTATTAGACAAAATTGAGAGGGGTTAACACACTGAGTGACATGTTTCTTTAAGCATTGTATGACTAATCTCATCAGGTCCACTTGCTTTCTTGACTACTAGATTTGACAGAACGTCTAGTATTTCTTGCTCGGTAATGATAAATTGATTAAGAGATTCATTTGTTTGCATCGTAAAAACACGTAAATTGGCAGAAGATTCGTCTAAGGTCGATATGGAGACAAAAAAATTGCCTTGTCAGCGTCTGTAAACGCTAAAGAACCTGTATTATTAGTATGGAGGGGAGGAATTGCGTCACAGCAAGAAGAATTTTCTTTTACAAGTAATTTAACAATTTTCCAATATTCACGTAGATTGATAGAACTAGCGTCATTTAGAGTAAACTCAATATTATTAAAAAACATTTCTCTGGCGTATTTTTTCATATTATTAACTTTATTTCGAAAGGCTTTGTAGGATTTCCAATCTGACATTTTACCACTACAGACAGCCATTTTCTTTTGCCTGTCACGTTTTCGTGTCATCGTTCTAATAACAGAATTATACCACGGTTTGTCTTTAGCACGGATAGTTACTAATCTATTAGGTATGCAAGTTTGAGCTAATTCTAAGAATTTTTCTGTAAAAAGGTGAGTTGCTGTGTTATTGTCTGAGTCATTCAAAAACGTTCAGTCAGTATTGTTAATTAAGGCGTTAATGTCGTCAAAATTTGCTCTTTTATAATTCCACACCTTGCGTTTGTATACACCTTTGGGCTTTAAGTTAATATGTATATAAGAATAAGTAGCAAAATGGTCAAAAATTCCAGAGTGTAGACATTGTATGTTATTTGTGATTGCAATCGGGTCAAGTAGAGTGCGAGAGTAGGGACTAACCCGTGTCGGTTCTTTAATACAATTGGTCATGTTATTCAACAGCAATATGTCTCTAAATTTATTGTTGTTTGGGTTCAATTGGTCCTCGTTGATGTCACCTATTATCAGAATGTTCGGGGAAATTTCTAGAGCGCTGTCAATACATAAGTTCAATCTGTCCCAAAACTCTACTGGGGCTTGTGGAGGACGATAGATGTTGCAAATTAAATAGTTTCTAAATTCGTCTTTTATTTCTATCCATAAAGACTCCGGTAAATTGATTTCTAAATTGTCTATTCGTTTCGAGTAAAAATTAGATCCAATATAAAATAGAAGACCACCGGAGTACTGAGTATTATCTTTACGATACATAGATCTGAAACCTTCCAAGAACAACTGGTCATCAGCTACGGTCGCAGAAAGCTTGGTTTCCGTAAAACAAAGTATGTCAAAGTCAAGGAAATTATTTTTTATGTAATCGAATTTATTTCTAATGCTGCGGATATTTTGATGAAAGACAGATAATGTTGACTGACAAATATCAGGTCCAGGATTCAATTCTATATCCCCTGAAATTATTAAACATTTCAAGATAAGTGAATAACTCACATTACTTAAAATATTCGAGAAAACAGTTTCCTCCCTTGCATCATAGATTGTGCGCGCGTGACACACGATTGAAACGACTGTGAACGCGAAGTTTCTATTAACAACACTTCTGTGTACATGATGGTATAGATTTGCAAGTATGACAAACAGCTGTATAACTACACGAAAAAACCCGTCGATTAAAAATTGAAGAAAGCGCGACCTATACACATAAGTCTTTAGAAAATCGCTGCCTACGTATGTTAAACAGCCATAATTCACAGCAAACGAGGGACAGGGCGATACGAGGAACAAGGCATGAAATTGAGCAAAAAAAGAAACGAAACAACACAACATAAAAAAACATTGACAAACAGTTGTACAGAATACAAAATTAGTTACTGTTCCATGAATATGGAAATTGTAAAAATAGTCTTATTTGTTCGAAATGAAAAACAAAAAGAATTTAAATTTGCTTAAGCGATTCTTAAATCAACGTAAAGTCTCTTTAATAGACAAAAAGACAAGAGCACTTACTTAATCGCTAATTTATTCCTATCATCTTTTACCGTTAATAGCTATAGTGTAGAAAGCTCACCACAATTTTTTACAAAATGTTCAGCATGTTAAAAACTATCATAGTTTGGTCTTCATGATCACAAAAAGAAATATACGAAAAGAAATGTTCTATAAGTAAGAGAAAAGATGAATACATATTGATACTAGTAACTATCGCATGATTATACAACGAATGAATAAACATATGTATTTACACAGTCACATATCTCACATTAATCACATATATATGCAACATTTTATGTGAAAGTATTTCGGCTTAACAATTGTAAACACAAACCGGACAACAACCTACATTCGTCATCATAGAATTGATCACCATAAGAAACAAATAATGTTACAGTCAGTGCACATTGACCCCAAATCAAAGGCCAAGAAGATCGGGAAATAATTGTTTATTTTCCGTGTCATAATACCACACATAATGATTTGTTAAAACGTTATGATATACCTTCTGTCACATTATGATTCCAAAAAAGAGAACATAATCAAACACAAAACAACTTGATAAACACAAACGATAAACATGCTAAGTTTTCTTTCATAAAAAACAGTAACTTGAGAGTAATGAAACACCAATATTTACTATTCATAATGTGTCTGACACGTGTTGATATACAATACGGGACTAAAGCTAGATATAATAATCTTGCTTTACAACTGAACAATATGCACAAGAACTGTGTCTTCATGTAGTTACAAATTAATTTCAGTTTAATTTAAGATGTAATAGATAAAAGTTAAAACGTTTATAGAAATTTATTTGTGTGTATCATAAAAGGATGAATAGGATTATCGTGACCGTGCGACTCTGTAGTCCAATTTCGTCATAGTGGTAAGTACTTTAAGAATGTTAAGATCGATAAAGGGTCGTTATATAGCACGATAAGTGTTTACAAACAAAACTGACAGCTGGGCTGTCACACTCAGTCCTCAGGGAAAGGTTTGCCGGCTCTGATGACGTCAATGGCATCCATGTCTTTAGTGTTTCTGTTCATGTTCCATAAAATAGCACCAAAGTGACAAACAATGTTTATACACTCTTATTTTTACCGTGTAATCGGTTTCTGTATTCATTTGAATCATTAACCGTCGGAAGTGAAAAACCACATTGTGGTAGAATGTCAACTTATTTTTTATTCACTCTAGTGTATGAATTGAATTAGATTTATATCATTAATTCAATTGAGGTAAAATTACAGATTTGGGTTAGGTTTTCCGTTTCTAGAGTCCAAATATAAATGAAAAAATATCAGTAAGTCGATTGAGGTGAAATTGCAGATGTGGCTTACGTTTTCCGTTTTCAGGATCCAACATGAATGCAAATTATATTATTAAGTCGATTGAAATTGCAGACTAAGATTACGTTTTCAGTTACTAGTGTCCAAACAAGAATGCTATTACGTTATTTAATTTTATCATATTTTTCCAAAATAATCTTAAAAATTCATTTGAGCAACGGGGCGAAAAATAAATTAGCATATATACACGAACAAAACATACTTCATTAAATTACGGCTGGGAAACATGGCCCCAGCTCTTTAATGAGCTGTATATAATGAAAACGCTGATAGCGCTGCATGAACAAGGTTTTATACTGGGTTTTCACCATTATGATTCACGATCATGTATGTATTAATAAGGTGCTGATATGTACCACAGCGAATCTAAGAGTCCCCGTGTGAAACAACCACAGAGGCCGCCCCAGGTTTATTGAAGCAAGATGGTAAATGACAAATTAATATTTTATTGACAATAAAGTTAATGTCGCTGTGTAAGTAGGCAAACCAGGATGGAAAATGTAACCAACCCCAGCATAACTCCATCCTATGGTGTTACACTATGAGTTAGGCTTGCCAAGGATTTGTTAACCAAGGAAATTAAATAGAAATTGGTTGATCATCCAGGGTGAATTTAAAATATACCGTTATAAAATAAAACCGTTTCCGGTTGGTAATTTGATGTTGGCATTAACACAGACTATACTAAGTATGAAATTGAAAACGATCCTTTTCTGGGCCACTGTTAAAATTTTAAATAGTACTTTAAAATGATATATTCATTATTTACATCTCTACTGGCATGGCTCTTGTGGTCATTTTCAATCCAGAGCATGTACGTATGAGTAATAGGAAGCAAATATGTAGTTCACATTTTGTGTTTGGGTTAGCTGAAAACGCATGTCTTACCTTAAAAAACCTAAGTAAAACATCTAACCTAAAAATATTTCGTCAAATCAAACCGACATCTTGCCTGAAAGTATTTTGTCAAATCGAAACGACGAATACTCAATACAAATCTCAAACGGTCACCTGCCGTAATGATAAAACAACTGGTAAGATTCAATTTATAAGATTACTAGTGGTAGATATATAATATGTAACTTTCTGCATCAATAATACTTCAATATATAACTTACCGGAAATAATACAATTTATAAGAAGTTCACATCAATACTAAAACCATCAACACTTTTTCTATTTTCGTTTTCAAATTGGATTTTTCATCGCTATAAATAAGTCATTCATATACCAGGTATAGAAAGAGCGCGGTGAACCAAGTCTTCTCGTTTCTTTGTGTTTCAAAATAGAGCTTATCCTTCAACTAATGAGTGATTAATAAAATCAAATGTAAAGTTTTGACACTCCCTCTTCGCCCCAATATCTCGAAAGTTCTTTATAACAGGATTAAGCTAAGCTCGCAAGTTTTATGTTTTATTAATTTGCACATTATTTACTTCTTTAAGAGGTTTTATACTTAAGATAGGAATCATCTTTATGAAAATCACAATAAACCATTTTTCATTTGACAAAATTCAGTTAAAGGATTTTTAGCTTATTGAAATAAGCTACTTAAACCTGTTAAGCTTAAGAAGTTTCGAGAAATTTGGGAAGATTAGTGTATTGTACATTTTATGGAGTATGTTTTGTATTCCTTGTTCGTGCGTGTGTTCAATGTTCACTTATCTGATCTAATTAATAGGAAACACACGTGTGCTCTACTATTGATTATGAACTACTAAACTTCTATGCGCATGCACACGCACACCGGAAGGCGATAGTACGATGATGAAAACACGATAGTATGATGATGAAAACGCGATAGTACGATGATGAAAACACGACAGTACGATGATGAAAACGCGACAGTACGATGATTAAAACACGATTGTACGATGATGAAAACGCGACAGTACGATGATAAAAAAAAGACAGTACGATGATGAAAACACGACTGTACGATGATGAAAACAAGACAGTACGATGATGAAAACAAGACAGTACGATGATGAAAACACGACAGTACGATGATGAAAACACGACAGTACAATGATGAAAACACGACAGTACGATGATGAAAACACGACAGTACGATGATAAAAACGCGACAGTACGATAACGATAACGCGATGATACGACAGTACGATAACGTTTATAAGATATACTATCGTGTTTTCACCATCGTACTGTCTTCAAATGAAGGGTTTTTCATGTATTTTAAATGGATCTGAAACACTGTTTATTTGAACGTTTTAATAAAGCGATAATTAAAGATTGAATTATGAATTGTTTTCATGTAATAAAACCAACCAGTCAAAATAGTATTATCATGATCTTCATAATTGTCGTCGTCTTCGCGGCGACATGATCATCATCATCATCATCATCATCATCATCAGCATCAGCATCATCACCATTAGCATCATCATCATAATCAGCAGCAGCAGCAGCAGATCATCATCAGCAGCAGCAGATCATCATCATCAGCATCATGATCATCATCTTCATCGCCATCATCACAATGCTGCTCGTTGTACTACAGATATAGATACGTACTCCTGAATCCGACATAAGAATGTTCACGACCCAACTTCTCAAATATAAGATATAAGATATATCACAATAGAACAGATCTCCATTGTTCGGAAATCTGTCTAAAAGTTTTATTCTTCTTAAAGCATGAATGACGCGTTTAGCCTTAAAACATTAATTTTAGAGCGTAAATATGAAAAACTGAGATCTGATCTTTTGTCTTGGTTTTAAGACATTTACGCAAATTTTTGCTCACATAATTAAATATAAACAAGTTCAGCACAAAAGACTGTCTCAAATATTGTTTGACATATTGCAGATTACAGAACAGAACAGAACAGAACAGAATGTTTATTATCTTATGCATATACAACATATCGATGATTTAATAGAAAGTTTAGGCATACCGTCAAGAAATGTACAAATAAATATACACGATAATGAATGCATGTACAAAGTTAACGAAAATATTCATGTCAGTGCATGATAGTAAACATACATAAAATAAGCTGAGAGCGATATGTTAACAAATACAATTGACAGGGCTGTGATTTGCGTTATTAAGTTACACTTTTTATCACGTTAAGACGTTCAATAAAACATTTACACAAGAAAATAGATAAACTGTTTAGAATCGTCTTATTTTTAGTTGACAGTGACTCCACAAATTTAAACATGCTTGGTCGAACCCTATATCTTAGGGGAATAAACCTTAGTCTAAGTTCATTGTAATCTTGATGACAAAATGACAAGTGTAAACATTAAATTTCCAGAGCATTAACGATTTGAAAGTCAACAACGATGCCGTTAACAACATTATTAACATTAATGTTACAAAGTTCTTAAAAAATCGGCCCACACATCCTGAAAACCTATTTGTATAACCATATATATTATTTTTATTTAGCGCAATATTAGTTGCACTTACCATAAACATCTAGACGACAAGCAGGGCTTATTGACAATAACTATGATCGATTATTCAGACTGAAGTTTTCTCCCACCTCAGATAAGTAGATCAAAAAATTAAACCATGCTAGAAATTCTTATCTTGTCCACGGGCAAAGATAAAACGCCCGTATGGAACTTCTTTTTTATGGCAGTCACATTGTAATTACCTCCCTTGTTGAAGACTGTCGTCTGTAGCATCATAGAAACCTTGTCTTGTTGTAATATTTAGAACGCTAATTAATTATTTCTCGCTTCAAATGTCACCATAAAAATGTTTCCACGCAACTTCTAAGAAAAAATGCTTCACTCTCCTCAGAACTATTTAAAGACCGATTTGACTATAAACATAATCTAAATCACTGCCCGCATAACCATGACAACCACGAATTATCACATATCCATACGCATTTATTTTCATTACGCACAAAAGAGTTCCAGCAAAAATACATTTTTATTAATGTTGTTTAACTGAGGTGGGAGAAAAAGCATCTACCATAGCCGCTCGTGTAAGATAGGTTCATCCCGACTCTCGCGCAGGGTGTTTTCGGAAACTCGGTAAACCTCGTTTCCGCAAAACACCCTACGCTCTGGTCGGGATGAACCTACCTTACACCCTCTGACATGGACGATACTTATAATCTCTCGATTACGCACAGAAAGATATATAAGAACACTTTAAATTGTTAACAACTGGGATACGTCGACACTTATAAACATGCGCTGGAAAGGCAGTTGCTCTTTTCTAGGGTTAGGCGCCTAACTCCCTAGTTAACATTTCAATACGTATTTGAAGCTTTCTACGGTGGCCATGTGTATGTTTTTATTCATACTATGTCGTGCGCACGCGATAATTAAGTCGTGCACACGAGATGTCCCGAGATAATTACTAAGTTACAAAGTGCCACCTTACCTTTCTTTTCGAGTGAAATGGGCGCTCCAAGATTAGATTCTCTAAATCATTCCATTTTAATGGGTTTCTTACCATGGGCGCATTAATGTTTTTTTTCTCTTATTCAAATTGCTTGTAAATGTTGTGACGACCCTTGTATGAATTTAATCACCTGTAATGCAATAAATATATAAGCGTATGTGATATCGCATATCTTTCGTGTGCTAAACGAAACGTTTTGACATTTGTTTAAGCTTTTGTCACAGAATCAGCTGATTTTGGTATCAATGCATTCAATTCTTTCATATAATAGAACACATTGGGGAAACTGTCGAAAATTCATTTTTTTATTAATTAGTTACGCTTTTCGCCATAAAACACCAATCTTCGAACGTACATATGAAAAACAGATCTTTTGTCAGCAATCTTGTATCACTGGTTGCCAGACATCTACGCAAAAAGGCTCATCCTTAAACAAACAAAAAAGTTGTCAAAACGGTCAATCTGTGAGAGAGCAGCTTTAACTGTAAAACATTTAACATGTCAACGAGTCCACCCAACAGACAGATACATTTCAAACAACGTCATTCCTCATATAAATTTCTGCCCTTTAATTTTATTTTTATTTTTTTAAACGAGGTTTATTTATGTTAAAAAAGTCACATGATATGGGAAAGTTTCATTCCGTGGCGGAGTAACATTTTTACAATGAAAAGCTGAGTAACCTTCGAACATCAAGAATATGTAATAGTTAAATGGCATGAAGTAACATTGTAATGATTAACAATGGGCACAGTGAGCGTAGCGATTGAGCCTTTCTTAATCATTCAGATATTACTTTAAGTCATCTAACTGAATTAGAATACAACTTCATTGGTTCACACATTGTCAACGCAAAAGTCGGTAGTGTGTATCGGATGATTGGCAGTAGGCGGACCTTTAAACATCCGCAAAAGTTGACATTCATGCAACTCTTCCCAATACGAATACAAAATTGGCTAAACCATAATTTGACAATAGCCAGGGGTATATTATAGATACATGCACATCTTCCCCATGCGACTACAGAACGGGCTAATCCTGAACTTGACATTCGCCAGGGGTACATTACAGATCCATGCGTCTCTTCCCATTGTGGCAACAAAACAGGCTAATCCAGTATTTGGCAATCGCCAAGGGTATATTACAGATCCAAGCGTCTCTTCACCAGATGACAACAAAACAGGCTAATCCAGTATTTGGCAATAGCCAGTGGTACATTATAGATTCATTCACCTCTTCCCATTCATTTAGAAATGGGCTTATCCAGAATTTGACAATAGCCAGAGGTACATTATAGATACATGCACCTCTCTCCGATGGGACTACAAAACGGGCATATCCAGAATTTGACAGAAGCAAGGGGTTATCAGAAAACGAAGATAATTCCAGAACTTTGTAGTGTCCGTCTTGCCGTTATTCCACACATTCAACGACAACATTTATTATGCAGAATATGCACCCCCATTTCACGTGGCAAAAAAGAAAAGTGTAACCATTTCAGGCTTGCAAAGAGCCTCGACCGTAATCCGATTGAGCACATATTGGAGTTAAGTATTCTACCAGTATAGTACAGCAAAATCTAAAGGAGCTGGTGCGACAGACAGAAGTGGGCTACGTTTGCGCAATTTGAGCTTCGGAAACTTAAAAATGTCAACGCTTAGTCGCTGCCCGGCATTCATTAAAGCCAGTGTACAATTAAAACTGACTACAACTGAAACTGACTTAACATTATATATGCATAAGACAATATTTGTATTAGCTTATAAATTTCGGGCAACGGTCCCCACACCCTCACTGATCACATGAGCAAACAGGCCCGGATAACCCATATCAATTCTGGCGTGTCCGAGTAAGTACCATGACACATGGAAAACCATTGACAGCATAGTTCAGTTTACGGTGTCAAAGTTCTCAATTTCGTATGAAGCTCGCATATTCTCAGTTTTGTAACTTGAAGTACGGTCTATGCAACGAGAAATTGTCAGTACAATGCTAGGAAGTCGATATGGATTTGTAAATACGACTGTCAGACTCAATTTTGAAGCTCGTTTATATGGAGTTTGAAGTCTGGACGAACGGCTTTTGCAATGGAGATGGTACGTGACAGCCGTGGTGATCGCTTGAAAACTCGGAAGCGTTGAAGAAACATGTGGACGATTTGGGAAAGAGAAGACAACTCCCTCGATCCGCGATCTTTAATATGTATATTTGTAATTTGCGTTTATCGGAAAATGATCGCTTTTGCCGAAAGTCAGTTCATTTAATGAATGGAAGTGGCTGTATAATTATTCAGTAGGGATTTGAGGTACAAAAAAACGTAACACGTTTTTTAAATATAGGCTCCTGCACTTTCAAGCTTCAGGAAAATATTCAAATAAAAATGAAAACAATTCACATTGCACAATTATTGTAAAGAACCAATTAGTTCTGCAAAAGGAGCTGATAAAGCAACAATAGAAACCCTTTCAGGACCCGCACATTGTGGTAATTAGCTGCAATGACATAACATAGATTTAATATTGTTTTGTTTTGTTTTCATTTGAAGAAGAGCATTTTTTTTTAAAGTTTCGAAAGATATCGTCACATGGACGTAAAGAGTGTCATATGACATTCAATATGCAACTGAAGCCTGCTATATAGTCATACATCATTGACCTTATTCACTGATTGGTCCGTTATTAATATCACGCAATCCAATTGGTTTTATTGTTTTAAGATCCAATAAGCATCGATATTGAATCCCACCCCTAATGTCCAATAATATAAGATAGACGTTATGTTCAGTTGATCATTGTGACGGATGCTTCCTGCATACACACTCATTTATCTCATTGTTTTATCAAGGGTTGGTTTTTGGTGATCTGTGAATTAAGTATAAATATTATGCAGTTTTAGTCCGTATATAAATGTTTTTGTTGTGGATTTTGGAACTTTTTATATTCGAAGTTGTAGACTTCTAGTAGACATATTGTGTGTGCATCTTTTACTTAAAACATCTCATCAACCATTTTGTGTGCACTTTGTTCTGTGATATTTTGGCGAAAACCATGCCATTTCCTTATAAAATAGCTAAACGTTTCAAAAGAGGGCATACTATTTGCCTGTTACTATTTTTGTAGAATATTATGTATGGGGTACAACTTGATAATAGTCATCTAATTAATAGTTGTTGATTAGAATATCGTATATCAATTATAGCCTAACACTACATTACATATTCCGCATATTTGTTTAGTCGTTGATTCTTCTAAATCATGTTTTATGCCCCCGAAGGTGGGCATATTAAAATCGCACCGTCCGTCCGTCCGTCCGTCCGTCCGTCCGGCTCTGTAACTTTCCCTTGTATGGACAGATTTTAAAATAACTTGCCACATGTGTACCACATACCAAGACGACGTGTGGCGTGCAAGACTCGTGTCCCTACCTCAAAGGTCAAGGTCACACTTAGTGTTTATTCACAATGGAGTGCTGCATATAAGGATATAGAGTATATGTTGTCGTGTCCGGGCTGTAACTTTCTCTTGTATGGACAGATTTTAAAAAAAACTTGCCACATGTGTACCACATACCAAGACGACGTGTCGCGTGCAAGACCCGTGTCCCTACCTCAAAGGTCAAGGTCACACTTAGTGTTTATTCACAATGGAGTGCTGCATATAAGGACATAGAGTATAGGTTGTCGTGTCCGGGCTGTAACTTTCCCTTGTATGGACAGATTTTAAAATAACTTGCCACATGTGTTCCACATACTAAGACGACGTGTCGCGTGCAAGACCCGTGTCCCTACCTCAAAGGTCAAGGTCACACTTAGTGTTTATTCACAATGGAGTGCTGCATATAAGGACATAGAGTATAGGTTGTCGTGTCCGGGCTGTAACTTTCTCTTGTATGGACAGATTTTAAAAAAAACTTGCCACATGTGTTCCATATACCATGACGACGTGTCGCGTGCAAGACCCGTGTCCCTACCTCTAAAGTGAAGGTCACACTTAGTGTTTATTCACAATGGAGTGCTGCATATAAGGACATAGATTATAGGTTGTCTTGTCCGGGCTGTAACTTTCCCTTGTATGGACAGATTTTAAAATAACTTGCCACATGTGTTCCACATACCAAGACGACGTGTCGCGTGCAAAACCCGTGTCCCTACCTCAAAGGTCAAGGTCACACTTAGTGTTTATTCACAATGGAGTGCTGCATATAAGGACATAGAGTATAGGTTGTCGTGTCCGGGCTGTAACTTTCCCTTGTATGGACAGATTTTAAAATTACTTGCCACATGTGTTCCACATACCAAGACGACGTGTCGCGTGCAAGACCTGTGTCCCTACCTCAAAGGTCAAGGTCACACTTAGTGTTTATTCACAATGGAGTGCTGCTTATATTTCCCTTGTATGGACAGATTTTAAAATAACTTGCCACATGTGTTCCACATACCAAGACGACGTGTCACGTGCAAGACCCGTGTCCCTACCTCAAAGGTCAAGGTCACACTTAGTGTTTATTCACAATGGAGTTCTGTATATAAGGACATAGAGTATAGGTTGTCGTGTCCGGGCTGTAACTTTCCCTTGTATGGACAGATTTTAAAATCACTTGCCACATGTGTTCCACACACAAAGACGACGTGTCTTGTGCAAGACCCATGTCCCTTCCTCTAAGGTGAAAGATACAGTGTTTATTCACAAGGGAATTCTGAATATAAGGACATAACAGTGTAGGTTGTCAAGTATGGGTGGTATCTATTATGTTCAGAGGCAATTTAAAATAACTTGCCATATGTTTTTGACACGTAAAGGCAAGATCAACTTTTCATGTACTGACCTTGTTCGTAGGTCAATGTCACATTCGGGGGCATTCGTCACATACTGTGACAGCTCTTGTTATTTAATTTATTATCAATTTGTATTTAATCATTTGAAGGCGTTACATTTATATCTTGATTTCTTATAAAGTGGTATAAGTGTTGTTATATTATTTCATCATCAGTATGTATTCTCAGACTGTACCAGATAGACAGAGATCCACTCGCGTACAGGACCTGAACGTTGGTAATACAGATTACAGGCAGGTGGTGGAGGGAATAGCAAAGCACATCCAACCAGATAGACAGAAGGCTTATAAACATCACAGTTTCAACCTCAAACAAAGACAAAATGAATATGCCCGAGGACGCAGTGGGCATTGGCCTGTCAACAAAATACACGCAATGTAACGAATGACATCTATGCCTTGTAAGTGTCGGTTTTTTCTACCTCTGGGGATCCATAGAAGCAGTTAGTACAGATAGTCGCATTCATCTTAGCAATGCTTGGCACTTTAAATCAGACAGGGATGGTCTGCGTTTATTCAAATCGTAGACTGCATTCTAGATGAACCTTGGTGGAAATATATCATATTAATACATATGTAACAATATATCGATTATCATTTAACGGCCCGTAGAACGTTTGCACGTCAAATCAATTTTCGCCTTAAAATCATTTTGGCGACTGTGAACTAATCAAAATTTATTGATCTGCTTGAACATATTTATTATCAAAATCGTTAAGGAAGGCAAACGCGATGGCAGTTTAGGACCATATGCTTGTGTTTGATAACAAGTGTGGAGTGTTAGGGTGACGTTTTTTATACTGCCTTGACATTCAAAAAAACAAAACAAAGTAAGCGCCAAAATTGATTTCTTTAAGGAATTAATTGCGGGGTTGATGTGATTATCGGGGTATGAACGCAATTGGGCTGGTCAAAGTGTGTGGAGTCCGAACATATCCGAAGATGTTGTGTCCACCGATTGATAAACGCATTTGCCGAAAGGCAGTTCATTTAAGGAATGGAAGTTGAGGTGTAAATATTTGGAAAACAGCAATTGTTCATACATGCAGTTTAATTTGAGAGTTTACTCATCGTAGTCAAGCCAGAAGGAAATATGAATGCACAACTGGATTTCAGGTAAACTTAAGAAAGAAGACTTTAAACTTACAAAAAAAGAAAAACAAACATATGTATTAATAGGTTATTACATGGCGTGGCAGTAGTGTGATAATCGGCCCTTGTGCTCAAAATGGCTCTCGACTACGTTCATTTCCAATGCCAATTGGTAAACATATTTCTGTATCAAAATTATTTTTGCCTGCATTAAGGTCCATTTTCTAATTAGAAATTATCGTTATCAATATAAATTTAATACATGCATAAAAATATCCTAAAAGTATCGATGGTAAAATATATATTGTCCTACAACCATCTTAAACAATAACTTTGCTGATCAATAACGCACATGTTTGCAATGTCATTTTAAATGTCAGATGTATTTTAACAGCTGCATTTTACTTATGTAAAGTCTTAAAGAAATTGGTCGTAATCAGAAGGGAAAGTCTTAAATTAATAATATTTAATTGAAATATTCGGGTATTTTCGTATTGAGGGAAAAATTAGATTGTCAAAAATAAATTTTGAATTATGTTCATAAATTATAAGAAAATCGTGTCATTAAAACTTGCATTCGATTAAAATATATATAAACTACTCTTGCCTTGAAAATAAACTTCACTGTTTTAACCTCCTTCATTTGAATTGATCAACACCTAATGGCAACACCTTATGTCATGTACTAATCCAGGAATAATCAAGTTTGGTCAAATAGCTGCTCTATTTTGTCTAAGGCAATTTTAATGATTCAATTAATTGAAACCTGGAGAAATATTTGTCGACGAAAACAGGGCAAAATGTCTTATTGTGTTTGTATGTTCATACATTCTACATTTTATAGTATTGACTGCATTATAAATTTATTGTATTGCCTGTTGAGTTGCAACATATTCTTAATATATCATAAACATGCTGTAATTATTAATCTTGCTGGAAGTGGTCTTGCCAAGATTGGGCCTGTAAAAGTTGTTACGACTTGCCTTTATAAATATCCATAGTATGGACATATCATGTTCTAAATTATGATTGTTTTATTGTCATTAAATTTGAAGCGTAGATTTACTGCATTAAATCACAAAATACGATGTGTGACATTTAACTTTTTCAAGATAAAACATCCTTTCTGTAAAAAACAAACAAAAAATAAATTTCAAAACTAAACAAAAAAAAAACAAATAAACAATTAAATTACAAAACTTAACAAAGTATCTGCTTCATATCGCATTTTGATTTTGTTTATAGAATCAATAATAACAAAACAACATATTTACTAAAATAAAAAATTCTATTAATTTTTGAGTAAAGTTAGAAATCTTGTCCTCTATTTCTAGAAATATTTAAGGTCTCTTATATCATAATTAAGTTAAACCCACTATTTCCTCGGTGCTTGTATACTTTAAATATGAATTATCTTTATTTTAATCACAATGAACTAATTTTATCAAAATTCAATCCAAGTATTATTTTGCTAGTAAAAATAGGCTACGTTAGCCTGTTTAGCTTAAAAACGTTTCGAAAAACTGGAGCCTGATGATTTATCAATTTTATCAATTATATTACCTGTCAATAGACAGTCCCTTAGATTGGTCCTAAGAGCTAACGACGAAGCATCTCTTGGGTAAATATGACTTTATGTCAGCGAATAGTAGATCATAATCAACGGCTCATTAGCCATAATAGTATAATGTTTTACGCATTCTGTAAAGATCGTTTAGTGTCAGTGTTTACGTGCCATGTACGAAGTTTTATATTGCTACCGGACTTGCATTTGTGTTGATTTCATTTTAATCAAAGCAAAGCAATCCGTTAAGATAATAATCACTTTATAACTGCGAGCAATGTATTGTAGTTTAATACACCTACAGAAAATTTACTAGCAAAACTTTACTCCTACACAATATTAATTAAACATCTGGATTAGCCTTAATTTTAATAAAAACGGCATACATTACGCATGACCATAAATGTTGGAATAAAAGTGATATTTCTGAGCCATGCTTAAAGAAGCCATCTGATCGTTTGCCTCAGATCCTTTCTGAACTAATATTGTGCAATGCAAGGATTGCGGACCAAACACAAGTTGGATAAATCAACAATTCTGCAACGAACGAAGAGCACAAGTCCATACCGGCTGGCTATTAATTAGCTTAATTCCAATGGAATAATCTAGCCATCTAAAGATGTTAGAACAGTCTGATAATTGTATGTTCAACACTGTTTGATTTGTTCAACACGTACGTTCAGACAAGAAGATATTATACACACCAATCTCAATGTCAATCTCAATCGATTTAATCTTACTTTTTTCTTTTACGAAACGCAAAACGATATTCCATTAAATAATCTCCAAAAACGTTTTTATAGAAATTGCAGACACCAATTCGTCTTATTGCATGCTTGTTCAGATCGAGAGCAGCGTGATGTACATTAGCTTTTAACCAATTATTGCAACCATACAATCGTCATTCTTTCATGCAATAATATGTATTCGGCTGATTCATGACAAGTTTCTTTTTTGATTAGCGGAAATGTTTAATAAAGTACGGCATCGCGGCGTTCAAAAGGCCGTAATATCACGATAAATTTCCTTTGAAACTTGGAACTCTCATAGAAAACAAATAAGATAAAACAAAAAAAAGGTTTTTATTCCAAAAAGTGACAATTTCATCTGATGATGGATTTGTTTTCTCTAGTCTGAACGTCGACAAACCCATCTAATACTATAGCAAAAACTGTTGAAATCCATTAATTAACATTGAGGGGACGAGCCAATGATGTGACACATAAATAAAGTCTAATGTGAAACACATGTAGACGTGTTTTCTAGTATTTGTGTCCCTGTTTGTTTATCCGTTTGTATGCTGCTAGAACTGATATTGAACATAACAATTTAACTTGCTTTTGGTCAGTCCATCATTAAAAATGTATGTATTTATAGGGTCTATAAAACGTGTTCTACGAAAAAGCATAAAACATGGATCGGCAGTAGAGTCACGTCACTTTGTTTGCAATATTATACATATAACTACAATAAATTGAACATTAGTCCGCACAGTGAATGTTTGGAATAATTTTGTCACAATCATGCGGAAACGAGTTATCCTGCTGAACTTAAAATATAGTTAATATAAAATTATTTTTACAACACAGTACTGGTAAGATATTCTTTTCCAAGTCCGGACCTTCATATCATGTCATTTAAATTAACTATACCAACGGGTAACCTCTAAAATCATATAGTTCACTGTTTGTTACGTGTTTAACGTTGAATTTAAATCATAGTTTTGCTTAAGTATTAATCTATTTCCGTTTTGTCATTTGCTTGTAAGAAGCTATTCATTAAATTGTTATCTCAGTGCTCTTTTGCCCATCAGCAATAAATCATATTTTGGATAAGCGTCTGTGAACGATTATGTAATCAGGGCTGTTTTTAAACTCGGAAATTGCATACGAAAATCAAATGTAATAAGGATTTTAACTTAATTAGTCGACTTCTATGGATGTGCATTTTTTAACTAAAAGAACAACTTACGCATTTTTATATTCAAGTGAAGTCAATACATTTTTGCCGAGATGATCGTTTGCTATTAGGAACCTTGAACAAGTTAACATCCTTCAGTGACGTTATGTTTAGACGTTAATTACTACGCTTGTTGGTTAATAAGTGCCAAAATATTATAGCAAAACCTTTAGACATTTCGTTTTATTAGAAACGTGATTAAATAAATAACATCTTACTGAAAGATAGACCGTCGTGAGAGATAGATGTTACCATACCCAAAGTATATTAAGTTTTGTCTTTAATAGAAACCATATAAAGAATTATGTCAACACAAACAGAAAACATTTACGGGGACATCGATGCAATAACTCGGTATTGTAAGGTTTTAAACTAGTTCCATTTTACATGATGACCGTAAGTATGCTAACCATACCAAAATGATCAATATTTCTATAATATAATACCGTTATATTTATTTTACATAGTCTTATTCCGGGAATCCAATATTTTATTAGCTATCGTTCAGACTTTGATTACAAGAGTTCTTAATATATATCTCAATTCATGCTAGTATCAATTCCAACGTCGATCATATAGATTGGCAGGAAGGGTCAACAATACGATGTTTTAATGAGTCGTTCGACAGCTTTTACCGATTGATATTGTTTATGAAGTTGAACGTTATAAGTGTCTGGAAATTGTCTGAGTTTGGTTACATAAAAAAGGTTCCTCCCAATTGTAGTTTCTAAAAAGCAGAAGTATTCATGTACAACACTTCTTTAATAAGGTTTTGACCCTTGTCGTGTATTTGAGTCAATAAAAAGACATGATAGAAGACATATTTTCATGAAATAAAATAACAGTATTTACAGAACATTATTTAATAAAACGTATACGTCTAATTGCATGCTGATATTCGCAGTGAATTAGCGATAAACATCAATACGACAAACTCGTGTTTTGCCTGGAAAGGTCAATCTCGCGCTTTGTTGCATCACTTCCCATTCCACTTCGTTATGCTTCGAGGTAATATCTCGTTTGAAACATATATGCTAATTCGTAAAGGAATAAAAAGCTCGGATTGATCATTTGTAATATCATAATGAACGGGAATGAAATAAGAACAAACGTATCTGAAAGTCGCCATATGCTGCTTTTGTTATATCCGGGTCTGAAAACAGCAAGGGAATAATTATATGTTATACTCCTGGTATTCCATTATCTGTAATATGCAAATTGTTGAGCAAATGATATCAGAATGTACAATTGCGATAATACTACAATAATTGCCCATGTTTGTAGCAAGAACGCAAGCGAAACATATATGCGCATAAGCAATATTTCATTTTTTGACCTAACGAATGTGTACATTTACAATCTCTTGACTGTATAATCTACAATATACCAAGAGACCAAGTATTAACACTGATAACACATTTTTAATGTTGATTTAGCCATAAAGGAAGTTTCATCGTGTTTGGTTTTATGGAGAATACGTATTCAATTGAAGAATATAATTTGAAAACTATGTATTCGAATAAATTGCTTCATACAAAACAAAAGCTATGTTTGTTCAGGTTATATAACTCAATAGCGGTTACCCTACATTGTACAATTGAGTACTTGTGTCACTGAATGCACATTTTAGACTAAAAAAGCCACGTTTCTCTTTGGGATGCCCCGCAAAAAAAACAATCACGTCTGCATCTAAATTGCTATGGTTTCTGTCGGAGTCGCGTGTCCTTAGTTGCGCCCTGCACATACGCCCTGCACGTGCGCCCTCTATCGTAGAAAAATCAAGGAACTGTCTTGCAGACAGGAAACCGTCGTTGATGCAATACTGCAAAAATTATACATGTCACTTGCAGAGCACAGCAGTTTTGGTAAAATATTAAAGATATTATATGTAATCAATGTAATTATTCGTTAGATTTACTGAGCAATAACATTGTACAATTCGAAGGAGTGTCATACCAAATTATCAGATTGGGTGGATAGTTTCCATGTCTGGCGCTAAATACCATTTCCACATCTCACTACGAATATCTTATTCAGACACTCCGATAGGTAGTCCTTTCAGCCAAACAACAATGAAAGTGACCGCATCAGAGCTTAAATCTTTCAATTGATACATTTCCTAAACTACATCAATTTGAAGTATTTACAGAAAATATTATATTTCAATATATATAACACCCGCAAAACGACATAATGCAAAGAACGTTCTTTTTGCCATTAAACGAGATCGCAGATAGTTGTTGACTGCTGTATTAGCTACACATTCTCTTATGCGTGATCACGATCAACATGCCTGCCAATATTTGTATTGGTATACACTTTTGGTGTCGGTGGCATTACTTAAATCATGATTTTCTGTCTTTAAGGATTACTGCTGTTTGCGCCCTTGAGAATATTGGTGGTCCTATCAAATTATTAAAAAGTAAAAAATGCTCTTAGAAATTAAGCAATACACTGTGTAGTGAACGCAGATAAAACAATTTATATTTATTCTATACATATTTTAAACATCCAATCGTAGACTCTCATTTCAACACGTACAATATATATCACTGTTGGATCGCACGTGCATATAAAAAAAGTCTTGCATTTTACCGTAGTGTATGATTCAAATGCTCATGATAAAGACCGAAACGCGTGAAAAAGTTATTATCAAATTATCAAATTAAAAGCAATTATGTATAAATTGACATGTGTTGACATAATAAAACTAAATTAATTTTGAGCAATCACGAGATATATTGCTTAACCCACAACTACCTCAGATAATTGCATTGTTCATAACTATGTAATTATAGACTGACTTGTTTTCATTGTATCAATGGCATCAGTGGAGACGAATAACACAATACAAGGATACAGAATTCATTGGATAATTCTGAAAAAGTGTTTTTGTGTTGTATTTTTGTTTTCATAAACATTTATGACGCTGTAGTCAAGAAGTCAAATATACAATAGATATTGTGCGTTTCTAGGCACCAGGAGTTGTATTCGCTAGGATAAGCCTTAAACATGCCTCAGTGATTCCATTCAATCATTTGGCCATTTGATTCAAATATAGACATGATTTGAATCAAATGACTCAATTTCTATTATCAAAATTAAGTTAAGTATAAGGTTGTTATTGAATATGGCTCCTTGTCATCTAATTGTAATTATGCTCAGTAAAACAAGCCACTTAGCAAGGCTAGCAATACAGTTCAAGAGCAACTATTTTAATTAATCTCCATATCATTTCTTCTCAATATACTAAGTGCCTTAAACCTAACTAGTACCCTTTCACTAATTGGAGTTTCTCTATCAGTATTTTTGTTGTAGTTGCTGTTATACAGTTATGTTAAACAATACAAATTCAATAACGTGGCATATATCCTTTAGCCCTCTCATACTAAGTTCATAAACTAGCGAGTAGACTTCTCCAGATATTTTAGGATCCGGAAAGACATTGAATTTAACACTTTTTATAATGGCAAGACAATCATGCTTTTGCTTGAAGGATTAATTGAATGACGGAACTAATGTCAGTATTGCTCATTGTCCATTTACCAAATGTCATGAGTGCAATTGCTTTCCCATATAAATGTGCCAAGGCCCACATGAAGTAGGCTATAACAACAAAAATATACCGTATTGTTAACAAAACAAAGTGTATCAAAGGATTAATTTTATACATAAAATGGTTACACTAAATATGCTTTCATCGTAAACATAGCTTTCTAAAGCTAAGCCAAGATTAAGATAAAGTGTATAGTTTTCGCTATTATCGTTTCCATAAGTGTCCATAGTTATAAATCCTTACCAGACTTGAGTCATTGTCCAGAAAAGGCGAATGGACGTGACAAAATTATAATTGTAATACAAATAAACTGGTTTGCATGAACAAATTGTGATGCGATTGTATAACTGTCTCTTGGTAAATAGTCAAGTAGTTGTCATTGTCAATATATTCAGGTTTTTATTTTCTAAATCGAGTAGTAAAAGCAAAACAGTCATATCTGATTCTTTATTTATTGTAATCGAAACATAGATGTAAAACTGTTTGTGTACCAATATTGGGCAATTGTGAATTTAGATAATTTTAACTATGACAAAATATAGGAACATCATATGTTATCAGGTGTTTGTGCTTTGTTTATTAGCTAAACCATTTACATCTGCAAGTATCGTTTATTTAACTGAAGCAATTGAAAACTGTTGTCTGCCAAGTGTAGAACAATGTACATCCTTAGACTGCAAACGTTAATAACTAGCATACAAACAACCGATTATTCTTTGAATTTAAATAGCGTTGTTTAGGCAAAAATATTATGATGTTGAACTAATCTATGAAGGCATTGGCGTATGTAGCATTTCAGACTTCTGTAAGCTGTGAGCTTGAGGGATAGGTCTCATGCCGATTAGCAATGCATTTTCTTAGACCATGTCGGTATGCTTTGTCATAAGCCATCCATAACAGACCAGTTAATATATTTACTAATGATTATTTATGTATACTTTCTTTGGTATATATAACAGAACGTGTCCGTAAAATAAATTACAACTTACTATTTTAATCTGATAAGTGACAATCAAACCACATGCAACCTGTGTCATTGCTTAAACAAAATGCAAAGAAATATTTAGCGTAACGTGTTCTTGTCAAGTTGAATTAGTTTGATTCGGTTTTTATTGGGAAATTGTTGCACACATTTTAGCAAACTCCTTCTTCACTTTTAAGTGCACTTTCGACAAAACTTTAATATACCAGTGAATAAGAAAGGGCATACAATGACTGTTGTGTTTATGGTCGTGATAACAACTTATAGGTACATTCATCAAGGAAAGCACTGAATATCTCTTATCACCTTACAAATATAGCAGTGACTATTCATACATTTTCAACGTATGTATTGTAGTTTTTCTTTGAAAGGTCTAATGTATGGTGACTCAAACTATGCTAAGATTACAATGTTGCACTATGTCTGCATTAATGCAGCTTTTGTATGTAGATATTTTTATTTTTATTTTAGTGTACTATAGCAAAGCACTCTTATCGGTTTCATTATCGGGTAACTTAATATTAACAATTTATAAATACTTGATGCTCGAGAAACAACATTTAGATTTAGGATGTGGGGTGCTGCCGTCCATCAGGGCTGTGCGTGTGGTTGTAAGGAATGACCATTTTGTTCTCAAACATCAGTTTAATTTGACTAAATGGCCCCCCTCACTGATTGTTTGGAACTTCATGGTTGCTTCGTCAATCTGACTACGGTCGTTTGGGGAGGTTGCGATCCTTTCATTGAAATAAACGTTTCTATTAAAACTAACTCTTATACCTGTTCAATCAACGGATTGTTTATTACTTATTATATAATTTCGTATGTATTTAAACAAATGCATGTATGTGTAGGTATATTAACACCTTCTCCGTCTATGATGTGACCTTTTAAATTTCAGGTTGTCTTTAATCATGTCCTTTCTTACATGTAAAAGCTTTCGTAAAAACTAACTCAATCTAAAAGCTCGTATCTAATGATACATCCACCTGCTATATCACTTGTAATTGTTTTTAATGTGTATTGTGTATCTTGTTATTATCGCGTGGCCCATTGAACCTGTATCTTCTATAATCAATAAAGGCAACGTGTAGCTAATCACTAAATAATTGCATCTATTTATGCAATGAATAGCGATTTTGGCTTAGACATATATCAATGTAAGCAAGGAATGTTTTAAACGAGTAAATATTGCAGTGTAATCAATGCGTAGCGTTTCACCTAAAGAACATATCAATGCTTGCCTTGACACATAATTAAAAATTATTCCTTAACGAATACATCATTGCTAGCAAAGTATAGCTTTTTACCTAAAGATAATATCAACCTATGGTTTCCATCGAATATCGATCCATTTATATCCATGAATATATTAAGAACGTACACGCGGTCCGTTGATAGACAGACGACCTCAAAACTGTATGAAAAAGTGAGTTGATCTTTAAAAAACATATTTTTATTTATGTGGTATTGTTTGAAATACGGTTAACATTAAACACTGTTGACATTGCGTCGAAAACTAAACACCAGTAACATGCAAGCGAAGGGAAAGAAAAAAAATTGTTTTTAGTGAACTATTTGGTATTAAACATATTCAAAACAGTAAGCTATATTGTAGACAATGGCCGCCTTATTTCAATTGGGAAGAACCTTTTCTTTCATTTTAGTTATGAATTTAGTTAATTTTAGAACCGCGGATTCAGTTCATCCTTCCTAGTCATTTGCAAAAAAACAAACATTCTGATGTTTAGAGCTCATTGATAGTGTTGTAACTGTTGTCAACGAGCAGTCTCCTTTAGACTGAGGCTATTGTTGGCATTAGTTGATGCTGTTTGTGTTTTTTTTTCTCCCAGTCTAATTATTCAAGACATTAAACAGCCAAATATGGACATATTTTCAAAACGAATGAATTCAGTCGGGGGATTTAAGGACAAAGTACGATATGAAAATCACCATATGATTGGTTCAAGTCGTGATGTAGTGGTGATTTCATCGATTTGTCTGTCACTTTGAAGATCATATCAATTCTTTCCCTAAGATTTGGGTTAACCGCCAAGTGACAAATAATTATCTTAGATATCCCTTGCAATTTTAGAGATAGTCTTTGCTAAAACCACAGCTCAGGTGATAGTATCATTTGTACATTAAGAATAGAAAGAAAGAAATTTATCGCTATTACCAAAGCAAACACATATTTCTTACTGTATTTCACGATAACCAGACATGACCCGAAATCGTACAGAATGGCGACCGTTAACTTGGGATTGATAGTCCTTTGGGAAAAGGCAACATTATGCTATTAGCACTCGGACAACACTGTCAAACTGGGGCTCATATTTTGACTATATAAGTACCGTCCTTGAATTTTACTGCCACTCTCAAACAGCCATCTCTCGGAACAACAATATGCTCACACGTAAATCAATAGAACCAACAGAGACCAACACCGCAGGCTGCGATAATACTAAGATCCTTATCACGGCGAAAAAATACCAATGCAATACATGAAACGGTACATGATATACAGAAAGCTTTTTATCCTCCATAAGTAAAGAGATTAAAGTGAATACACTTGAATGCAAAGAATACAAATACACATCGATGATATGATGTACACGTGCATCAAAAGTACACTATGATATTATAAACATGTATATTACGAATACTAAACATTTCAAGCAATCATTTACAAAAACATCATTCATGCACATATAATTACATATAGATAGTCAGATGAAGTCTCAATTGACAGAATATATTAACGACAGTTATTGAGAGTAATCTACTATGATATATCGCAAATAAGTTATACATGGCGCTTTATGTGTAATAATACCCGTGAAGTACATTTGTCCAGATGCTTAAATAGCCTAGCACATATTATAAAGTAAGCACTTAGGTTGCCTGGGACGAAACGAAAATCAAGCGTGAAATTATAGTGAAAGCCGTTAATGAAGCTCTTTAATAATTGCAACTACGATAGTTGACAAAGCTTATATCATAAATATCGGTACTGTGTGAAAATAAATACATACAACAGTACATGTAATTGTCATTATCGACTTAAAATTGTCGAGACAAACACTGTTTGTAAAATGTATCCCAATGAGATTTACGGTACTTTTCTTTTTCATGACAATAAAGTAGCAGATGAACATATATTATTGTCTGTCCTTACATTTAAGCATTAACAAATCTGTAAATAAGAGCGTGACACAAATTGTCCAAAATCACCTATAATATGCTTAAAGATGTACATTCTAGGCTGTTTTGAATACAGATAACTAATTACATGGTGTGTTTTTATTCAGGACTAAACAATGATAAACAACTTGCTATATTTTTATATCGGCTGCGCCTTAGCATTTATACCCTAAAAACGCAGCCTGCATAACACAGCCTGCGCAATCGCTGCGTTTTAAACCGACCCCATATTATTAGTCATATTTAATAAATTGCTTTTTCGAACTAAGGCTAAATATATAAACTTACGACCTGAATGCATACTGGATAGGGAAATAAATTCAGTGACAGAGGAGGTAGCATCAATACACTAATAATCTATGTTTAAATGCTTGAGATAACGGATGCTTTATTTAATATATAACACGTAATGTTTTGTGGCAAAACTTTACGCCAAGCACAACGGACGGAAATGATTTAAAATATTAAAAAAGGTAACAGTTTTGACGGTGAGTGAAAATATCAAGTTGCAATATCTGAAATGTGGGATAGTTGTTTGAACATAAAAAACCTTGAACACAATATTTGGTCTAGCAATAAGACAAGAATGATCATATTGTATTAAACCCGTGGTAAGCATTGTAAATATGTCATTGACCTAATAAACAATTGATCAGTTTGTCACAAGAGAGAAGCCTACGCAGGATATATAGTTCTTTATGACAGCACGTTCAATATGCTTCATTGCATTGCTAGATAATTGTTTTCCATTCCGGACCAAAACTGCAGGAAAATGTATATGAATTTTAGTGATTAACGGGTTTTGATGCGGCATCTCAGACATGCTCACCTAGGTTTAGTCGAGAACTAAGACTTATGGCATCGCGAAAAGTTGGCTAAATGAAATGATTGTGTTTCTTCTCATGGATTGAGTGCAATGTAGCGAGACTAGCGAAGGCCAGGAATATGATCAACAATACAAAAAGGACAACGAGAGTTTGAAAGCTTTCTGCGTAGAATACAATCTAATAGGGACTGTTTCGTACTTTTTCCAATGAAAAACACAGATAATGCGTCACGTTAGAACCAAATTGCCTTGCCGAAACCTTCAATAAAAGTTAATTAATTCAATGAAAGGTTATTTGATGTAACTTTTTCTATTTCATTTCAAGGATTAGTTTAATGTTTTTTACAAGAAATCATTCCTTTTATTTAATTAAAATATAATTGACATGCACTTTAATTTAATACAGTTTGCTTTATAACTATCGCTTTTGTTTCTCTTGAGTCAGCAATTATATTTCAAATATCTAAATTCATAAATATATTTATTGATGGTAGCTTCGTTAACTTTATGTTGTGTTGCATAATTTAAGGCAAATGGCATAAGCGTTTTCGAAAACATGTATTTCACATTGCTATAATCAGTAATCATTAATCATCAATACAATTTTACAATTATGCAAAATTCATCATGTTCGTTGCAGTATTTGTTAAATCTAGTAGTAAAAAAGTAAAGAGGTACAACGCAAAAGTTCAAACTACGATGAATTAGAGACATAAAATAATAAACACAACCAACACGATTGGCTTTACACACGCATCAAAAAAGTTTGACCGAAGAATGATTGGATTACCGATACCTTACATTTAAACACGAGTTTCCTGGCATACGTGTCTAGGGGTTTATACCAGTTTGTATGACCATTTCCACACGTTGTTCGCTCGATTAGCAGGTCAAACTTAACCCAATCCATTTACAAATGAACCAAATGTGTCTAGAAATACAAAAGTTATGTTTGGAAATGTCATTTTAAGAGTAAAATGTCTTCATATTACTGAATTTAACTGTTTGTGTTTGTGTTCTTTTGTTTAATCCTTTAATATAATTCAAGGTTAAAGTTCGCTATACGACAAATTATAGAACAATTTTGAAATAAAAAAAAAATCATTAAAAAAGGTTTTGTGTCAATTTAGATTGTCTGTTTATGTAATGGTCGAATTAAATTGAACATAATAATCGGATAAGGTTTGAAATTGTACACTTAATGTGAAGGAACTCATAAAGATTCCAATATACACCAAACTTATTGAATTCAATGTAATAAACGTTCATTATGCAAGAAATTTATTTGTTTTAAAGTTGATATTGAACTTAAATAATGCCATGCAATTGAGTCTTTTAATATAAATAGCATTTATTAATTGAACTGGGTTTTATTGCAAGCGAGCACCCCCTTAAGGAATGTAGTAATCCGGTGTAATAAGCTTTTAAAAATAGCTACTCTATTTTTCCATGGGGCATTTTAATAATTTATTTAACCGAAGCCAAGGAAAACATGTTTTGATGATAGCTTATTCAAGGTCTGGTATAGTTGTATTTAACATACAAGTCTTATCACAATGCACGGACGTGAATTGATAAATAGTGGCACTTGTATGAACGAACGTTAAATGGAATTTTCTTGCTTTAATTTTGCATCCAAAGGCATCCATTACAACCAAAACACACCAAAACGTTTCTTTTAAATCTGAGTCTTGGTTTGGTACCAAAAAGGCTCTTATCTTTTATTTTGAAAACACGCAAGTAGACATCCAGTATGTTCAATATCATCTCCCAAAAGCGTTTATAGAAGTTGCAGACATATATCCGTTTTACTGCTTTTGTTCAGATCTAATGCAATTTGAAGAGCTAAAGCGATAGATCAATCATCTTACGAATATTCTTCCATTTGCATGTAAGAATATGCCTCTTCCAGATTCATGTTTCATTTTCCGAAATGAGTTTTTTTTGGTTCACGGAAACTTTTGATTTTAATACCTACGCTATTGCTACGTTAAAAAAGGGTAAATATCACGAACGGTTGTCCTTAATATTTACCCAAGCTGTATTTCTTATTTAAAAGGAAATAGGAACAACAAAGATGCCTTTTTGCAAGGAATTGACTATGTCAATCTGTACTGTGTTTGTCGCCTCTAGCCATAAAGTTGACGGACTAATTTAAAAGAATATGGTAGTTGCTGAATACCATATAGTAACATTCAAAGGTTTAGTCAATGTTATACTACTTGCATAATGTTTAATGTATAACAAATGTCGACGTGTGTTTATGTCTTTGTGTTGTAGTAAGTTCATCCATATAAATGCTGATATAACAAAAAAACATATTGTGTAATTATGTTGTCTTCCAACGTGGAACATATTATTTTGGTATAACAACATAACTATTTTCTGTTGAACCGTATATCGTCATTTTTTTAATGGTACGATGTATTACACTACAAAGAACGAGATGAGATACGAACTTTTCAAAAATCATTTTGTTTAAAACGTACATGTAATTTTGAAATACTTTATTAATGAAGGTACGATTGCTGTTAATTAAATCAGTTACATAACAATATAACTCTACAGGATGTTCCAGCAATGTCCGTACCGGAAATGTCGTTTAATATAATATATATTTATACAGTTTCTGTTAATAATTGAGTTAAAAAAATAATAAAAACAATCTTCATGTTTTCCTTAAGAGATAAAATATATTCGTATTCTCAACACACAATACAACAACACAAAACTAAAATAAAACTCAATATTTAGAATGAAACAACCAAAACATGGCATAACCAAAAACGACAGTATTAGCGAGATATGGATTTGTCAGTACGACTTTATTTTCGGTATATATATATATATGGAGGCTGGCACTACAATCAGTAAATAAATAAAAAAATCACGTCGTAAGGTAACATTGTATTAAAAAATCTCAATCTAGGTTTGATGCCCACGCCGATCGCATTTTGGTTGTAAAAACGCAGAGGGATGTTTTATTTGTTTCAATATAATTCCAAAAGCACTTTGGTATAATGCTTATTGCAGACACCAATCTGTCTTGTTGCATGAGCAGCTTAATGAGCTTCTGGGATATATCAGTTATCGCAGACATGCTTTCTTTATACTGACATGTAAGAATACATCTGTTGCTGATTCTTGTTTCATTTCTAGTGTTTGACAGAAAGCTTTTAAATCCTTATATACGTCTTTCCTACGTGAAAGAGGCATATATATATATTACTATCGGGGTTCATTGAAGTTTACGCGAATTGCAAAATCCATATAGAATGAAATAGAACTAACATAGATGTGTTTTATTGACGCTGTCATATCATGATCGGTTTTTTATCTCTAGGCCAGATCACCGACGTATTAATCTGTACATTACAAAGGCTGAAGAAAACTAATTAACACAATGCGATTTTCTTGCATTTTGTTTTTTGGTAAAAAGCTTATGTCGACGTTTAGCGGCATGTATTCTAACGTACTGAACTTTCAATCCAAACCCTTAATGGAACATATTGGTCAAGCCTTTATCTTTACAGCATGCACATTTTGTAGAAATGGATTGAGTAATGGACAAATTTACAGTCTTTAAGTCGGATATCTCATCGTTGCTGACCAATATTTTGACTGTGTAATATAGTAAGACGTTTGGTCGTCGCATTAGGAAATGAAATTTCAATGTCAATTCAATAAAAACACGCCTTTGATGGTTTGTCTATTATTAATATCGATCCAAAACGATAATGAAATATACTAAGATATTCATTGCTGATAAATGAAGTATAAAAGATGAAAAACGTTTTCGTTTTCCCTTGTCATAGTGGCATTTAGTGCGCTTTATATTAATTAAAAATGATCATTATAGATAAATGAGAAAGGATGTGTCAGTTCCTTATAAATATACCAATGACAGACTCCTCAGCAAGTTTTTGACAATGGCTTAAAGGTAGTACAGATTTGTTTCTGTGTAAAGTTGGTCTGATTTTGTAGCTTAGATCAACGCTATTTCTGTGTTTATTAAGTTCTGCATGATCATACAGTTAAACTTCTTAAACGCAACTTGAAAAAGTAAATTCACGATGTATACGAGTGTTGAGCAAGTTTTTAGCCCAGTTATGTCGTTGGATTCAGTTCATTATTAAACAAAAGCATTTTAATAATGTGTATAAAAAATTGCAATAAATTACATAAAACATGGGTTGACAGTACAGTCACATCAATCCAGTAGCAATAATACAAATAAAAGCATAGTTATGATTACAGACACATACAGTTCGTACAGTATGCAGTGTACAACGCTCTATTTAACGTCTGTGGCTGTATTCATGTTTTTTTTATATTTTGTTATCTTGTTTTGGAAATATCGTCGTTGAAATTGTGTCCAAGCCCTGTGCGTGCTGACATTTGATTGTGAACTGAGAGTGGGTAAAAATATCAAAACAGTGAAAAATATCAATTTGATGTTTCCACTTGTTTGAAGCAATGGTATAAATTTTATGTCTTATAAAAAATTGAAAACATACTATTTAGTGAATTCGCTGCAAACAAAAAAAACGAGTATTTTAAATTGTACCATGAATAAAAGCGGTTGAGTATTTCACCTACTGGTTTAAATTTTAAAACTTTCCCAATATTTACCAATTACGTTTGTATTTGTTTATAAGTTTCGTCTTCTTAGTAACCGTTTTGCATTGTTATTGATTTAAGTAAAATCTCAGGACCGTGCTTGTCCCTGTTAAATCATTTGTTTTGTTTCGACCTTTTCATTTAGTGAATATAAAGTTTAAAGTATTTTGGCCACACCTACACTAAGTGAACAAATGACTTTTATAACATTTCGTGATTTTTGAGAGAGATATTTTGAGTTGGTTTCTCCTTTTTCAATGAACTCCACATTTAGCCGCCTGTGACATTATTTTTAAATATGTATGTTACTTCACATTCTATTTGAATAATACGTGAAGAAATTTCAACGTCTGGAAATTTATCATTTGATGATTTATATACGCTTTAAAGTGTTTGTTTTTTTATAATTCATTTAGACTGTTTTCCCGTTTTATCTGAGGTTCAATATCTTTTTGAATGATTGTATCTAGAAGAATGCCGATTCAAGTTTTGTACTCATTATTTTCAAGGACAGAGTAATTAAATTTGCAATATCCAGCACCACGTTTTTTATATTTTAATCTTAATTGAGATAGTCATTGATTCGTTGTTTGCATGATGGCAGGTCTTATATCTTATATATTTAAAGTAAATTGCTTTTTATGTATTACGTAATTTGTTAATGGTGATTACTGCTGGGTTCCATATATGTTACCTCCAATCACAACGAAATGATCTCGGAAATAAAACATTAACCAGCATGAGACTTATCTTTCCACGCAATCAAGAGTTTCGCTTATTGATGATAGTTGATGAATCGCCTTTTCACTGCGAATATCAGCATGCAATGAGACTATGTCTCAAAAACTGCATTCTTTCATAAATACTTAAGTCATTTAAATATAATGATCTACTTTTATATTTAAGTCATGTCCCGTTGTTTCCCAAAATACACGAAAGACTTCAGAGCGTTATTTAAGTCATTTATGATTGGATTTTCAACGTATGTTTTGCTCTACAATAAGATAAAACAATATTCTTTTAACAAAGTCAGACCATCGCCTGACAAGAAATACGTTCCATCAGACAAACGATTGGTTAATGTATTGTAAACCAAACCATTTCTTACATTGCATAAAGTACACAAATGATATATTATACAATTCATAACCTTTAAACGCCGCTGGGCTAAAATTACATAAGAACATTTATTTACATTGACATTCTGCATATTTAAAGGTTACAACTCGTGCAAGGAAAAACATAGACCAGTGACATGTCTATTTTCAAACAATACTTTGTAATACTAGCATGGATTGTAATCTGGTCATATGTATGCTTTGCTATCAAAGTCTACCAAGAGTTCTAAAATAATGGACTCCCAGAAGTGAGTTTTGTTTTTAAAAAATAAATAAAACGTTATTAGTTTATGCTTTCCGTCATATTCAATAGTATGATAAGGCTACTTAAATTGCAAAATGTAATACACTAAACACGTAACGGATAAGTAAATACATTCAGTGACAGGCACAGTGGCCATGATATTCATAATACAGGTTTTAGGAAGGTGCCAGAGAAAACGGAAGTTTTCTTTAGTAAATAAAATGTTATGATTAATGCCGAAAACTTACGCCAATCACAACGGACAAAAAATAATAAAACATAATATCAAATAATCAATCATTTATCATTCACAATCTTGACGGGGTGAAACTTGTTGAATCCGACTTGGGATACTATTTTTTGAAGATGCAAAAGGAATTGAAACATAAAGAAAGGAAATGCTAATACGATGTGTCGGTCCAGCAATTAGACCAGGATTAATTTATTGTATTAAAACTGTGGCAGACATTACAACTATGCAAGTACTTAGTAAACAACTGCTCAATGTGTCACAAGAATGAAGCCTTCGCGTGATTTATCGTTCTTTATGGCACTACGTTCAATTACCAAGTATCATTTATAATTATTTCAAACCGATGGTAGCTTGAGTCACATAGAACCAGTAGTTTGAATACGAGCGTCTGACTCATCGATGTATAAATATTTATACACATTCCGGAAAATTCACATTAACAAAAGCACAAACATAAAAACCAATATGCAAATAGTAGCGCATGTATCATTTGTCTGAACCCAGGCAACACGTCTTCAATATTCTTTCTTGCGTTTTAAGGTAATGGTGTTCAATTCCGGACCAAAATGGCAAAAAGTTTTTTCTAGTTACTAACTTTTTTTGATGCGTCATCTTAAAAATTTTCATCTGGTGATATTTAGTAACCTTAAATACGAATTAGCATCGGAAAAAGTTGGCTAAACGAAATCATGCAGTGTGACGATCTAGTCAAATGAGGTCATTCTTATACAAGTACGCCGAAAAAAATAATCTTATAAATGAAATGAATGGAGAAACCAAATAAAGTATTTAAATATGATATACCTTAAACATCTAAATAATTTCAAAGAATTCAATAACAAAAACATATGCTAGGAAAATGAAAAAAACAACAAAATAGCATGCTTACATTTGTCTACCTTTTACAACTTTCCGTTTGAGTAATTCACATTTAGGAAAAATGTCAATCGTATGGGATCATTATGTATAAATATACTTTTTGAGTTTTCCTTGAATTCAAAATTAAAGTTAATGAGTAGCTAATACAGTAGGCCGAAACCGAGTTTTCAGATAGCCGTTTCCATTGCTTGCTTTGGAATAGTGTGGTATCTACCCCCTTTCAAACATCAAAACATGAAAGGCAAGTTTCCAAAATCCTTTCTGTATTCCGTTTTCATTGCTTTTTTCACTCTTTGTTGTCTGCTTCTTCTGGATTTAGCGCATATTGGCGGCAGTCGTAAAGGCCAGGATTTTGATCACGAAAACAAATGTGAAAACGAGAGTAAGAGAGCTGTCCGCGTAACAGACAACCTTATAGAACTGTTCGCTCTTTACCAATAAGAATCACAATTAATGAGTCACGTTTGAAACAAATTTCTTAGCCTGAACCTGTAATTAACGATAGGCAGTTCAATGAAACGTGATTTATCATGTTATTTGATGGAACATTTCATTATAAGGAATGGTTAAATGGTTTAACAAGCAAACTTTCTAATTATTTACATTTGAATATTATTGCTATGCAATTTAAACAAGTAATGGTGCCTTATGAGAACTAGATTTTTTTCCACTGATGATTGTATATTTTGAAGAACTGCGGCGAATGGCTGAAGCGTTTTAAAGAATGTTTTTCCACAACGCAGATATGTATTATTATAATTATAAATAATAATTATTATAATTAAACTATAATAGTCTTAATTTAAATAATAATTAAATAGAAGAAAAAAAAAAATAAAAAATGTGACTTCTCTTTCAACAGGTCAAACTTATTCAAATTTTGTTTTCAACAGATAAATCAATTGTCTGCAGTAATGCAGAAATACAGAAATTGTACTTGGCAATGTCATTTCAATATTTAAATGTCTTCATACAGCTGAATGCAACTGGTGGTGCTTATGTTTCGTTTAATCCTTTATCCTTAAATATAAATCATGATGTGTGATCTTTATACAAGTTCTGATATAGTTGTTTTCAGCACGTAAATTGAAACAAAGTGGCACTAGTGCAAACGAACGTTTTCTGGAATTTTCAGTACGACTTGCTTTAATTTTGTTATTTGTTATGAAGACATCAATCACAACCAAAAGACATCCAATTTTATGCATTAACATTCTTTATTTCTAAAATCTGAATATAGGTTTGGTACCAAATTCCTCCTTATTTCTGAACAAAACGCAAGAAGATATTCAAAATTGTTCAATATCGTCTCCATAACAACTTTCATAGAAATTGCAGACATAATTCGTCTTATTGCATGTTGTTCAGATTCAATGCAGCTTGAAATGCTTAAGCGATAGATCAATCATCTTCCAAATGTTTTCCTTTATTTTACATGTAAGAAAAGGTATGTTGCTGATTCCTTTTCCGAGGCGAATTTTTGTTTTTGGTTAACGAAAAGTTTTGATTTCATTATCTTCCAATTAGCTACGTTAAAAAGCGTCAATATCACAAAAGGTTGTCTTTAAATATTGACCGAACTGCATATCTTATTTCAAAAGAAATAGAAAAAACAAAGTTGTTTTTACTAGGAATTTTTAATGTCTACCCGTTCTGTGTTAGTCGTCTTTAGCTAGATCGTCGACGAACACATTTAAAAGAATATGGTAGCTACTGACTTCCATAAAGTAACATTCAAAGACTGGGTCAATGTTATACCACTTGTGTAACTTGTAAAATAAATGTCGACGTGTGTTTATGTCTTTGTGTTGTTGTAAGTTCATCCATATAATTGCTGATATAACAAAATGAACATCGCATACTTACTCAAAAACTACATTGGAACACATTTGTCAACCTTTTATATAATCAAAATGAGCATTTCGTAATGAAATTTTTATCTGATCTTGAAGCAGTATATCTCATACACATATATTTACACCTCAACTTCCATTCGTAATATGAACTGCCTTTCGGCAATTGCGTTTATCAATCGATGAACGCAACATCTTCGGATATGTTCGGATCGCAATTCATAGCAGAACAATATACATGAACACTATTGATCTTATTATTGTTATTATTGTGTCAGCAGGTCCCGTAAATATAAATCAACATTTCAGAAAGTGTTAATTTATTATATCTTAAATTTATTGTTGCCATAAGTGTTTAAATTTAACGTTTAAAAGTGATTTCAAGTGGCTGATCTTTTCCCGCGTTATTGTGACGTCATTTGAAAAAATGTTTCCGGTAACAGTCGGGTTGTTCGTTTTACAGAATGGGTAAGAAAGGATTACTGTAAGGTTTTCTTCACTGAAATAAATTATTTTTATGACAATTTTGTTTTAATTAAATAATAAACTATTGGTGTAAATATAAGTATTGAATTGCGGGGTTGATGTCATTATTTGGGATATGAACTCAATTTGGCTGGTCAAAGTACGCGTGGAGTCCTTCGGACTCCACACACTTAGACCAGCCCAATTGCGTTCATACCCAGATAATGACATCAACCCCGCAATTCATTCCTTAATTATCAATTTGGACTCTAAAATCAAAGTAAGGAATTCGGTCATCACATCAAGAAAAAAACATCGATTTGATCAAAAACACGTGTATCAAGTGGTGTATGGTTTTGAGGGAGCTTCAGTTATGACGATGGTGAAAACAAAAAAATAAGACACTGAACACATGTGATATATGGAAACCGTATTGAATTGCAAAACACCTTTGATTGTAACTTACTGTGTTGGCGTGAATCAAATAATTGTCGATCAATTGATTTATGTGCCTCTTTAGATGTAAGGGTTTCGGAAAGAAACACTTTTATTATAATCACTTAGAATTTGAACTTAGAAAGGATTTATTTCAGTTATATTGTTCTTCTAACCATTCTTAAAAAGCGCTGTATTTTCTGACAAAAATATAATATAGATGTGCTAAAGATTAATTCGTTTTTGGTAGAATAACGATGTAGAACATTTCCTTTTGGTTAAAATTTTTGTAAAAATATTTACACCTCAACTTCCATTCCTTAAATGAACTGCGTTTCGGCAATGAACGAAACATCTTCGGATATGTTCGGATCGTAATTCATTGCATAACAATATACATGAAAGCTATTGATCTTGTTATTTGTTGTATTGTGTCTGCAGGTCCCGTAAAATATAGATCAACATTTTTAAAAGTGTAAGTTTATTATATTTTAAATATAATGGTACCAGAAGTGTTTCAATTTTACGTTTTAAAGTGATTTCAAGTGGTTGATCTTTTCCCGCGTTATTGTGACGTCATTTGAAAAAATGTTTCCGGTTATAGTCGGGTCGTTCTATTTTCAGAATGGGTAAGAACGGATTACTTAAAGGTTTTCTTAAATGAAATGAATTTTTTTTTAACAATTCTTCAATGAAATAATGAACTATTGGTGTAATTATAAGGAATGAATTGCGGGGTTAATGTCATTATCGGGGATATGAACGCAATTGGGTTGGTCAAAGTACGCGTGGAGTCCTTCGGACTCCACACACATTGACCAACCCAATTGCGTTCATACCCCGATAATGACATCAACCCCGCAATTCATTCCTTAAATAAACAGATATCAAGGATGTAGTAAATAAACAATGGCATCTCAAGGAGAATGTGACAGTCCCTTAAAGCGCGGACTTATAATCTGATTTTAGACAATGGTTTAGAGTGAAATGTGACTGTGTACGACGGGAATTTATTGTGAGTTAACAATCAACGCGATTTTGTTTATCTATAGTGGTTGTTGCATGTCAAAATATGTGTTGGAGTACTTTGAAAGAAGAAAGGAAAACTGTAAATAAAAGATGCATATGTTTAGGCAGTTTTTCTAGACTGATTAAAGTGTTTAATGGGCTCAGTTACTTTAAAAATAAATATGTTTAGTCGTTAATTGACTTGTTTAACGAAATAACATGCAACATAAATCAACAGTACAGTCATATCACAACGGTTGCAATATTAAACGTGTATTTCTTTTATCAGAACATTAGTTCGTACACCGTTAGTAGACATTTCTTTATTAACGTTAAAACAGTAATTAATTACACTTACATCAACGCACACTAATTCTAATTCTGCGGCGAAAAAAACACTGCATATAACTCCCATAGCAAACAATAAAGGTGTTTAAACATAACAAAATTGGACAAATACTACCCATGATAAGAGAACATGACGTCGTAAAGAAAAAGATGCAAAACCTACCTCGAATTTTGTTAGCTAAATTAGGACCAAGGACAGGTTATCTGACTGGACAGACAGTTTCGTGTCATCCATTTTTCTATTTTAACTTTGTTAACAAATAATCGCATCTTTGGTTAGGCTTCTAGAAACATAGGCATGAGAGTAGCTTTCACCTCTGGCCTCCGGGAATGCGTATTTATATTGCTACGACAGTGGTTTTAAATTACTTAGCAGGTCAAAATATCGTTCGGACACACCAAAGTATTAAACAATCCGCCATTTTGCATCGCATCGGACAGTATCTTACTTAAAATTCCGCAAAAATTACGTTGAACCCCTATTTAGACTCTTATTAAATATTAGACATAAACATAACAATATCTCAGCTCATGCTAATATTACAGGATAATGTTTTAACAATGGTCACTTTATGAGCCAATCATTAATTGGTTTATGTATAGAAGCAAGCTTTGGCTAATAGTCTCAAAAACATTCAGACTGCCAAATTAAAAAAAAAAATGAAACAACCTTTAATTAAGTTATTCAAAACCACAGATATAAACGCTACCATTATCGCTCGTTTACAATATGCATTGTCAATGATTTAGGCAAAACAAATACCAGAAACGATATACCTTACAATACACCAAACATCGTGGGTGTGGTTAATATGGGGGTATATTTTTGGGTCTAAGCCTGTGAGCAATTATCCGCATAGTTAGTAAACATTTTGAACATTTTGAATGCTAGGCTCTACGGAAGGCTGGTATCTTATTTGTGAGTAAATTATTATTTAGGACAAAACAATGATACATCTCTTACAGATTAAAAGTCTCATTTTATATTATTTGATGTTAAACATAAGCAGTTTAGATTATTTAATTTTCACTGTTATTGTGGCATTCTAGAATTTTTAAGCATGTTTTGTTTGCTACCGATCTTTTCTCTGTGTTTATCTCATTACAACAAAATAATATTAATAAATTTTAATATTCAAACATAATATTGAGCAGTAGCCTTTCTTTTACTTTCCGTAATCATTAGCGTTAAGCTTTATTGTAACAAATACGACTTCATTAATACAATTTATAAGTGAACTGTAGCTTCGTTGTACTATATTCACTCGTTATTTTCACCTTTCATCAAATTACCAAAGAATGATGTATCCATAGTTGTTAAAAAAAGATACTAAATTGCATTTAAGACAAACTAATGGCTATTTTCCTTCTCAATTATTCTGTAAATAGAAGGAGACGACCGTAACTTACGAAATTAATGAGACTAGACACAATAAAGTATAATTTTGTCCTTCAATTTGTGTTTTCGAAATCTCATTTTTATTTTAATATTACAGAGTCTAATAGAACGTCGTTAACTGAGGCTATTCATACTAGACACACGTTTCGTACTCGAAACGAGAACAGATTTTGCATGAGCAACAAATTAACGAACAACGTCAAATAATTTACTCTTACGTTTGAACAAATCGCAAATACATACTGTGCTTGTTATGATGTGTCTTCCCTCTCAGCTATACCAACCAAGCTTGCAAATTGAAAATAGACTTGGATGAAGTATGCGCTTAAAAAGTAATTCACAATTACAATTACATCCTCGGTTTGGTAGCGCTTAAAAAGAAGTCCAAACGTACACGAAATGTTTCGAAACATTTCGATTAAATACATGTATACGATCCCTGCGGAGATCCTTTACGGCTGCAGTCCAACTATTGGGGGTTGTATCAGTCCGAGATAGTATTAACGCCTCGCGCAATTACTCTAAAATAGGAGTGTACCCAGTGATATATATGTGACCCTAGTTCCAATTCTGAACAAGCTAGTTGCCGCTAAATGTTTTGACTGTTAACACTTTTACCGGCTTGCATGGTATTTAATGCCTCATTTAATACCAAGCAAACTTCATAAACACTCAAATGGAGTCTTTTCAAATCCCTTAAATACATTTTCAATTTCTGTTGATTTTTTTCGTCAACGTTGTTGTATTTTCTTCCAACGTTGGACATATTATTTTGATATTACACCAATACAAAGAAGGTATTACAACATAACCTTTTCTGCATCTTGTTGAGTATAAACGCGTATTTTACGGTACGACGTATATGAATACAAAGAACGAGACAAGTTACGAACTTTCCGAAAATCATTGTGATTTTAAGTATATGTCATTTTGAATAAGCTTAAATAATATTTGTTCGGTTATTATTTATATAACCAGTTATATTGTAGCATAACCCTACAGGATGTTACAGCAATTTCCGTACCGGAAATGTCGTAATATTTACAAAAAACTCCTTATGTTTTATAAGTGGTAAAAACGACAATATAAGCGTAATCTGGAATTGTCAGTGCAACTTTCAAAAAGCTCGGTATTTGATTTGAAATGTAGGCACTTCAATCAGTGAAAGAAAAGACAATAGAAATGAAATCACTTCAAAAGTTAACATTGTATTTAAAGTCTCAATCTTGGTTCGGTTCCAAATACAATCGCAATTTTTGTTGTACATAACGCATAGGGATATTTTACCAGAATGCAAGTTTTGTCGAAATACATACTGACACTTTATTCAGTCTTTAAGTCGTATATTGCCGCTCGAATGCGTATTGGTTGTAGTGCCCTTAACTATCACCTGTTTTGCAAAAAACATAATCATTTCTGCTCTATGCGAATGTGGGGAAGTTGAAAGTAGCACTCACTTATTCCTGCAGTGTCCCTTGTATACGAATAATCGACAAACTTTAGTTCGGGATATGTCTAGAATCACGTGTATTTTATGTATATATAGATATATAGATTTGTTGAATAAAATATGTTTAAATCAAGTCGTATATTCCATCTAAGCTGGCCAATATTTGGACTGCGTAATATAGTAAGACGTTTGGTCATTGCATTAGGGAATTAAATTTTACTCTCTCAATTCAATTGAAACACGCCTTTGAAGATTGTCTGATATTAAAGGAGATTGATGACGATAATGAATTAAACACAGATATTTAAAGCTGGTAAATGAAGTATGAAAGATGAACAACGTTAAAGAGTGAAAAACTCATTTGACTGTAAATACCCATGTTCTTGATGTGGAAGAGTATCCTTTTTGGTGTATGTATATCTTTTGGTGGTGTTTTATTTGTCCTGCCTATGAATTGGGACTGCTATTAATTTTCACACACACATAAAATGGAAAGGATGAAGCTATATCTGGACAAAAATAGAAATGTAGCTACAGTTAGGATATACAAACATTGTCCCTTGTCAAAGACCTGCATCTAGTGCGGCTTTATATTACTAAAATTATCCTGAGATAAATGAGGATGAATGTGTCAGCTTCTTACAAATATACTAAGGGCAGACTACTCGGCAAGTTTAAGACAATGGTTTTAAGGAAATACAGATATGCTTCTGTGTAAAGTGAGCCAATTTTGAAGGTAAGAACACTGTTATGTTCTGTGTATATTAAATTTTGAATGATCATTCAGTTAAACATGTTCAAAGAAACTTGAATAGTATGTATATGTTGAGAAAAGTTTAAGCCTGGTAAAAATGTCGGTGGGGTTCAGTTCATTAATAAACAAAATCATTTTAATAGCGGGTATAAAACATGTTTGACTATATCACGTCAACCTAGTAGCAATAATAAATCTAAAAGCATAGTTATAATTACAGGTTCATACGTCTGTACAATATGCAGTGTGCAACGCTCTGTATAATGTCTGTGACTGAGTTAATGTTCTTTTTTATTTGTTTTCTTGTAGCTCAATTATAAATTTCCGGAAGAATGTAGGTAAATCTTTATTTCGGTTTTGCAATCAAATTCGGACAATATATACGGAAACATGGCGTAGCCAAGAGTGAAATGTTGTCTTTTTGATGATACGAGGTGAAATATTTTGCTATGTTACACTGAAAAAAAAAGGTTTTATTCTCGTATTTTGCAACTTAATTGGAGTTAAAACTAACGATGTACACGTTTTTTTTTAAATCGCTCAAATTTTGTATGAGAACGTGACGTTATTTCGAAAACAATTGTGTCCAAGCCCTGTGCGCGCTGTCATTTCATTTGAAAGCGAGAGTTTGCAAAAAATATCAAAACAGTGAAAATTATTAATTTGATGTTTACACTATTGGAAACAATGAAATATCAATTTTATTTCACTGATAAAACTCTATAAAATCAACGGGATTCATAGATTGTATTAATAACATAACCACCTTCCGGGAATCCTTTATTTTATTCCTTTTGGTAGACTGTGAAAACAAAGCATAAATATCATACGTGCATACCACAAGATCACAATCCATGCTGGTATTAAAAAACATCTAACTAGATTATGTTGTTTTAATATGAGTTTGTATGCTTTGGTTTATAGCCTTAAAATATACAGACTGTCAATTCAAACAAACATGTATGTTATAATGTTATTTAAGGCCAGCTTTTAAACGTTATGAGTAGCGGTGAATAGTATGATAAATCACTTTTCAACGTCGAATATATGCATTTTAAGAAATGTTCAACATTCCGATAAGCGTACGTGATAGTTTAAGTGACAGTATATTCCCCAAACGTTTGTTTAATTGAACGTAGTTCTTGTCAGGCAATTGTCCGAATTTGGTAAATATTGTTCCAATTGAACAGCAAAACATAGATTAAGAATTCAAATAAACATGACTTAAACAACGCTTTGACGTCTTTCGTGTATTTTGGTAAATAACAAGACATGACTTAAAAGGTGTTACTTTATCTCATTATGATTAAATATCTTTAGTATTTATGAGAGAATGATTTTGTTCAGACACAGTCTCATTGCATGGTGACATTCGCAGTAAAAATAGTATAAATCAATTAACATCAATAAGCGAAACTCGTGTTTGCGTGGAAATATATCAAGTCTCATGCTGGTTATTTCTTTTATTTCCGATATCATTTCGTTGTGTTTGTAGGTAATATATGCGAAACACAGCAGGGAATACCCTTGAGAAATTACGTAATACAGAAACAACAATTGACTTGGAGGCGTAAAATGTATTAGATATAAGACCTGATATCATTAAAATGAATCATTTGACTATCTCAATTAAGATTAAAATACAAAATAAACGTGGTGCCGGGGATTGAAAATTTAATAACTCAATCAATTAATACAAAAATCATGACCTTGAAATTTCCGCACGTATTATTCGAATTGAAGAAGAAGGAAAATACATATACAAAAATAAGGTGACAGGCGTACAGAATCGGTCAAATGTGGATTTTATTTGAAAAGGAGAAACCAAATCAAAATATTTCTCAAATAGTGAAAAAAACACGTCAACGTATGACAGCCATTAGTTTAATCAGGAAAGGGGAGGAGGGAGGCGGGGGGTAGAGTACTTCAAATTCCTGATGTACTAAATGCAGAGGTTTAAACATCAAACTTTAAAAACGACAAGCATTATACCAAATATTTAAGTGATACTGATTTAGATTGTACATGGATTCTTAACTGGGCGAAAATTGTGAAGGAGCAATTTCTTGTGAAGAACTAAAATAACATTTAATGATATGAACTTAGACGAAAGTCTTGTACTCGATGGCCTTACAGTAATGTTGCAAACGTTTTGGCATTTCATTGAAGACCTATCAGTTTAGCTTTAAAACAAATTATGAAAAAGGTGAAATATCTTGTACTCAAAAGCAAAGTTTATTTTTACTCATTGCCGTTGTTGTCAATGTGCAGCCTACTTTAGACCGAGTCTTTTGTTTCCGTTCTTTAATGCTGGGGTTCTCTTTCACATCACACAAACTCGAGACATTTAACGGCCAAATGTTGTTACCACCGTATGATTGATAAATTCGGGATATTGTGGTAACTTCTTCGATTCGTTTGTCACAAAATGGTTTCATAAAAGTAGCAATCATTCCCTTTGAATTTGATTAATCGCCAAATGACAAATAATTATGCTAGATATCAACGGCAATTTTAGAGATAGTCCTTACAAAGACAGCAACTTAAGTTACTGTAGGATATGTACATTGATAAATATAATTATACTAGTTTAAATATGGCTTTATGCAAAACAAACACATATTTCATACGGTTTTCCCGCATTAACCACGCAATAGTTAGTGTACAGTAGTGGCACAATTAATTTGTGTTCTGAGGGAAAATGTGTATGATTAACGAAGCCGTTTCCAAATTTTAAAAACATGGGAATTGTGGTTAACGAAGACATGCGAAGATGCTTATTAGATGTGTTACAGTAGTCTTTATGTAATAAACACAGGAAATTAGGGCTCTGACGTTAAGTACAGTTCTTATTTTATACCGCCATCCCTCGGAACTGCAATATAAACAGCAATAAAACTATAGAATTAACAGAGGCGGAGATAAATCTATGATCGATATCAAGTCAAAAGAAATACACACACAATAGACAGTGTTTATGTGAAAAACTACAGAAACAAGCTCAGTAGCAAAAAGTTTAAACATCAAACCGGTTTAATGGCACAGGGTAAACGCCAAAGACATAGAACATTAAAACAAAAAATCACAAAGAAACATCGAAGAACAGCACAAAACTCCACAAAAAGCACATTGCAAAGATACTATATAAAAAACTAGCCTAAGGTATGTTTATCAAGAATTGGTAGGTACCGCCTTGGAACGGTCACTAAAATGTAAATTTACTGGGGGTTTAAACCAGTTTACGTTCACAAACCTCACTCTTATCCAAACAATCCTAAATAAAGAAAAAACGCAAAAGGTAAATCTTATCAACAGCAGAAGACATCAAACTTATAAACATATCGTGTAAGTAGGTAAATATGGCCTTATTGTTTGAATTTAAACCTGTTAGTAACTTCTCAATTCATTAAAGTATACTACTTAAGGCAAATAATTAAATGGTATTTTAATATTCAGGTAAAATCAAGGATACACCACTGGCATATTTATAGTCATTGCCGGCCCTTAATTAATTCGGAAATAAAATGTTTTCAAAGTCAAAGTTTGCTGACCAACTAGTGTTTACTTATACCATTCAGACGATTGCGCTTGTTGTCGGTGCGAACGACATTGGCCGTAGATCAGCAGCTGCAATTGTAGAGGGAAAAAAAGGAGAGCCAGGAGCAAAGCCACTTGACTTGTCAGACCTGGTGATTATTCAGTACTCACATGCCGTCAGTAAACAACAAATAGATGAAACAATACAATAAATCCGTAAAAGAAAACCTTAATTACATACTCGTCTTTGTTTCAACTTCTTCAATCAGAATGTAAAATAGCTGTTAAGAAATGCGTCAAAACGTGCTCTTGTTTACAACCAAACGCGCAAACGCGCATGCTCAAAAATTGAAAGGAGTTATTGACCTTCGGGCCTCTGTTTATACGCCTCGAAATTGACAAATTACATTATTTCGTTACTTTTTTTTTGCCAATTAGGTTAAAGAAAAACATTTTCATAAAAGATAATTCGAAACCACTCTAACAGTAGTCAATATAATATCACTATCTAATTCTAAATTTTCAACAACACTTGTGCATACACTCAATCATTTCCGTCTCCAGTACGATCTCATAAACCAATCACTAAAAAAGGCTCGCTCTGTGGATCCTCATAAATGTAGGCTGCTGGAATTGCAGAAACAATTCACATGCATGCATAACATGAGCAGATATATTAATTGGCAGACAGGGCTGCATTGGTACATTAGTAAAATGGGTTTCAGGAACGTGCCAGATAGACAGAAAGTTTTACCTTGTTAATAAATCATAGTATTGGGTGTAACATTTTACAAAAATCATATTGGAGGAAAATGACACAAATATACCACTAATAAAATCAATCGGATATTATGTATGGCTTGAAAGTATTAAAACAAATTTTAACGACACCTGTGGCAGGCTTTGCAAATATTTCATCGGCTTAATTTGCAAATATTAGGGAGTGCATAATTTCCGAAGGCCTAAACAACATGTCTCCTATATCCATTCATTGCATCGCTAGAGAACGGTTTTCCATAACTGGTCAAAAAAGCAAAATTGATATGAGGTTTACTATTGTTACCGACGCAATGTGATGCGTCATCTGACACACATGCTCAGCTTAAGAGATGTCTGGGAACTAAAATACTACTTATAACATTAGAAAAAATGACATCATGAAACGATGCATTGTGGCTATTTAGATCAACTTTGGTAAATCTCAACATACATAATTAGCATTGAAACACAAACTTCTATATTACCGTGTGCTATATCTTACAAATCTCAATAATAAAACAGAATAAAATAGCAAACAACATATAGGAAATAGAGACAACAAAATAATACGTTTACATGAGCTTTACTTTCCTTCTAAATAATTTGCATTTAAGAAACATGTCATCCGTGATTAGACTGATACATCGTGTATCTGATTTATCTTTATATGGCACCTAGGTGGAGATATTACACTCTTTGATTTGAATTCAAACTGAAAGCCAGTGAGTCATGATACCGTGGCTTCGATTATTCAGAAACACTCAATGACAAAATGTAAAAGATCTTTGCAACACGCACTTCGGGCAGTGTGCGGATCAGATTAATCTCCATGTTCCGTTCTCGTTGTAATATTTCACATATCCATATTACTTCGCATTTAGCGCAATATGGTGACATTCATGAAGGCCAGTAATAGGATCAACAAGAAAAACGGGACACCGAGATTTAGAACGCCATCCTTGTAGAGGACAACCTGAACTAATCGGTTCGTACTTTTGCACTTGGAGAGACTAAATTACTTTCCCTGAAACTGAAAATAGCTGTAAGCAATAAAATGTTACATGATAAACCATGTTATATCATTAGAATGGCTAAATAATGTTTTTATAAGCAATCTTTCCAATTGTTTAGTCGGGACTTTAATTGCCATGTTATTCTAATTGATAATGTTTGAAACATCGCATGATGTTTTAATTAAACTAGTAATTATATTTCAAAGTGTCTAAACAAAACACTTTTTACTTATATATGTGTTTGTGTTACTTTCTAATTGTTGCCTGGTTCATTATTGCTATATTTAGATGAATATTTTGAAATGGCGTATATGTTAAGAAATCCGTGTTAGCTTTATTACCCTGATCTCGTGGTATTGATACACCCCCGTAATAACTATGTTATCATATATGCCTGATTGTCAGTTCAAGTATCCGTTGTTTTGTAATATGAGTGTAGTAAAGGAATTAATTTGCTCTATTATTATAAGGTCAACGCGTACCTTTTTGATTATCAGAAACAGTCGGGCAGTTTGTATTTCATATATTTCAAAACCAGTCCAGCTTTTGTTTTGTTGAGCTTATTTCTTTTTTCTAGGAAATAGTTAGAGTTTGTATTTCTGTTCTCTCAATATCTTAACGGCTTGTGAATTATGGGTGGAATCAATGTAACTTCAAGAAACAAGTGCCCTCTTACCTTGTTAGTGAATGGTTTAGTAACGTACAGTACAAGGGTCTTAAATAATCATGGTTAAGATTCTCGCAAGAAACCATGTGCAAGTATGTTTAATATTTAAATGATAGCATATCGTAAAGAACATTTACATCGTATTGTAAAAAAACCTACATGAAATGATTTATCAACCGAATCAAACCTATTTTACATTTTTTATATTGAAAAATATACATGGCAGGAAAACAATCATCATATTTTGTATTATTTTAACATAATGTACATAACATTCCTAACGGCGTAAGCGTTAACGTAAATTTGAACGTCCCAGTCGTTGATTCTACAGATCACTAGTGAGGGGTTAAAGGGGCATCCAAGCTCATCTAACCAGACCAGTTACAGGCTGAAAGGCATTCCCAACATAAGGAACGCACTCGAGGACTCTGTACATTCTCTTGCCAACAGAAATCCGATAGATTGGCATTATGTTGCCAAACACGCGTAAGACACTTTGATTTGTGGTTCTTGTAATTTACAGTAAACAAATCTGTTTTCATACCATATGGGAGCAGTTAGAACATCTCGTCGCCTTCATCTTGGCAATAATGTTCCACGAAAATTACTTGTAACATCGAAAGAGAACGGCTTGTTTGACTACATTTTAAACGTATTTTATTGCCTGTGAACCTTGTTATTTGTTCGAAATATATAAGCACTCAGACGAAACTGTCAAATTGGGCCTCTGATATTGTCTTTGAGTGCAGTCCTTATATTCTACTGCCATTCTCGAATAGCCATCGCTCTGAAACACATTATGCACACAAATAAAACAATTAAAACAGCAGAGACTGATATTTAATTAAGATCAATATCAAAGCGAAGAAAATACCAAAGTAACAGACAAAAATGATAAATACATATAAACATATGGTGATTGATAAACATTTGGGTAAGTGTAAGAATTAAAAAACAGTAGGTGAGTACTCAACCGCTTTTATTCATGGTACAATTTTAAACACTAGGATATTTTGTATGAATGCAATTAATCGAATGGTATTCGGGACAAAACAAGCATACACAACTTGCATATTATTAGTCATATTCAATAATTTATAATTTCAAACAGAAGCTTAATTATTTGCCAAAAATAATTACCTGAATGCGTACCGGATAAGAAAAAAAAGAGATACGCACGTCGGCATCAAGACAATAATCATCTAGATTTCAGGAAAGGGCCAGAGGAACTGGATGTTCTACTAAGTAAACGAAATATAATCTTTGGTGAATTTAACGCCATGCACAACGGATTAACGTGAGTAAAAACTACTATCAAATATTCAGTCAACTGTGTAACAGTTTTAATCACTCTCGTTAGCACGATTATACGCGAGAGTGTGGGCTTGTACTGTGGGGAAACCCGGATATCCCGAAGAAAACCCACTTGTCCGGCTTGGTGACCACATACCAAACTCACATGTGCCCAAGTCGGGAATCGAACTCGGGTCGCCTAGGTAAGAAGCGAGTGCGCTAACCACTGGGACCAGGATGATCACATTGTTTTATATATGTGGCAGGCATTGTACATATGGCGGTGGCCTAGTTAACAATTGCTCAGTTTGTCACAAGAGGGAATCGAACGCTTGCTAAATCGTTCTTTATGACAATACTATCATGAATAACAAAGACCGACCGATGGAAGCTCGAGACACATAAAACCCAAGGACAATTCGGATACCAATTCTGTCTTATCGATTTGTAAATATGTTTACACTTTCCGGAACATTCAAATTTTCAAAAACACAAACTTAAAACCAATTATCAAGTTTACAAAAGTAGCGCGTGCCTCATTTCCCTCAACACAATCAAGACGTTTTTAATATGCGTTATTGAATTGTTTGATAAAGGTGTTCCATTACGGAACATAATTCCTTTATTATGCTTTTTACAAGTGACTGACTTGTTTTGATGCGTCATCTCAGACATCAACTGGAGATATATCGGGGACTAAAATACGACTTAAAGCATCGGGAAAGGCTGCATAAACGAAAGTATGCATTGTGGCGATCTAGTCAACTCCTTCTTATTCAGAAAATTCATCGCATAATATTAAAGGAATTGATAAAACATATAAAATATTTAAATTTGACATACCTTAAACATATATATATATATATATATATATATATATATATATATATATATATATATATATATATATATATATATATATATATATATATATATTTATACCATATATTTATACCATATATTTATACCATATATATATATATATATTTATACCATATATTTATACCATATATTTATACCATATATTTATACCATATTTATATATAATAATACAGAATTAAATAACAAACACATAGGAAAACAAAATAATACGTTTACATAGGCCTCTTTTTAAACTGTCCTCCTGAATTTATTCTCATTTAAGAAAAATGTCATCCTTAATGAGACCGATAAGACCTTCGTTAGATTTACTTTCATATGACATCTTGATATAAAATTATTCTATTTTATGTTTCTTTAAATTCAACCTTAAAGCCAGTGAGTCACCAACAAACATAAGTAGGTCTCAGATAGCCGTTTCCGTTGCGTACCGAAGAATGTTGTGGTATCTACCGCTTTCCAACAGCATAGCACGAAAGGCAAGTTTCTAAAATCCTTCCTGCGTTCTGTTCTCGTTGTGTGCTTTAACAATTTCGTTGTTGTTTCTTCTGGATTAAGCTCATTAGGGCGGCATTTGTGAAGGCAAGGCATTTGATCATCAAGACAAATGTAAAAAACGAGAGTTGTTCGCGTACAAGACAATCTTATAGAACTGTTCGCACTTTTCCAATAAGAAACACAATGAATGCGTCACGTTTGAACCGAAATTGCCCTGCCTGAATCTGCAATAAACAATAGGTAAATCAATGCAACGTGATTTATAATGCTTTTTGATGTAACGTTTTGTCATTACAAGAGACAGTTAAGTGGTTTAATAAGCATTATTTTCAATTATTTAGTTTAGAATGTTATTGCCATGCAATTTAGATAAATAATGTTTGATTAAAAATAAAGCCTTTGTTTCTCTTTATTTAGCAGTTATATTTCATGTACCTAAATAACAAGATATATATATATTTCATTGATGTTAGTTCGATAAATGTATATTTCGAAGCGACAGAAATTTAAAGAAAGTGTTACCCACAACGGGTATGGAACTAACAGTACGACTTGCTTGAATTTTGCTATGTGTTATGAAGACATCAATCACAACCAAACCATATCCAATTTAATGCATTAAAATTGTTTATTTCTAAAATCTGAATCTTGAAAAAGCCTCTTATATTTTATTTTTAAGCAAAGTGCAAGAAGAGATTCCATATTGTTCAATATCATATCCATTAAAGCTTTCATATTGCAGACATATATCCGTCTTATTGCATGTTGTTCATATTCAATGCAGCTTGAACGATTAAACGATAGATCGATCATCTTCCAAAAGTTTTCCTTTATTTTGCATGTAAGAAAAGGTTTCTTGCTGATTCCGTATCCACGCCATTTTTTTGTTAAAGGAATGTTTTGATTGCATTATCTACCCAATCGCTACGTAAAAAAGCGTCAATATTCACAAAGGGTTGTTCTTAATATTTACCCAAGCTGCATATAAAAGGAAACAGAAACCACAAATGTGTCTTTTTGCAAGGAATTGACTATTTCAATCAGTACTCTGTTTGTAACCTTAAGGCAGGGCGTCGACGAAATCATTTAAAAGAATATGGTAGCTGCTGAATAAAGTAACATTCCAAGGCTGAGTCAACGTTATACCACTTGTTTAACTAGAGTAATGTAAAATAAATGTCAATGTGTGTTTATGTCTTTGTGTTTTATTAAATTCATCTGTATAAATGCTGATATAACAAACATAACATCGGATGTTTACTCAAAACCTATATTGGAACATATTTATCAACCTTCATCTAAACCAAAAGAGCATTTCGTAATGAAACATTTATCTGATCTTGAAGCAGTATATCTCTTACACATTTACCAATTTGGACTCTAAAATCAAAGTAAAGAATTCGATCATCACATCAAGAAAACACGTCAATTTTATCAAAACACGTAAAAAAGTGGTGTATGGGTCTGATGGAGCTTCATTTTTGACGATGGTTAAAAAACAAGATTCTTAACACTTGTTGTATATGGCAACCGTATTGAACTTCAAAACACCTTTGATTCTCAATTGTTGTGATGGTGTGAAATAGTTTATTGTCGATAAATTGTGCCTCTTTTGATGTAAGGATTTCGAAAAGAAACACTTTTATTATTCTGACTAAACATTTCAACTTTGAAAGGATATATTTCAGTTATATAGTTATTCTAACCATTCTTAAAAGGGGGTGCTGTATTGTCTGACAAAATTAAAATACAGTTGTCGGTAGAATTACGATGTAATCCTTTTCTTTTAGGTTAAAATAAGACAAAAAAACTCCTGATATCAAGGATGTTGTAAACTGAAGACAAATCGTCTGATTTAAGATAATGGTTTGTATTGAAATTTGTCCGTGCACGACGGGAAGTTGCTGTGAGATAACAACCAATGATATTTTGTTTATCTATTGTGGTTGTTGCATTATCATGAAACATTTGGAGTACTTGGAAAGAAGAAAGGAAACAGGAAAAAAAGTAAATAAAAGATGTATATGTTAAGGCAGTTTTATTTGTCTGGTTAAAGTGTTTTATGGGCTCAGATCATTTAAAAATGAATATGTATAGTCGTTATTAGACTTGTTATAATATGCAACATTGATCAACAGTACAGTCATATCATAACGGTTGCAAAATTAAACGTATAAATTGTTATCAGAACATTAGTTGATATAACGTTTGAAGTGATTCCTTTCTATATGTTTAAACAGTTATTAATTACATTTATATACACGCACACTTATTCGTATTCTGCAGCGAACAAAAACTTATGCCTCCCACAGCTAACATTCAAGGTGAATAAACATAGCACAATTGGACATATAGTACTCATGTTAAGAGAACATGACGTCGTTAAGGAAACGATGTAAAACCTCCAATTTTCTTAGTTAAAATAGGACCAAGAACAGGTTATCTGACTAAAAAGACAGTTTCATGTCATGCGATTTTCTAATTTCACTTTGTTAACACACATTCGCTCAGTTTTCTTTTGTTTAGGCTTTTAGAAACATAGGTTTAAAGAACTGAGAGGAGCTTTCACCTCTGGCCTCCGAGAAAGCGTCTTTATATTGCTAAGAAAGTGGTATAAAATTACTTAGAAGGTCAAAATATCCTTCGAACACATCAAAATATTCAAAGAATCCGCAATTTTATTTCGCATCGAACAGTCCCTTACTTTTTAAGATTCCGCACAAAAATACGTTGAACCCCCTGTTTAGTCTTTTATAATATATTAGCAAATACATCACCAGATTTCAATTCATGCTAGTAATACAGATCAATGTTTTAACAATGGGCATTTTATGAGCCAATCATTTATTGGTTTATATATAGAAACAAGCTTTGAATAAAAACCTTAAAAACGTTTAGACTGTTAATTTCAGTAAAAGAAACAACCTTTAATTAAGTTATTAAAAACCACTGATTTTAACGGTATCGGACGATAACATTATGCACTGTCAGAAAGTGTACCGTTTCTCCCATTCCAGTAATTAATATGCCTCAGGCTTTTACGCCTATCGTGTATTATAGGAAATAAGTCCACATGAGTGGAATAATACATTATTCCATCTAATGAAGATGTCCTATTACTGACAAAACATTTTTTCATAAGATGATATACGTCTTATTGTGTGCTGATACATCAATCAAAACCAATATTGTTTTGTTTTGTTATTTTCTTGGGCAGATAGTGTAGATACAGAATACATTGTATATTTTTTTGTAATTCGGATGTGTCGAATGTTCGTTATCTCTACTTTTCCTCCTTGTCCCGACAAAGTCGATATAAGGAGTTTCGACTGTATTACGATGTAACACTCGTATATTCCTGTTATTCCACAAATATTATTATGACATTACATGTACAAGTGTTTCTCAATGTTTCGTTCACCCTGATTTGGAGAATACGAATAAATTTTAACAAACAAAAATGAGAAACGTTGTATCGGGGTCATTAGTTTATGTAAATTATATGCTGTGTATTGTCGTGTAAGGCATGTTAATAGCGGATTCCCTTCATGTTTTCTAAATGGACAATTTATGTCAGTATTGTAGACGCATAATGTCATCCCAAGTGCACAATTTTAGCCTGAAAAAACACCACACATTTCTATAAATCTACCGCAAACCCAATTATCACGTCTGCATCTCAATTATTCTGGTTCATTTGGGCGATTTCGTGTATCCTCATGTGCTCCTTATCTGACGAATCGTCATTGGAACATTCATATAGCCACCGAAACATCAGCAATGAATACTGCAACAAGAATAGCCACTTGCAGAAGTACAACGTTTTGGAAAAACACCTTTCAGGTGTTATATGAAATCAAGGTAGATACTCTTGAGATTTGCTAATCGTTAACATTACGCTTTATTTAAATCGAAAGCATTAGCATATACGATTACAAAATCGTGTCGATAGCTTTCATGCCTGGCGGGCGTCGATAAAAGTCCATAAAAAAGAACATTGCAGTGTAATTGAAATGGACAAGGACATCTCGCATAGATTCCATATATCGTATACAGACGCTCTGATATGTTGCATCTTGCGATCTCTGGGAACCACAACATACACACGATCAAAAACGGGAGCAAACAGGGACAATCACATTGGGCTTATATTTAACATCTTAAAATCCTGTTCAATGGCACCATGATTCAGGCAAAACAAACACCAAACAAGACAGCACCTTACAATACACCAAACATATTTTGGGGTACATATTTGGGTCCAAGCCTGTGAGAAATAATCCGCATAGTTACTATCGTACATTTTGAATGCTATGCTGTACGGTAGACTGGTATCTTATTTGTGAGTTAGTTATAATTTAGGACAAAACAAGCATACATTTCTTACGGATTAAAAGTGACATTTTATATTATTTTATATTAAACAAAGACAGTTCGGTAAAGATTATTTAATTTCCAAGTTTTAGCGGCATTCAAGCAGTTTTTAGCATGTTTTGTGTGCTACCGATCTTTTCTTTGTGTTCATTTCATTTCAATTACGATACAGCAATTTTAATTATTTTCAATACTCAAATATAATATTGAGCAGTAGCCTTTCTCTTACCTTCCGTAATCATTAGTGCTAAGCTTTATTGGAATGTATACGATCTCATTAATACATATTCTAAGTGAACCATAATTTGTTTTACTATATTCATTCTTGTCATCAAATATCCAAAGAAAATTTAATTAAGGATTAAATGACGTGATTAATGTCAGTATTTATAGTTACATTATTTCTTTCCATAGTTGTGAAAAAATATACTAAATTGCATTTAAGACAAAGTAACAGCTATTTTTCTTCACATCCATTGTGTAAATAGAAGAAGACGACCTTAACTAACGAAAATAATGAGACTAGACACGATAAAGTATACCTTTGTCCTTCAATTGGTGTTTTCGGAATCTCTATTTTTGTACTATTACTGAGTCTACTAGAATGCCGTTTACTTAGGCTATTCATACTTTTTAGACACGTTTTTTTTTCACTCGAAACGAGAACAAACATAGTTTTGCATGAACCACAAATTAACGAAGAACGTCAAATAATTTACTCCTACGTTTGAACATTTCCCCATCGTAAATACATACTGTGCTTGTTACGATGTGTCTTCGCTCTCAGCTATACCCATTAAGCTTGTAAATTGTTAAGAATCTTGGATGAGGTAACACTTAAATAGAAGTTCACACATACATGTACACCCTTGGATTAGGTAGCGCTTAAAAAGTAATTAACATGCAAAGTTACATCTTCGGTTGAAGAAGCGCTTAAAAATGTCCGAAGTTTTTCGCAACATTTCGTTTTAAATACATGTATACGATCCTTGTGAGGATCCTTTACGGCTGCAGTCCAATGATAGGTGTCAGTATCAGTCCGAGATGGTACTATAGTTTAAACGCCTCGCGCAATAACCCTAAAGTAGTAGTATACCCAGTGAAATATATATGCAACCGTAATTCCAAGTCTGAACAAGTAAGTTGCCGCTTAATGTTTTGACGGTTAACACTTCTACCGGCTTACATGGTATTTAATGCTACATTCAATACCAAGCAATTTTCATACACACTCAAATGGAGAATTTTCGACGAGCAATTCAAGAATCTAAAATATCTTTTTAATTTCTGTTTTTTGTTATCAACGTTGTTGTATTTTCTTGTTCCAACGTAAGACATATTATTTTTATATTAACCCATACAAAGAAGGTATTACAACATAACCTTTCTGAATTTTGTTGAGTTTGAACACGAATTTGTCGGTACGATGTATATGAATACAAAGAACGAGACCAGGAACGAACTTTTCGAAAATCCGTGTAATTTTAAATAAGCTTAAAGATTGTTTGTACGATTCTTGTTAATTTAAACTCGTGTTATTGTAGTTTAGCCCCACAGGATGTTCAAGCAATTTCCGTACTTTTTAGCAATCTCTATAAGGTAAAACCTAGACAAAAGGAAAGTGAAAATTTGTTTTTTTTACATACCAATAATAAAATTGACGGACATAGAAAAACAGTCTTGTGAAGGCATGCTTACATATTCTGAATGTGAACAAGCTTTAAAGGAAATGAAAAATAAAAAAGCCCTGGTTCGGATGGCTTTACGGTAGAATTTTACAAGCATTTTTGGCAAGATCTGAAAGAACACTATCTAAAAAGTATTAATTCTTCTTTTGAAACAGGAAACCTTACAACTCTTCAAAAACAAGAAATAATTTCATTGATACCAAGATATAGAAAGTCTATGGAACTGGAGATCTGTAAGTTTATTAAACGTTGATTACAAAATAGCCACAAAGGCAATTGCAAACAGACTTAAGTTCTCCCAAACATAATTACAAATACTCAATCCGGTTTTTTAAAAAACAGATATATTGGTGAAAATATCAGACTTATCCATGAGGTCATAAATTTCTTGAACGTAAAAAATAACCCTGGCTTGTTATTTTTTGCCGATTTCGAAAAGGCGTTTGATAGTATTAATCATGAGTTCATGGTACACTGTTTAAAACATTTGAATTTTGGTCCAACTGTTATAAAATGGGTTACAACTTTTTATTTTGATGTAACAAGCTTGATACTAAACAACGGTTACCTATCACCACCTGTTATTATTCAACGAAGAGTAAGACAGGGCTGTCCTTTGTCGTCGCATCTCATCATAATATGCGTACAATTATTAGCATACTATATTGATCATAATCCAGACATCAAGGGACTAGCAATCAACGGCAAAGAGATAAAGCAGACACTGTTTGCTGATGACGCAACATACATACAGAATGGGTCAAAGGAATCATTTACATATTCAGTCAATTCTTTAATACGTTTTTCAGAAATATCAGGTTTAAATCTTAATATTGCTAAATCCATTGTTCTAAGAGTTGGCAGTCTAAAAAGCACAACTTTGACATAGTGTGATGAACTTCGTTTCCAATGGACATCTGCAAATGCAAAAACTTTAGGAACTAGGAACAGTATTCTCTAACTACAACACAGATATGTTAAACCTCAATTTCCTTCAAAGTTACAATCATTTAAAAACTGTCTAAAGCAATGGGAACATAGAAAACTAACACTCCTAGGAAAAGTGACTGTAATAAAAACATTTGCACTACCAAAACTGATTATGCTTTTATCTGTTCTGCCAAATCCACCAAATGAAATATTACAAGAAATTAAAAAAGAAATATTTAATTTTATATGGGATAAAAAACCAGACAAAATCAAAAGAGATACATTAATTCAACCTATAATAAAAGGCGTCATAAAAGTTCCAAACATAGAGAGTTTGTCCTACTCACTAAAAGATTGCTGGATAAGGCGTTATAATGACAAATCAAACACAAGTCTTTGGAAAGAATTCTATAGAAAAAGGTTCATAAAAAAGGAGGGAGTTTAATTTTTGAATGCAACTTGGACAACACTTTAATAAAAAGAATTTCAAAAAATAACACTTTTTTATTTCTTATTCAAATTCAATATTGTACAAATTAAAGTGTTGTAAAATACCTAATAAGTTTCTATATGCAATGACTATCCCATCAACTGACACATGTATATTAATTAAAAAGAAGTGGTCACAAAAACTAGGTTTAGATGAAATAACAGATAAAGAATGGGAAAATATAAATATGAACACGTACAGATGTTCCAATGACACAAACATAAGAAGTTTTCAATATAAATATTTACACAGAATCGTTCCTTGTAATGAATTCCTTTATAAATGCAAAATAAATGAAACAAGTGTGTGTGACTTTTGTCAATCCAATATTGAAACACTGGAACATCTTTTCTGGGAGTGCCCGAAAATACAACCGCTATGGAGTAGACTAAACCAATTCTTAAAAGATAATCATATTAATATAAATTTAACATTAAAAAATATCAGCTTCGGAATAGTCAGAAATGAAAAACACATAGCGATAACAAATTTCATAATTGTGCTGATGAAATTTTACATCTTTGGTTCAAAGTATAGAAAAACAACGCCTCAATTCACTCAGTACAGGAAATACATGATAATTAGACATAATATAGAGAAAAAAATTGCCTTGATAAATGATAAAATGAAGCAGCATGATAAAAAATGGTTTTGCATCCGTTCTAATATTAATCAGTCTTAATCATCACCTGCCCGAATCTCCCTTTTTTGTGTTCACAATTCTCTTTTCTTAAAAAACAACAACATATAATAAACTATGATAAACTATGTTCTACATATTTCATATTTTTTCATATTATTTAGTTATCCAATTATGAAAAAATTATTGTGAAATGCTCAAATGCCCTTTTTTGATAAATGTATAGCTAATAAGTTTTCGAATATCCACCTAATCAATTATCTTTTTCTTCAAGAAATGTACATATTGATGTTCTTCTGCACAACATATTACTGTAATATAAATTTGAATAAAAAAAATCCGTACTGGAAATGTTTTTATATTTACAAAAAATATTTATGTTTTTATAAGAGGTAAAACATGTTACTATTTTTAACACCACAATACAATGAAAAAAAAATCAATAGTAAGTATGTAACCCCTGTACATGGATCTACATAAAACGACAGTTTTATCGTAATCTGGAATTGTCGGTGCGACTTTCAATATATATTCGGTATTTGATTTTGAATGCAGACACTTCAATCAGTGAAAGAAAAGACAATAAAATTGATATCACTTCAATCTTGGTTTGGTTCCAAATACGATCGCAATTTTTGTTGTACAAAACGCATAGGGATATTTCATTTGTTTCAATATAATTCCAAATTCACTTAAGTATAAAGTTGCAGACACCTATCTGTCTTCTTGTATGAGTAGATTAATGTGCTGTTTTGATTTAGGTATCGCAAACATGCTCTTTCCTCTGATTCTTCTTTCATTTCTAGTGTTTGACAGGCAGCTTTTAAATCATTGTATATATCTTTCCAACATTAAAGAGGCGTAAAAATCACTGTCGGTTTTCATTGAAGTTTACCAAAATGCAACATTCATATAGCATGAAATAAAGTAAATGTGTTCTAACTGACAATGTCATACCATGATCGGGTTGTCATCTAAAGGCAAGATCGAAGACTAATTCATCTGTTCAATACGAAAGCTGATGTGCTCCACTATTTAAGACAAAGCTATAACACTTGCATTATGTCTAATGTAAAAATTATGTCGACGTGTTTTCTAGCCTTTTTGTTGCTGTTTTTTTATCTGCGTGTATTCTGATATAACACACAGAATTTCTTTTTTCAAACCTTTATTGGAACTTATTGGTTATGCCTTTTTCTCACATAATGCAAGTTTCGTCGACATAGATAGTGTTATGGACACTTTATTCAGTTTTTAAGACGAATATCCCATCAAAGCTGCTCAATTTTTAGACTGCGTAATATAATCAGACGTTTGGTCATTGCATTAGGGATTCAAGTTTTACTCTCTCAATTCAATTGAAACACGCCTTTGAATGTTGTCTGATTTTAAAGGAGATTGATGATGCTGATGATGAAGTAAACACAGATATTTAAAGCCGGTAAATGAAGTATGAAAAATGAATGACGTTAAAGAGTGAAAAACTCATTTGACTGTATATACCTATGTTAGCAATAACAACGTAAAAAATTAATTTAATGCGGTATATTAAAGTGATATATCATTTTAAAGGTTACGTCATTACAAACTCAAATATGCACATCTTTTCAAAATCTATCAAATTTAAACAGAATTATGGCCCTTTTAATTTTACAATTTTATCAATTTTTCTGCCTAAATAGGTCAAATTCAAAACTTCGGAATTTAAATGAAATAAATAATGTAAAACAACACATTTTGTTTATTTTCTTTAAATTTAATACACATTCCTAAATATCAGAACCTAAACAAAGTTTTAAGCAAATTATTTTACTTTAAAAAAATGATGAAAAAACGTCCATTTTTAAGAAATTTTAAAATTGCTTTATATTTTGAAGAATGAGCTTGAAAAAGGTAAAAGACAAAGAACATTAACATTCTTCCATTCACTGCTTGACTGTTGCATTTTTACAATTAATAGTATTATAAATAGGAAGATTAAAGGCAAACAAAACATTAGTTGCCATGGTAATCAAAATGTGCATAGATTTGGAATCATAATGTCCATGCATTTATTTGTAACCATTCATGACAAGTTTTACACATAAAAAGAAAACATTTTATATGGAAACATTTTCACTCTATAATCACTCAAAAAATGAAGGAACTGTTCATGCTGTACAGGGGTATTTGGAAGTGCAGATACTTCTTATTGCAAGAAAATTAATCCTCTTTGCACTACACTGTAATCTTGGATATTGCAGGAATTGAGAGAGAATCTGTGAGACACTTCATGGTATGACTGTTGCATGATAGAACCACTGTCAAATACTGAAAAATACTGTCAAATTACACCAAGCTGTTTTTTTCTCAGAAACCATCATGAGCCTGAAAATATAACAAAGGAATGTGTTGATTTCAATAAATACACATGTTCACAAAAGAAACTACATGCATTCAGTTTATATGGCAACATACATATACAGATGTATACATACAGTGTAAAAAGGTTTTATCACATTTAATTAAGAGAATACATTATATTACCAGATATTGTCTTAATATTGTCTTAATAAAGTTGACATACATACAGAGAGAAATAAGGATTTTCTAATTTAAAACTTCATACTGTTCAACATTTTTGTCCACTTTTTGTACATAACAAATTACCTTTTCTCTATAATAATTTATTTTTCCTTTCAGAATTATTCCTCAAAAAAGTCAACATTATATTTTTAATAGAGCAAATAAATACAATTTGACAAAAAAGTACATACAATTAGGTTACTGAATCTGCATCACTCAGGTGAGAGTGAAACTGAAAGTAAACAGAAACATAGATAATTATGTATTATTCAGAGAGGGACAATTATGTATATATATATATATATATATGTAATGAGGTTTGATGTCTATACACAGTTTGGTATTTACCAGAATCAATTTAAGAATCAATTCAACTTTACAGCTCAAAAAAATGTTAAAAGCATTTATTTTACAAATAATAAAATATGTCATCATACAAAATGTCAAAGTTTATAAAGAGTTCTCAATAACTTCAGGTATGATTTCAAAGAAAATTAAGCAAATGGCATGTTTATGAGATATTCTCTGGTAAATATGCATCATAGTTCTAAGTTACCTCAGTTCTGCAATCCTTCCCATCATTCTGACTGGCTGAATTTGAGTGGTATGAATGTATTCTATGGCTTTATTTCTCACTGAAAGGAAGAAAAGATTAGATAAAAAAGTGGAAAAAGACTAATAAATGACAAAACTGACCACCCATGAATTGGCATACATACTAATGTGTAAAAATACTCAAAATATTTAGTCAAAAAGGAAGAACAGCCATTTATGGAATGTGAAGTTTAAAATAATTTCAAATGAATAATCAAAACATTGAGTTGAAAATTAATGACAGCAATTGAAATCCTATCGTAACAGGAATTCCAATAAATCTGAAGACAAATAATGTTTGAAAAGTTGAATAATTTTTACAGAGAGTGATTTTATAATCCAAGTAACTATACAGAACATAAAAATGTTTCCTGAAATTTACTCATTAAAACATTGATATGTTGAAATTTGAAACTTTCCAATTATTATTTAAGTATTAGTTACTTGGTGATAATGTATGATCTCTAAACAATTGAAATTGGTAGGCATCCAATTAACTGTTTAGAAGATTAAAAAAATGCTTACTTTCTTAGTTTCAGTTGTGAAATGCCTATATAAGCCAGCCTTCATTTTTCTTATTAACCAATAAAACACTAAATGGAAACTTGGCGTTGTAATTTGATTCATTGGGTTTTGGTTGTCGAGCTCTTTTAAGTTATTTAATATGAATTTGTCGGTCAATGCCCGTTGCAGAAACATGCGCATAAACAATAACAAACTTAGCTTGACAGATTCTTAATTAATAATATAGAATGGCTTAATAAAAAATAACTGCCAATTCTCCAATAGTTTATTTACATTTTTTTAAACAGAAAGTGACCAGATCCTTAAAGAACCCGGTCTGTTTATTTCATTAAAACCAATCACAATATTGCAAATGTCTTATTTATTTAAATTATAAAACATTTGACCAATGTTCATGCAAAAGAATTGGCAACCCCTTATAAATAGCATTCTAAATATAATAAAACAATGATATGCATAAACCTACCTTAATGTTTACTCAAAATAAATTACTATTTACAGAGGTTGGCATTTAAAAAGTAAACAAAAATTACTTCCTGGTTAATTCGGATACTCTCGGCTTTTAAGGTTGCATGCCTTATGAGTCATCAAATTGTTCTTGTTTTTGGCCACTCTCAGAAACGATGTGTTTATAAATAGCCCTTGCGGAAAAATGCGACAGATTACGGAATCAAATGGATAGTATCACTGTGTAGATAAATGAATGAATTTTCAGAAATTCGATGATGCATTGTTGTTCTCTTTCGATGTGGACCTATAATTCAGCATGTTTTATCCTCTGTTTCAGTTTTTGTCAAAATAACAGCAGAAAATATACATAATAATTCATTAAAGTTATACTCACCGATGCAGGAGACGTCAATGTATCCTTGTAAAGTCATTGACAATCAAAACAATTCTTAAAATATCCGAAATCGAAAGTATAAAATGACAGTCAAAACGTCCCAAGACCGGCAGAAAAACGACATATTACAAAAAATGCTTGTGAAACTTTTTGCTCGTTTTATTTTGTTTCACATAATTAGATAAAACCCGTACTACAGTTGATAGATAATTTATTCATGATTATTTTGGTACCATTTTCGGCAGTAGTATAAATGTTTGCAGGAGTAATATCCATTGGAGTGAGGAGTGGTATTAGCATTGTGCAGAATAGGGAAGTGTAAAAATCGACGTTACGTTGTTATTGCTACCTATGTTGTTTATGTGAAAGAGTATCATTTGTGGTGTATGTATAACTTTTGGGGGTATTTTATTTGTCCTGCCTATGAATTGGGACTGCTATAAAATTCCACACACACATAAAATGGAAAGGATGAAGCTATTTTTGAACAAAACTAGAAATGTGCTATAACAGTCATTGTCGCTACAGTTAGGATAGACATGCATTTCCCTTTGTCATAGTTTCAAAAACGTGCATCCCGTGCGGCTTTTTATTACTAAAATTGCGGTGAATTGCATGATAAATTATTATGAACGTCGAATATATGCATTGTAAGAAATGGTCAACATTCCCATAAGCGTATGTGCTAGTTTAATTGTTAGTATATTACCCAAAAGGTTGTTTCATGGAACGTAGTTCTTGTCAGGCAATTGTCTGAGTTTGGTAAAAGAATATTATTTCATCCAATTGAACAGCATAACATAGATTGAGAATACAATCATACATGACTTAAACAACGCTTTGAGGTATTTTATGTATTTAGGGAAAAGCAGGACATTACTTAAATAAGGAATCAGTATTTCATTATATTTGAATGACTTACGTATTTATAAAAGAATGGTTTTGTTCAGATATAGTCTCATTGCATGCTTATATTCGCAGTGAAAAGGCGAAACATCAATTAACATCAATAAGCGAAACTCGTGTTTGTGTGGAAAGATATTGTTGCTGGTAAATGTTTTATTTCCGAGATTAGTTCGTTGTGTTTGTAGGTAATATATGCGAAACACTGCAGGGACTACCCTTGAGAAATTACGTAATACAGAAACAACAATTGACTTGAAGGCGTGAAATGTATAAGATAAAAGACCTGCCATCATACAAACGAATCATTTGACTACCTCAATTAAGATTGAAATACAAAATAAATGTGGTGCCGGGTATTGGAAATTTAATAACTCACTCCTTGAAAATAATGAATACTAAAAAATCATCAGCATTCTTTTAAACACAATCATTCAACAAGATAGCTCAGATAGAATGGGAACTTGGGAGAATAGAAATCAGAAATAAAACAGTTAAATTCTCGAAACAAATATCACGATCTGGCTATAACCTTTGTAATGAATTAGAAAAAAAACAACTTAAGCTTATATGAATCAAATGTTATAAAAAACCGGACGTTGAAATTCCCGCACGTATAATTCGAATAGAAGGTGCAGTAACATAAATATTTAAAAACAATGTCATAGGCGCACAGATACGGTCAAAGTAGGATTTCATTGAAAAAGGAGAAACCAGTTCAAAATATTTCTCAAATCTTCAAAAATTGCGACAAGTTAAGAAAGTCATTTGTTCACTCACTGTATAGATGGGGCCAGAATACTTCAAACATGTTTTTACTAAATGCGGAGGTCAAATTTTACAATATTAAAACGAAACTTTATACTTTCAAACTTAAAGACTACGAGCATTATAACCAATACCTAAATGATATTAAATTCAATTTTTTTTAATGAAAAAGAACACGCCCATTAGTTAAGGGCACAAGGCAAGAGCCCAAAAGACAATGAACTATAGACACAATCATATCATCATCTCATACACACATACAAACACCAAAAAACAAACTAAAACTACAAATAAAAAACAAAACCACAAACAAACTATACCTTCATCAAAATTGCTTAACCGTTAAACGATGGAAGTACCGCCTTGAAACGGTCAGCGAAACAAGCTTTAATTAGTAAGCATAGCATAGCCATAACCTAATACTAGTCACATCATTTATCAATAATTACTAAATTAAAAATTAAGTTAATATAATAAAGCCTCATCAGAGCCCGCACAAACTTAATAACAATAAATATTAACATATAAACTGATAAACTGAAAAAAATCATCGGCCAAATGTTGTTACAACAATATGATTTATCAATCCAAGATATAGTGGTGACTTCCAAGTGAGATCATTTTACTAGATATCAATTGCAACTTTAGAGACCTACTGTATCTCGCTTTAACCACGCTTTAGCCGTGAGTGTACATAATTGCCATCATTAATTTGAGATTCATGGCCCTGAAGGTAAACCTAAATACAATGAAAAACTGCCAACGATATTTTTGTACGACACTTGCGGCAGGCATTTCAAATACTGCATCGTCCTACTTAGCAGTAAGAGCATAAGAAAAATCCTAAACCCAAACAACATGTCTCAAATATGCATTCATTGCATTGCTAGAGAGCGTAATTTCTACTGATCAACAAAGGAAATGTTATATGAGTATTATTAATTTTACCAATGCATTTTGATGCGCCATCTGACACATGGGCAACAGGAGATATCTTGGGACTAAAATATTACTTATACACTTGGGAAAAAAAGGCATCATAAAACCATGCATTATGTCGATCAAAGTCAATTCCAATAATCACAACATAAATAATTATTGCATTGTAAAACCAAACAAATACATTAACATATGCCATATATAACAAATCTTCATATTAGTACATAATAAAATAACAAACACACAACAAAAATACGTTTGCATGATCTTATAATTTCAAAATTTTCCGTCTAAATAGTTCATATTTTAGGACCGTGATCCGTGATATGTACCTATATGGCACCTAGGTTTAAAGGTTATACTCTGTGAATTAGAACAAAATGCCAATCAGTCGTGATACCGTGGCTTCGAGGATGCAGTAACACAACACTCATTGACAAAATGTACAATATGTTTGCAACACGCACTTTGGCGGTTTGCGGATCGGATTTGTCTCCTTTTCCCGTTCTTGTTGTAATATTTAATACATTCTAGCTACTTATTTTGAATTTAGAACATTTCGGCGACATTCATGAAGGCCAGTTATTTGATAAAAAAGAAAAACGGGACGACGAGAGTAAGAGCGCAATCCGTGTAGAGAACAACTTGAACTAACCGTTTCTTACTTTTGCACTTGAAGACACAGTTGATTTGTCACGTAAGAATCAAATTGCTTTGCATGAAGCTAAAAATACATTTAACCAATTAAATGTGACGTGATAAAACATGTTATATCATTTTGATGTCAAACTAATGCTTTAATAAGCAAACTTTCCAATTGTTTAGTCGGGAGTTTAATTGCTATATTCTAATAAAGCAATAACATTTCAAAGTATCTAAAGAAAAATATTGTTGTTTATGTATGTGTTTGTGTTATTTGTTATTGGTTTATACTTTATTTTTGTTATATTTCGATGGATACTTTGAAATGGAATAAAATTGAAAACGTGTTAGCTGTATATACCTGATCTCGTGGAGTTGATACACTTAAATCATAGTTATGCTATCATATATCCCTGAGTGCCTTTTCAAATATCCATTGTGTTGTAATATGAGTGTAAAACATAAATTATTTGTTCTATTATTCGCAGCTCAATGCTTATCTTTTTGGTTCTCAGAAACAATCAGGCAGTTTGTATTTCATGCGATATCAAAACGAAATGACGAGGCTTCTTTTGTTTTGCCGAGCTTTTGTTTTGAAGTGGTTACTGTATTTTTATCTGTGAATACCTTAACGCCATTTTATATTTATTGGCGGAATTCATGTAGCTTAGAAAAGTAAGACCTCTTACCTACAAAAAGAATTGTTCAATAACGTACAACATGAGGGTCGCATAGAAACATGGTCACGATTCTAGCAATACACAATTTGAAGTCTGTTAAATATTTGAATGATAGAACATCATAATGAACAATTACATTTGGATTTAACATAAGTTATTTTATTTTACACTTTGGTTATAATATTATAAAATGCCACGTCAGGTTTAGTCAAAAACCTATACATAAATATTTATACCGAATTGAACCGGCTTTACGAAGTCTGTATATGTTTTACTTTTTTATATTTAAGAAAACATAAAGCAGGAACACAGTCATCATAATATTAAATTTAATTATTTAAATGTACATAACGTACCTAACGGCGTGACCGTGTACGTTGAAATTCAACGTCAAATTTCATTACTAATAAAGTTACATATCTTTGCATATTGTCCACGTCGTTGATTCTACAGATCGCTATAGGGAGGCTTAAGGAAATGTCAAAGCGAATCCGACCAGACTAGTAGCAGGCGTAGTGGCATCCGTGTGTCCGCCAAACATAAGGAACATACTGAAAGACAATTCCTATGATCCTATGATTCGTGGGTCATGTAAAGAACATTAACCAAATCTATTTCGTATATCACATAAGAGCAGTGAGTATGGCTTCATCTTGGCAATAATCTTCCACGGAAATTACTGGAAACATCGAAAGAGAAACGGTTGGCTTGACTGCTCGTTATTCTTATTTAATTGCCTGTGGCCTTTTAACTTGTTTGCAACATATAAGTGCTCAGAAAACACTGTCGAACTGAGGCCCTTTTGATATCTTTATGGTACAAATAAAGAATACAAACTTTAATCAGCATTTTTCTGATAAATCATTCAACAAGATCAGATAAGATTTGAAATTTACAAACCGTCTAATTGAATCAGAAAAAAATGTTAAAAGCGTATAAGAATCAAATGATAGATCTCTATTTACGCACGTATTATTTGATTTGAAGAAGAGGTAAAATAAATATATAAAAAATAATTTCCAAGACGCACAGAAACGTCAAAGGTGGATTTCATTGTAAAAGGAGAAACTTAATCAAAATAGTTTTAAATAAAGAAATGACATCTGTTCACTAAGTATAGGTGGGGCTAGAATACTCCAAACCTAAGAATATAGTACTTAATACGAAGGTCGAATTTTAGAAGATGTATATACAACAAACTTTAAAGACAACGAGCATTTTAACCAGTACTTAAATGATATTAAATTCGATTTTTCAATATAAATAAACGGCGTGTCATCAACTTGCTATTGCAATTACAAAAGTAAACGGAAATACAATAAATTATACAAAGAAAATTACAGGGACAACCCGAGAAGTCAAAAATTCAAAAATAAATTTTGTCAAGGGGCACAAGGCAAGGGCCGAAATGACAATGAAATATAGACACAAATATATTTACATCACATACCAGATACAAACACCAAACACAAACATACACCAAATTCACCATTACAAAACCGTAAACAATGTATACCTTCATCAAAATTGCTGTACCATTAAACGATGGGGGATTACCGCCTTTGAACTTTCATTGAAACAAGTCTTCAAATAGTAAGAATAGCCAAAACCTAATAATTTTCACCTCATGTATAAATATTTACTTAATGAAAAAATATTAGCCTCATTAGACCACGCACCATTTTGATAACAATAAAGATATAAACTAATTAATTAATTTGAAGTAATCAACGACCGGATACAAACGTTACTTGTTAATGAAGAAACCAATTCGGGGCAACAGTGCTTGCACTTAAGAAACACGATAAAGTCATTCAAAGTCAACAAGTATCAGACAGAGCTCGCTAAAGTAAATGGTAAATGAATTATAGTGTTACTAAAAAAGTCATGTTAACATCATTATTCTCGTATATGCTACGATGAAAAGGCATATATAGCTCGGTCTATCTATTTTTGTAAAAAGATAAGAATGAATGAAATGAAATAAAATCACGTTTGATTTGTTGGTATAAGCTGGTTCTGTTACTTCCAGGGCAGAGACCGACAGCAGTATATTTATATGTTGCATTCGTATATTTGTGTTATTCCGTTATTGTGACTGGGCAGCGCCATGAAACAAATAATAGCTGTCATACAATTTTGATAATACTACAATAGCTTGACTGTAATTTTTAAATGAGTACAACACGAAATATTGATTTACAATCAATGCTTTTTACACATACTTCCGGAAGATCATTTCTCTGTAAAACTTATATGTATATCAGCTATGTATCATGTTTTAAACAACCGAATGTTGACTCTTAAATATCAATTTCATGTAAAGCCGTATATTTGTTTACAGCCATATATCACGTGACCATGTATGTCAACAGCTTTTCCAATCCTTTGGGATAATTACTTGGTTCAAAATATCTTCTATGTTCTGTTGTGTAAGACAAAGCGAATCGACAAAAGTGAACAATTCATGTAAATATGGTTGACCAGTATGCATATTATACATTCAAATGCTCAATTCATGACTGAAAACGTCAGAGATTTCGGGATATCCAGCTAATCCTTTATTGCGTCTGCATCTTAACAGTTCCTTTGGGGTACGATAGGCTGATTTTGAACTAAGATCAATATCAAGGCAAAATAGATACCAAAATTATTGGACAAAATAGCTCAATATATCAAAGGTATAAACAAATATAAACATATCTTGTAACTAGGTCAAAAAGTGTTTAAATTAACCCAGTAAGTGCGTATTGAATCGTAATAGTACACCTCTAAAGGCTTGTTTGTATGCAGTCAACTAATTAAATGGTATTTTATTATTCAGGACAAAAGAAGGACACTCCACTGGCAGATTTATGGTGATTTCAATAATTTATTATTACAAATATAGGATGGAGAAATTGTAGCAATAAACACATGCGTAGCATAAGCGAATAAATTCATTGCCAGAAATGACGGCATCGGTACATTAGTAAAATGTGTTACAGAAAAGTGCCAGATACAACATATGTACTCAAAATAATATTATAGTTACAGTTTTAACGGTGAGTGACTTTGACAATTATCGAAGTGTGAAATTATGGCTTGAAAGTACAAAATGATATTAAAACATACAATGAAAACCTGCCAACGATTTTTGCATGACACTTGCGGCAGGCTTTGCAATTATTTCATCGGCTTAATTTGGAGCTTCACTTTCCTGAACCCAAACAACATGTCTCCAATATACATTCATTGCATCACTAGAGAACGGTATTCCATTACGTACCAAAACAAATTGTTTTACTAAATTAAATATCCGTCGTACTCTTATGCGTCATCTCACACATGCGCCACTTTAAATCACCACCTACATATGTATGGTATTGAAAACACAAACTTATATATTAACACGTGTTATACCTTACACATCTAAATAATAATACATAGGCCCGGTTGTTCAAAACTCTCGTTAAGGATTTAACGTTAACTATCATCGTTAAATGTTACGCTGTCAACGTTAAAATTAACGTTAACTTTAACGTTGACAAAAATGAGTTGTTCAAACTTAACACTTACGCTGACGGCGATAAAGTAGGCGCTAACTTAACGACACTTCTAACGTTGGTCTGGACCAACGTTAGAGTCAACGTTAAATAGTCTGTCAACGTTAAAAATGGCTGACACAGTTGGTGCTTTTCTCAACAACAGAAGAAAAGAGAGGATTAAATTATTTCTTTCGATCCACATGAAAAGTGTTGACTTAGAAATGCGATGCCGCTACTGTTTTGATATCAATGAACAATTGTACAGCTGCTTGCCGAAGACTTTTAACGTAAGACTTAACGGTCAGAGCGGTGTCAGCACGGGAGCGAGCAAGTGTGGCTCTGAGGTGGTGAATTGATTAGATATGTCGACCATACTGTCCCTGACATTTGATACTATCCTCTGACTGGTCACTGCAAGTTAAATCACCAACCACCTGTCGCACATTTGATACAATAAGCGCAGTGTTTTTAAGTACCTGTTACTATGTTACTTACACATTTATTTACAGTACCAAACTGAATCAGTAATTGTTAACAGGCTATGAAATGATTATGGTTACCAAATAATTGCAGAATATTTACCTGCATAAATGACCCTGAGGTGAAATATCTCAATGATGACAGATTGAGCTTCCACAAATGCATTGTCAATGTGACAAGTGTGGTAGACCACTCACTTTCCTATTTCCATAGAGGAAGCCACTACAAGTACAGTTTTAAATCCAATTTATCTAATTAAAAAATATTTTCTTCCACTGTTTACATCATCAGAACGCTTGAAATTATGACACAGATAAGTCGGTAAATTAGAAACGGTCGGACGCTTCACCCCACTAATAAATCGCCCCTTTTATGGATCAACCTGTTTCACTTCAATTAACAGGTTAACAGGTTAACTGTTTATCTTATCAAAATACAAATAAGCATGAATATTGCATTAGAATCACCAGTTTTGAACAACATAATTGTGAAAATGCAACATAAAAGAATTGCAAAATTATATTTGAGGAGGTTCCAGTTAAAACTCCCCATACCTGTTTAATAAAGCCTAATATTTTCCATTTCTGTTGTAATCCCCATTTTTATATCATGTTCTGTTTGTATATGTAAAGCATGTTTTTGCTCCAATGTTGACATATTTTACAAATTAAGTTTTTTAAGCTGCCCTTTGTGGTATAAATATTGCACATGGGTGCACAAGTTTGGTCTTAAAGCACTGTATATCCCCTGTTTGGTCTATTCAATCGAACACCATTTAAGTGTTTATACTTATCACGCAGATTAAATTAAAGCATTAATCCACTTTACATTTGATAAGTCAATGCAAAGTTAACTAGATTCTTATACTAGTAATATAAAAAAAATCAATAATAGGACGGTATTAAAAAAGCTCAACTGATATCCTAGTTAAGGGCAAGTAGTTCAGTCAACATGAATATTTAGTGTAATGTAACCTCAAATCATTTTTTCCCCCTTTTTTTTCGTTGTTGTTAAAACATGGCCTTGACATTCATGAAAAAAACAACAACGGATTTTTAGAAGCAGTTGTAGAATTTTGGTAATATATATAGATATACCAGTGTATATATATCATGTTATATATACCTTTACGTATAACGGTCGGTTTACAAAACAAAACGCATCCTTAATTTGTATATCATTATTCATTTAATATTGACTAAAAAATAGCAAAGTGATGAAATGAATAATGAAATACACCACTGCCTGTGACTTATTAATACAAGTTTAACATTTTAAGTGGATTTACCCTTCAAGTGGACGGGGTAAGTTTAATTGTAATTTCGCCGTATCAGACCACAGAAATTACGCCTATAGATTTTTGAACAACAGGATAACGCTGATGTCGTTAGTTAACGTTAACGCTAACGGTTAACGCTAACATGTCAGCGTAAGCGTAAGTAATTTAACGAGAGTTTTGAACAACCGGGCCATAATAAAATAACAAACAGACAACAAAATAAAACATTTACATGTCATTGAGCTTTATTTTCAAAACTTTCCTGAACATTTGATTAATATTTTCGAACCATGTCATCCCTGATGAGACCGATGCGTGTTTTGTATAATTTATTTTTATATGGCTTGTAGGTGTTATGGTTATGCTCTTTGATTTGAATTTGAATCCAGACTAAATGCCAGTGAGTCGTGATACGTAGCAATGCATATGCAGAAACACAGTAATCACTGACAAAATGTACAAGATCTTTGCAATACGCACTTGGGCTGTTTGCGGATGAGACTATTCTCCATGTTCAGTTCTCGTTGTATTATTGACTTCTCCATTTGGCGCATTTAGGTGACATTTATGGAGGCCAGTTATAAAATCAACAAGAAAAACTGGACGACACGGGTAAGAGCACAGGGCGTAGAGAGGATAACCTGATTATTCTTTTCGTACTTTTGCACTTTTGCAGAGACACAGTTGATGCGTCACTTTTGAACCGAATTGCATTGCTTGAACCTGGAAATAATTGTAAGCAATTCAATGTAACGTGATATAAATGTTCCACAAATGTTGTTATATCATTCCAAGGGCTAGATTATGTTTTTATAAGTAATCTTTTCAATTGTTCAGTTGGGAATTTAATGGCCATTTTAGTCCAATTTACAATGTTTGGAACCTCGCACGCTCATCTTAGCTAGGAATTGTATTTCAAAGTATCTTAAGAACAACATTTTTATTTATATATGTGCTGGTGTTTATTTGTAATTGATTCCTGCTCTATTGTTGTTTTATTCCGAGGAATATTGTGAACAGGCTTAACGTTAGATACATAAGTTAGTTTAATTACCCTGATCTCGTTCAGTTGGTACGCTTTCATTATTTTTATGATATCATGTATCCCTGAGTGCTTTTTCAAGTATTCATTGTGTTGTAATATGAGTGAAAAACTAAACAATTTGCTAAATTATTCTGAGCTCGATGCGTATCTTTTGGGGTAATAAAACAGTCGGCCAGTTCGTATTTCATACAATTTCATAACGAAATGGCACGGTTTCTTCTTTTGCTTTGCCGAACTATTGTTTGCGGAGATAACTTCCATTTTCTATGAAACATTTTGTGTTTGTAATTGCTGTTCTTCCGATATCGTAACGTCATTTGAATTATGGGCGAAATGCATACAATGGCTTTTTACATAAGGTTAAACTACTGATGGAGAAATAACGGTTGATCAAAAACTTTTAAATTTTATTAAAGGTTAAATATTCATAACGTAATTAAAAGAATGAAATGTACCTTATAATGGCAGGTGCCCTCGTACCGTAAAGAACCATGGTCACTATTCTAGCAAGAAGCAAAAAATAATGTGCATGTCTGTCTGTTAAATCTTTAAATGATAGCATTTCGTAATGTTAACAACGTAAACTAATTGAAATGATTTATATAAAAAAATATTACTGTAGCCATTTTTGTTTCTTTTATTTCATTTTGCATGTAATTTATAACCTAAATATTAAAACTGTACTACGTTTAACGAGTTTATTTTACGGTCGAACATTTAATGCTTCTGATTCATTTTGATTTATATTCAGTTGTTTTTTCATATTTAATAATTTTCATATAAAATGCAAAGAAAAATATATATTCAGTTATATATACATCACTGTATTGAACCTGTTTTGCAAAATTTATATTTTTAAACATATACATTCACAGTCAACAAGGAAGATATAGTTTAGCTGTTGCAGTTTGACTACTGCTTATATGGATTTTACGGTACCCAGTTTTTAATTACAATTCCTTCATCATCAATGTATATTTCATTTTATCAATGGTAAAATAATGTACATTACATTCCTAATGGCGTAAGCATTAAAGCGACAAACGTCAACGTCGAATTTCATTACTAATAAAGTGGCATATGTTTTGTATATTGTCCCAGCCGTTGATTCTACATATCACTAGTGGGGGCTCCGGTGTTTAGGGGATAACCAAGCGCATTCAACCAGACCCTTAGCAAGGTAAGAGGCATCCCTGTGTTAGCCCAACATACTCGACGACACTTCGCATTCTCTTGCCAACAGCAATCCGATTGATTGGCATGATGTTGCCACACAAGCGTAAAATACAATGATTTGTAGGTCTTGTAAATTACAGTAACCAAATCTGTTTTTGATTCCACATGGGAGCAGTGAGAACATTTCGTCGCCTTCATCTTGTTAAATATGTTCAACGGAAATTACTTGCAACATCGAAAGAAAAACGATTGGTTTAATTGCATTTTAAAATTTTGCTATTGCCTGTGGTCTTGCAACTTGTTCGCAATATATTATTATACTGTCATATGTGTGTGATTGCTGGAAATGGTCTTGTCAAGATTGAGGCTGTGAAAATTGGTACGATGTTTTATCTCTTTTACAATTGCCTTTATAAAAACAATAGTTAATTTTGAAATTATCATTATACGTTTTAGTTTGACATATTCTATATATATCATGTTCGAAATTAAAACAAGTGTATTGTTATTATATATGTATCGCAGACTTAAAAAAATTAAACCACAAATATAAGCCATGAGACATTCTATATACTATTGACACACTATCAATTCTCTGCAGATTAAGTATACACATCAGATTCTCAAAACTGAAATGTCAAAATGAATGATTTACTGTTTTTTAAATGTAATATAAGTGCATTTAAACCATGATGGAGAAAACTGCAATAATTAATTCATATTGATATTCAGATGTTTAAAACCGAACACTATTTGTTCACCACAAACAATAGTGAAACAACAGAATTAAAGAAAATATAATCATATTGCGTATTGAATGAACATAACCCTGATTAGGCATTTGATTAATCAATTTTATTAAATGACCTTTTAATAGACAGTCTGTCGTTAGTTCAGACAGATATCGACGAAGCTGTGACTCGCTCAATATGACTTTCTGCCTGTGAATATCGGATTATATTTAACGGCCCTAGTCAAAAATTGTATAATGTATATCCAATTTGGTAAGGATCCTTTACTTTCTTAGTTTAAATGCCATTTAATAATGAATGTTTTGCATCTGTTTGTCTCTGTGTAGATGTCTTTTCAATTTAAACAACATATTCAATTACATTTTCATAAACTTTGTAATTGCGAGCAATATTTTGTCTTTTATGTTTCTTTAACATTAAATATCATTACTAAAACACTTTAACTGTATTAGTGCGTTACGTAAATCACAATGTATAATTAAATAGGTTTGATGAACAATCATCTGTCTGCAGAAATACAATTCTGTAATAAATGACTTTCTACAGGTGTATTACTCTTGTTCATGTGTCAATTTTAATTTTAGATACGGAAGGACAATTTGAAATTTAATGACATTAAATCAAGAGTGTTACGTGTTAATTATGGAATTATGTTATGTAACGGATGAATTTGATTGTCAACTAAAACCGGATAAACTCTGCAATTTCACAGTAATGTGATGTAAGTAATGAATACTCAAATACGGACTGAATGAAGTGAATGAAATCAAATTAAAGTTGAATTTCGATTTTCGTTTGTTAATCAAAATAAAACCCTATAAGGTTCTCGTGATTTTAACATAACATGAACCATTTAAACAGTTGTCATAGGAAGAGAGCAACACCTGTCTTGTTTTAATCTACAGGTTATCAACTTAGTTCAAATATTTTTTCTATATTTCCTTTACGGCAATGTTCATAATCCAATAAACTAAAGCCTAGAGAAATGTTTGTTGGAGAAAACAGGACATAAGTCCGATACTGTTGAACAATTATACTGTCTTTATGTCTTTGCGTTTCGACATAGAAAGGGCTATGCTCAAATGATGTGAGCACATGTTAACGCACGCGATATGATAAAAGATAAATTATTTCAATATATCGATGTTTGTTTTTTAGTACTGGCCATTTGAAATGTACTTACATCATGTGTGATACACTTCTAAGTGTTAACTTGTAGGATTTGATGTGTATTTGCTACAAAACTGCTCTTAAAAATGTATGTTATAACAGTATTGTGTCTACATTTATGGGACGCATAGGATTGCGTTCGTTTGCTAACGTAATTTACAAGACATGCGTTGTTTACATATCCTTGAGGCTAGAATAGACATTGTATTACATGAACCATCTTGATATAATTATTTCGAAATGGTTTTAAAGATATGAAATATCTCTGTGTTTTACTCAACAATAAAAAAACCTATTTAGAGTATCGTCGATTTGTAAAAAGCAACACTCAGACAGTATTATTGTGATATGGCTTTTTAAGTCCGACTTGCTTAAATGTAGGTAGTGAATGTGTAGGGCATGAAAATCAATCAGTAACATATTAATAAACATGAGTTCTCATAAAACATTAAATAGGTATTTAAAATTCCAAGCTTGGCTCGGCGCCAAGAACGCTTTTATGTTTCCTTGTATAAAAAGTGAAAATATAATCCAATTGTTTTAATATGATTTCCATAACTACTTAAATAAATAGTAATCACTAACATTTATCCGTCTTATTGCATGCTGTTACGATCAAATGCATTGTGTGTGCTTTAGCAATACATCAATAATCGTAGCCTTGTTTTCATTATTTTTGCTTGTGAGAGTATCCTGCTGATTTATAACAAATTTCCCGAGTATTGTGGATAGTCCTTATATAAGTATTCCGACGTTCAAATGGCGTCAATGTCACAGACGTTTTCTTAAAATTACCGAAGTACATCTCTTTTATTAAAGATATATACATATTAGAGATATTTTTAAGTAGTTGATAACGTCACCACCCTCATGGAGGTTTTGACCAACTCGTCGAAAGCCTTATGTTAGCTATTAAATTCCACTTATTTATAGGTGTATGTTATGCGCCGTATGCCACTCATATTATGTCTACTGTTAAACAAATGTCGAGGTGTTTTCTAGTCTTAGTATCGATGGGTAATTGAGGAACTTTGTATACGATGATGATGAAAAACAAAATAAAAAACAAAATAATTAAAGCATGTCAATACGAATTAAATGGACTTTAATGCACTTTTAGAAAATGGTTTAAATGACATGGGTGATCAATGTTTTGACGTATTTTTCATGTAAATTCTTCAAAATGTAAAACAACTCGTTGGAGTTATGTGAATGGTTTTGAATGGTACAGGAATGCTTTTGTGTATAATTGGCATTTATTTTTAGTTTTGGTTGCAAACATTGCTGTTTTGGGTTTCCGATTAATATGAAGTAACTAATAGACTAAACTAGTTTTAAAAGCAGATCTTAAAGTTGGTATTGTCTCTCCATAGTTTTCAGTAACACTGCTTTTATTTTACTGCGACATATATTCTTGAAAAAGAGTGAGATCAAAGCAGCTTAGATATGTCCACATCCATAGTAGTATGATAAAGAATTGATATAAGATTAAGAATGAAATATTTTACAACGTGAAAGCACAATGCGAAACATGTAGGTGGGGTTTACGGCAATCTAAAGGAACTGTTGAAATATGATTGTATTTTATATCATGTACGAAATTATGCAAGCAATACCAAAACTATCATACTTTCAATTATATCATAGCAATAATATTTACTTAACACAATCTCAATTCATGCATCTATTTTCATAATATGTCTGTTAAAAAATGTTTAAGTGCTTTTCACTAAATCTCAATCCAGGCTAGCTTTTCAGAGTGATGATTAAACAGAGGCATTTTATGAGCCTACTTAAATAACGGTTTATGAAAATAAGCAAACTTTGGCAAGTTACATACATTTTCAACACACTCCCTTCCAAGGACAAGTCACTCCGTTTGCACTGACGAGATGAGTTTATAGAAATAAATCTTATAACCGTTTTCTACAACGGCTATGATAGAAAAGTCACCAGAAACCTCTCGCCACTTCGTAATTGCCCTCTAAACCTACCTGCGGTTGATTTTTCTACAACGGGTCCATCTTTTTTCCCGAGAGACAATGGAACTTTACCGACCATTCCAGCGATTTGGAGCTGTGGCTTTTCTACGCTACGTAAAACACAATCAATACTCATCTTGTTTTTTAATGAACTGCCTGCATATTCCAACCTTCAGCGACCCAGCTTTCCAACAGGTGAAGCATAATCCCAGCTTGGGTGTTGCAGTCGGAACCACGCTGATATGGGAAGTAGCGTTCACCTGACCCCTTTCCTCTGACCGCCTTATACTTCATGGCCACCCTTAATCCCGCCTTGTTTATACGCTTATCTTCTGCGTCCTCTGCCAAAGGATTGGTTTCGTATTCATGTACTTTCCTCCATCCAAGCTTGCTTGAGTCCGCCAGCAGAACGAGCTTTTTGCGGTGTGATAAGTTCTCAATTAAAAAATACAGAAATAAAGCAATACACCGTGGACTTATCAAAACAAATTGCACACTTTTCTCCTCACTAATAAAATTGAAACCGTTTGAATATCAAGATTCACCTGCGAAATACGTCTAATATTTGAGCTTTAAGTTTTATTATTCAAATCTTTTATATAAATGTCCTTCTGTCCGCAAGATTTAAAGTTACACTCATTCTAAATCGCATACACTAAATACATTATTTTCAGAAATTCCACGAGTAATAATTTGATTGAACTATATGAATGTACCGTTCAACAAAACCGGTAATATTCTAGATAAACAATCTATACCTTCTTAAATCATGACTTAGAATTCATGATCTTCTGAACCTGAAGTGTCCTCTAGTTTCCTTTTTACTTTTGCAGTTATTTTTTGCTCCTTTTATCGGTTACGTCACTTTACGCTTAATTTTGGTGTTTCTGATGAAATAAGCTTTAGTTACTATTTTTTAATATTTCTTTTGTGTTTGAATAATTTACATCCATGCCCGGCATCTTGGAAGTTAAACAAATAAAGAACGTGATTGTGTAAATACAACTTTATGCAGTCTAAATAGAAATGACCACCGTTCACTATAGTCCCCTAAACTGCGTCACTTTTCCGCGCTTAACAGCACCGCCTGCGAAACGGACCAAATGAGTTTAGTCCGGGTTTTGGGACAAATATTCTCGGCTTTAAAATGTAACGCGGAGAACTGTATTATCTTCTCGTAGTAAAAATAAAAAAGTCAACGTTTAGAAATATAAAAGCTATTTTGTTTCAAATAAAGAACATTATTTGCCGAATTAAACTGATGAAACAGTCCACAAAACTTGCTTCGTTCAATAAACAACATGTATATTGAAAATTATTGTTTTTAACCTGGCCGACATCAAAAGTGTTTCTGTTATAAATATAATAAACAGTTGGCATTGACTACAACTTGGGAAGTAGTTGGGTGATCTTCTTTGTAAACGAAATTAAATGATGCCCGTTTTGGCTTGGCCATCAACGAGACTTTAGAGAGTTTTGATCTCCTGCGTTATAGTGGTTATTTCTCCGTTTCTTTTGTCACTTTCAGAAAATAATCCATATATTCCCTTAGGATTTGGTCAACCGCCAAGCGACATATAAATATCTGAGATTTCCATAAAACAACAGCTTAAGCTACTTTACCATTTGCACATTAAGAGTAGAAAAGATATTGCTTAATGTACAGCAAACAAATATTTCATTCTGTATTGCGCATTAACCAGGCATTAACCGTGCGCATTATAACCATTAATTTGTTATTAATTGTCCTAAGAGAATAAACCATTATTTTTATATTTAAAAAAAAGTCGTTAAGAATTCAGCACTGACACCATTAAATTGTGAGTTATGGTCCATAGAGAAAACGTTCAGGTAATATGTATTTTTTTTCAACAAGAAATGCGGAGTTTGCTGTTAGAGTAATAAATAAAGATAATTGCAAAGTGATTACATCTCTTAAGATGAGCTTATAGACGTTTGTTCACGACATGCTTAATGAGAGTAATATGGCATGAATAGTTTTTCATATAAATAATGATAGATACGCATTTAACACTTACAGACGCTATTGTATTTAAACATAAGCATTTTGGCAAAAATGATTTGATATCCCGGTTTTAGTGGAATTCAAGAATTCGAGCATTTGGTTTGCTACCAATATTGTCTCTGTTTTCAGTTCATTGAAATAACAATATAGCAATATTAATTTATTTGAATTCTCGAGGAGAAGAGTGTCTTTTAACTATATGGTTAGAGTTTTATTCACGGCGGGGAATCCACGTGACCAAATGGTAGGTTTCAGTGCAAGATGGCGTCACCAAAACGCTCGACTCGAGCCGAAAATCAAGGTAATACATATAATTATAATAGTTTCTTTAATTTTTAACATAGCCTATCATATGCCCACCTACCTTGTTTGTATTAGCATATCCATGTTTTCCTTGAAACTTTAACCGTTCACGAGAACACTTCGGCAATGTTTCCAAAATGTACGAAATCCGACTGGTAGGTTACAGTTCCATTTATCATTTTGGCTCGGATTTAGCGGAAAATGAGGTTATAATTTGGGAAAATCGCATAAAACACTTAAGTTTTGTTTAAACATAACAGGCAAATGCATTTGGGAACGAATATTTTAATGATTTTAAAAGATATGAGCACGAAAAGAAAATGATAGGTTGCAGCTCCGATTTTTGAAGAGATAGGTTGCAGTTCCATATTCAGGTTGCCGTCTGGACTGCAGATTCTTTGACTTAGTTTTAGTGTTCACGCCAAACATATAGGTTCCCACAAAACTCAACTGATATTTTTCTATACCATTGTTCTTTTTACATAGTTATAACATCATCTAAAATTATAAAATCATTGAAAATCACATCGAGACTGCTGTTTTTATACTTTTGATTTTTCTGCTTACAAATTTATAAGGTAAGTTATACCATCATTAATGATTTGTTTTCTGTGACAAATTGATGTATTACACGTTTAGAGTTGAATTGTTAAACCATTATCTGTGATAAAATCTGCACACCAGTATACTTTTATTGTATGACGTGTCAATCGATGTTTTGCAATTTTCGATATATCATATGGAATGCATTTTTATCTTTTAGACCAATGACACGAATAAGAGAGTCTTTCCCTTCATCAACCTAAAGGAAATGAATGCAGGATATCTAAACAGCCAACCAAAACAAATGGCAGCGATACAACAAAACAAAAGAAGTGTTCAGTGAGCATTCGTTTGATCACAAGGTGAGGTCAAGACTGGCCTCACGCAGAAAGAAAGCGACAGCACCCACAGACAGAAATGCAATACAAAGGGAAACTTTAGGTGTACGTTGGGAAAAGGCTAGATGAAATTTGTCGAAACAGCTTCCAACAAAGATCATCGGAAAAGACTCATGTGCCATTCTCATAACAAAAAAACACGACAAATATATCCATTTTCACTGTAATATCATAATAAAAAGTTCATGTTATGCTGATGCCGTTCTTACATTTGATATTTTAGCTTTAATATATATGTGTGTGTTATAATATTAATCAATCAACATTTTGTGTAAATTGTTGTAGAATGCCGATTGGTGCATGTCAAAAGCAACTTTCTATATGAGCTTGTATATTTATTACCCATTTACGTTTAAACTTTTAAATCGCTCCTTACATATTACATGTAATACATATTTGGTCACCAGTTCATGTAAGCAGAACTCATGAAAGGCAATGTTTGTCATTTTAGTTAAGTATAACGTTTAACTTTGTTACTTGCGTTCGAACAAGATCAACGAATTAAACTCGACTGGTTTTCAATGTCAACATGCATTTCATATGTAAAACTATTGTTTAATCGCAGGATGATGTGGTTTAAACCTAGCTTATTCCTCCATTGTTTAATTATACAACTACATTCGTCGCTGTTATAATCCTCCCGTGTCATGAACATGCATTACCTGACTTAATATCAGTACTAGAAAAAATATGATGTAAGATATTGAAGAGTTAGCTTTCGATTAATGCGCCGTGTTGAACAACTTCGGACCAATTGAGACCACCTTTGTTTAAATGAACAAATACCAAACAAGTGATTGGTATTTTTTATTTATTAAACCTTGTGTTAACCTAAAGGTAACTTCAACTAAAGAAATCTTTAACACTTGATCAGGATAAAGATTATAAGTTTCTTCCATGGCCGAGAGTGTAAGATAGGTTCATTCCGACCAGAGCGTAGGGTGTTTTGCGGAAACGAGGTTTACCCTTTCTTACGCGAGCTGCTATGGTAGATGCTTTTTCTCCCACCTCAGTTAAAAATAATTAAGTAAAAATGAGTTTTTTGCTGGAACTCTTTTGTGCATAGTGAAAATTATTGCGTATGGATATGAGATAATTCGTGGTTATCATGAATATGCGCGCAGTGATTCCGATTAAATCAATAGTAAAATTGGTCTTTAAATATTCCTAAGGAGAGTGAACAATTATTTCTTGAATGGTGCGTGAAAACTGTTTTATGGTGACATTCGAAGCGAGAAATAATTAACTAGCATTCTAAATATTGCCACAAGACAAGGTTTCCATGATGCTACAGACGACAGTCTTCAACAAGGGAGGTAATTACAATGTGGTGACCATTAAAAAGGAGTTCCATACGGGCATTTTATCTTCGCCCGTGGGCAAGATAAGAATATCTAGCATGGTTAAATTATTGGATGTACTTATCTGAGGTGGGAGAAAAGTTGTATCCATAGTACTTCACATAATAATATATCGGCAGTAAATAAATAAAAATGTTAAACATCCTGATATTATATACACGACGTGTATATAATATCAGGATGTTTAACATTTTTATTTATTTACTGCCGATTTATTTACTTCCTCCATGCTTGTATACAATATCAGTGATACAATCACATTACATAATTTGCAGTCCAGACGACAACCTTTATATGGAACTGCAACCTATCTCTTCAAAAATAGGAGCTGCAACCTATTATTTTCTTTTCGTGCTCATATCTTTTAAAATCATTAAAATATTCGTTGCCAAATGCATATGCCTGTTATGTTTAAACAAAACTTAAGTTGTTTTTGCGATTTTCCCAAATTACAACCTCATTTTCAAATCCGAGCCAAAATGATAAATGGAACTGTAACCTACCAGTCGGATTTCGTACATTTTGGAATCATTGCAGAAGTGTTCTCGAGAACGGTTAAAGTTTAAATTATATGTGTGTCCTTCAGTTGGTGTATTTCGAAAAACCGGGACTTTCACTTTTCTTACCTTTTTGAGAGTCTACAATAAGGTCGTTTGCTGACGCAATACATATGTAGTAGACAAGTGCAATTCACACATCCTTGAAACGAGGATAGACATAGGGTTGCATGAGCCACCCATTTATGAGCAAAGGTTTGATGTTAAAATGTTTGAATAAGTCCCTATCGGTTAAATAAATGACATAAAGAACATGCAAACCTTTAACGTGCCTAGCAAAACTGTTTGACGGATAACACACATTGTACATGTCATACTATGTCCTCAGTTTTAGCTAGATCCTCTCAGTTTGAAAATTGTAAACATACGTGGATGCGGTTGCGCAACCTTTCGTATTTAGTACATGTATACGATTCCTGCGAATGTCCTTTGCGACTGCAGTTCTTGTCTAGTTCTAGTCTGAACAAATAAGTTGCCACTTAATGTCCTGAGTGTTAACCCTTTTACATGTGTTTATGATACGTAATGCTACGTTCAATGCAATCTTCTTATAAACACCATTGTAATATTTTCGACGACCATCTCTATTATCTAAGGTACTTTCGTCGACATGTTTGTTGCATTTTTTCCAACCTTAATATTTTTCGACCTGCTCTAAATACAAGTCAACCCACACACAGAAGGTATTATTACAGGAAATTAGTCTGTCACCTTATATCGCGTTAATCTTGAAATATATTTAACACATATCCTTCGGGATAATATAAATTTTTACCAAGATACGAGATGCTGTTCTAAAAGCATTGCGATTGGTATAACATGTCCACAGTTAACGTACCGGAAATGGCGATATTAATAAAGGATCTTAATAATTAAAATTAAAAAGAAATGAAATGAAAATAGTGAAAACATTTTGTTTTTTTTAAAGATGCCGTGTGCTCCTATTTTTGCTGGAAAGATGAAATAATTATAACAATAAATAATTGTTGTGAGAATGATGTAGCACTCGGAACAAAGCACCAATGAAAACGACAGTATTGGCATGATATTGGATTGTCTGTGTGACTTTCTTTAATTGCACTACTGGATATGGAAGGGATGTACTTTAATCATTTATACAAAATAAAACAATAAAAACATCACTTTTAACTGTAACATTGTATTTTAAATCTCAAACTTGATTCGATGTCATAAACAATCTAAATTGTCTTGTACAAAACGCGAAAGGATATTATATTTGTTTCCGTATAATCTCCGAAAACACTTAAACAAATTGCACATATCCGTCTTATTGCATGATGTTTGAATTGAATGCAGCCTGGTGTACTTCAGCGATACATCATAAATTTTATAAAAACAATGTGATTTTATGTTGTTTTTTTATACATTTGGGAATATGTATTTTGTTCATGTTTGATTCCTTGTGTTTCCAAAACAGCTTTGACACCATTTTTTCCCACCACAGTTAAATGGATCGAAATATTTTGCCATGCTGGAAAACCATATTTTGCCCACGGACTACGATTAAAAAGATACCCGTAAAGAACTATTCTATTAAAGTCATCACGTAATTTCCTTTATTACGTGGACTTCACACAACAATTAACGGTAACGGCTGCCATATTATAGCGATGAAATTGCGTTCACATCAATGTCGATGAAAACAGTAAAACAATAGACTTACATTTGTTTGTCATACTTAAAATAAAAAAATAAACATTTTTCGCTTCAAATGTCGCAAAAACAGGTTTTCATTCTCCTTTCAGGAAATAATGCTGCACTCTCCTTAAAACTAATTGAACGATGAACGATTTGACCATTTACATATTTCATACCACTACGCGCATTACTATAACAACCACAAATCATCACATATCTATTCGCGAGTTATTTTCACTACGCAGAAAGAAGTTCCAGTGAGAAAATATAGTTTTACTAAATTCTGTTTAACTGAGGTGGATGAAAAGCATATATCATGGCTGATCTTGTAAGATAAACCTCGTTTTCACAAAACACCTTACGCTCAGGTTAGGATGAACATATACTTTTCTTCTTTCCGACATTCAAAATGCGCTCTTTTCATTAAAGATTACCTGTAATTGAAACCTTATTAAGAACGAATTAGAAGATGCGTTTTCGGCAATGTCAAACCATGTTCGGGTTGTCACCTGTAGGCCGGACTATCTACGAACATATCTAATACAGTACGGTAGCTAATGAATGCATCTTACTAACAATCAGATGTATGTACACCGAAACAACTACTAAACATTGTTGGGTGTTTATGTACACATCATTACAATGTTGTCGGGAGTTTATGTACACAACATTACAATTTCGTAGAAACAATAATTCATTTAAGCTTCAAGTCGTATATCTAATAAAAGCTGACCAAGATGTGGACTGTCTAATAAAGCAAGAAACTTGACCATTACCTGCATAAATCAAGTTCCCTTGTCATTAAACGCCTATGAAGTGTTGTCTGATATAAATTAAGTTTTATTGATGGGGACAATAAAACATCTTAGGATATTCAAAGCTGTAAAATTAATTATAAAGGATGGCCAACATAATGAAATGCAAACGCTCATTTGACTGTAAATAACGTTATTGTTGTAAAAGAGATGGTAGAAGAAGGTAAGCGATATATGGCTGTATGTATCTTTTTTGATGTCAGTACTTCTGAAAAGAGTGAATTTATTATTATGAAAATGAGAATGAGACCTTAGATAGGTCGTTTTCCTGTTTTTCATTCCAACGTTCATACAAATAAGGGGTTATTCCTTAGAAAGAAATATGTGCTGAACCTTCAATAAATGCCGCCTATATTAGGTTTTCTTTTTACTTTATTCAGGATTGTCGGGATAAGAGTGAGGTTTGTGCACGTAAACTGTTTAAAACACCAGTAAATTTACATTTTACTGACCGTTTCAAGGCGGCAACAATCCTTGATAAACAAACCTGTTTTTATATAGTATATATGCACTATGTTCTTTGTTGAGTTTTGTGTTGTTGTAGTTTTTCACACACATGTATAGATACTTATTCCCTTGTCATAGTACCAAAAACGTGCATTCTGCGCTGCGATATTTACTTTAAGTGACTTTTATGGATGAATGAAGGCTAATGTACCCTGTCAGTAAGTCGGAATCGATTCGAAATATAATTCAAACTGTTCAATAAAGAAAATCAACGACAAAATTAACAAGAAGGGGGAGACCTGTGAATCTGATATAATTTTAAATCATTTATCTTACGCAAGTAGACCAGTTGCAATAACTGGCGCACCATTTATGTCTCTGTCCATTTCTATAATAGGTTAATACTTACAACAACATCATTTATCACTTACTAAAAATGATCAAAATAATTACTAGAATTCAAGTGAGAAAAACAAGTGTATACAGCACATTTATATTCAAAACTATATACTATGCTTACTAAGATTTGTACATTATCAAGATGTTTGGCTACTGGTGCAACCACTGTCGTCGTTTTGTAACATTTGCATCAGTGTTCGAACTATTCTCTGCTGGTACATTTCAGACAAAACTAAGCTTTTCGATACATTTATCAGAGTTCGTGTCAAAAGTTCATAAGAGTAATAGGATGTAACTAAGCTCTCTATCAGGAGAACTTGGATCTAGAGAAGTAAGGCATGATAGCATGTCAGGACAAATGGCTGGCCCAGGTAGTTTGCGCAAGTTCAGCACACTGTCATCATCACTTTCCAGTTTATGAAACTGTATTCGCTAAACGTTCAAACAACTGAACTAACTGTTGTCTGGCAATCGTCTGAGTTTTGATACAGAAAAGTGTTTCATCCGATTGTGCAGCGTAGCTGTATTGAGAATTCAAGTATAACAAGACTTAAATCAGTCTTTGACGCCTGTCAACATATTTTTACAAACAATGTGGCTGATTGCATACTGAAACTCACAGTTAAATAACGATACATCATTTGCTAATGTTTGTATTTGCATCGAATGAAAGTCTCATGCTGATTTTTGTTTCATTTCGAGACCATTTTGTTACATTTTGTGGTTTATACATCCGGAACACAGATGGAAATTCCATTTTAACACCATGGTTAATATCGTAAATTACATGTTTGCTTCCACAATAAGGCAAAAATATCTCATTTTTAAATATCATAAAGGATGGGAATGACATAAAATACATTAGTCGGCTAGTTAACACTCCCTCATGGCTGGTTCTGACACAAGGAGGGGATAAAGGCAACAGAAGATCTAAATGTGACGTAAGATTTTTTTTAAATGCAATTGAAGATGTAATTTCTGGTTTTTAACTGTAAATGCGAGTGATAAGTTTATATTTACAAGTAAAAATTAGTATTGATGTTTTGGCGAATACAGTAAGTATTTAAAGCGTGAATGAACATGGGCAATATCAGGTTTGACCGTGCAAAAATTGACCGTAAGTTTCAATCACCTAATTGGTTACCAGCTATAGACCGCGTGACGAAGTATTCCAACTGATATCAAACTAAAATATGATTTAGAGATGCACTCTTACTTCCAAATAAGATTAACCACAATTAATAAGTTTTAATATTCCAAAAACAGATGGCTAAATGTCGAAAACAATGGTTCTCGTGAAGTATACCGAGTTTAATTTGAAAGAAATAGGCATGATACTTATGTAAAAATCGAGAATAAAACGTTTTAGGATAAGACACAGTTTTCTAATTAGACTATAGAATACAACAGTAAATATTTTACCATTCGCCAATTATTCAATATTTTTGCGCATTCTGTTTCTAAATAAACAATTAGAATATTGTTATCAGTAATTAATATTTTCAATAAATGCATTATTAAGTAAGTGGTTTAAGGATTAACAGTCAAACTTGATGTTTGTTATACATATGTATGTATTGATTTTGAAGAGTGTCACTTTAAACCGTGACTTAAATGTCAACGGCGTTGACATTCTTCTTGATGTGTTATTAATTTTATATTATTGTATATCACATAATGTCGTGTAAAGCCTATCTTCTAAATAACCTAAGGAAAATGTTCATGTCAATACGATAGTCTAGCTGGCAAACTAGCTCCGTGTTGCTTATATATTCTGGTTATAGGGAGACGCGTCAAATGCCGTAAGTTTGATCCTGAAGTGTGATTCTCTATCATGAAAAATATGGAACCGCTCCGCAGATAGACCATTGATATTAAATTATGCAGCAAATATAGTAATTTGAAGAAAAAAAGGCATTTTAGTAAATGACTTTTCAGACACAATCAATGTAGATACTCGTTCGATACTCGTTAGATTTGTTCAGCGAATACACTTGACGCTTACGTTCAATGTGTTGCAGTGTCATATCAAATTATTTAAATGATGTCGACTGCTGCTACGTCTGGTGCTCTGCTTTCAATGTCAATACAGTTTGAGAAGAAAGTAATATAATTGAAATGATTTAGGCATCTCCATCTGGGTTCCTGTAATTCATACAGATGCTCCGATATGTTGCCTCTTTATCCAAATAACAAGTGAGCCTTTTCAAACAAGCAGTTGTCTTTTACATGGGATATGTTACTCGGATAACATTCGAGTATATATATATTATGAAACATATAAACATATGATAAGTTTGTCTTAAAACGGTCAGTGGCGCATAAAGTTATTCTCTTGGGCTAAACACCTGATGGAACCTGTCCAGTGAATCTTTTTAAACAAAAACGGGAATCGTGTTCAAAGTTAATATCATATTTAAATAATAAAAAAGCACTTAAACACTAAGAATGCAAAACCTACGTTTAAATCGTTATGGTCAAGAAATAAAATAACTTTAACCATAGTGATCCTGCTGGAACAAAACTGACTTAACAGATTTAGGATAATTGGTTATCAAACATGTGTCAATATGTATCAAAGTATCGTCTAGGGTTGAAGAAATAGTCCCCGTTAAGTTCACAGGTTTAGGTAATACTTTCATCCACAACGGAACAACATCCAATTCAAAATGAGCATATTAATTGCTTTCTTATTTTTCCATTAATCAGGTAATGGCTTATAGAGTAATCTTGTTCTGCTGCGTATATGTCCGTAATGTCCATAGAGATAACGTTTATATATTTTATGTTCACGTATACGATCAAAGATTTCAACACTGAATATTTGCTCTCAACAAAACAAGCAAAGATATTTAGGTTACGTATATAAGAAATCAACGTTGAACAATTTTCCATGTTTCTGAATGTTCAAAGAAAAATAAACGTATTAAAATATTGAAGGTAATTTGTTGTTCAGTGGAGGAACGTAATCGAATTCAACCGATAAAAAAAACAATAACATATAATTACAATTTATCATAATAAGAGTATGATACATGCTTTATGCAATCAACTTATACATGTTAAGCAAAGTGTAATGTTAAAAATAATCTTTAAGAATCGTAATTAGCACAATTTTAAAAGCAAAGGTGTGATAAATATTTGTTTATGAGGAAATATGGTTTTTGTTTTGCCTTGGCGAACTTAAAAGACTTACATTGCGTTCTGGATTCTTGACGTTCTTATTCGTCTGTAAAGTAAATGATTCTAGGTTTACGCATCATCCCTCAAAATGTATTACACAAGACGTGTTATAATAAATCTGTAAATACCCATCCTCTCGTCTAGGGGCCTTTTCAGTAAAGGTTTCAAGTTGTAAGTTCAAATATCTCGGTTCTGTATAAAGGGCATACATGGCTTTACATATTGCTCTTTTCTTTCCTCAACTTTGTGTTGATTTTAAATGCTGATTAAAGTTAATTTCGCTCAAATTCGTAGCGTACTAATACAATATGACATTAAAACATTTAAATTTTCAACTAAAATCCATTAAGATCCTTATTGAAACGGCCTTCTGACCATTTTTGTTCAGTTGACGAAACACATCATATCATTTAAACCTGGAAAAGCCACTGAGGTATCTGTTTATGTGTTCAATTAATAGTCTTAATTATTCCTTTATATCACAATCAACATGTTCATGGTCCTTTAATGATTGTCGAATACACTTTTCCATCAATTCCGTAAATTAAGGAGCTTAACTGAAAACATTAGGATTCCGTTTTCGGTGCTTACATTAGTAAATGCCTATACTAAATATTGTTTCGTTGCTCTCTTAATGATAATCGTGGCCCTATCTAGTGTACATATAAGAAACACAATCGTTCTTCCAATCACAGCAATTCACTGCAGTGAATGTAAATAACAAAGCACTTCACAGACATCAGAGCATGTCAAGCTAATATAACAAGCCACGGTAAATGCTTTCCAAGCAATACTTGAATGCAAAATCTCTCTCATGTAATTACTAGTGTTTTACATTATAAAGCAGTGTAAAACAAGCTTGAATCAAATGTCAATTCAATATCATCTGACAATAACTATTCACCTATCGAATAATTATGTATACTTTTCTCCGTTTTCGGAATGCTTTTTGTCAGGAAATCCTGTGTTGAATAAATCAAATACAAAGACAATGATTTTATCACAGGTTGAATTTGTTTAGTTTGTGTGCTTTTGATACAATCATGTTTCAGTGATGTAAGCTTATTATTTCGTATGTTTATCCAAACGACTCTTCTGAACATTTGTTACCCTTTTAACCCCACAAAATATGCATTTATAGCAATGACAATATGCAACAAAACCGAAAGCATTAATCTAAATTTAGTGCGCACGTTATTTTGAAATTTGCATATCACGTGACTTTCTGAATAGCTTAAACGTCTATATTGCTTTATATCCAAACTTAAAGTTGGTAATTGATCCAGTTGGAAAAATCTTTGGTTATTTCAAAACATTGTTTTTACTTAAGCTTCTAGTGGACCAAGGGAATGTATCAGACATTATATGAGACTCTATCAATGTTATATGCTCATTTTTATATTTTCCTTTCATATTTTTTTTCTTTATGTCACTGAGGTTTTAAAATGGAAAAGACCATATTTTCTTGATTAAGTGTGATTTATTGCTTGATTAAGTTGTTTAAGGCATGTTTGAGATTTTTTTTTAAGAATTTAACGACCATTTTGATCGCTCAATACCTCAAAAGGGTCACGCACGCCACACAAACATGTATTCATGTTGTTATCATCTTGTTTTGCCATTAAACATTAAAGCGCACAATAGCAAATGTCTTAATACCTCCTTAATTGTACAACATGTAGGCAGTTATGGAAATAACCATGGTTACGTGAGTATTCTTTGTAAGAAAAGCATACTACTTCCATTGTAATGCAAACAACATATATGAAATAAATTATACAAAATGTAGCTGTTTAAATATAATATTTTCTGTTCAATATTTATTACCTTAAACATCATTACGTATAACGAATATATTGAATGTTAGGTTATTGAAGTATATAAATGTATACCTCGCGTAACCAACCTTTTTCGAACTGCCAAGCAGTCACATTATGACAAAGTAGCTACACGACTTAATGAAAAAACATTACCACCTCCGATTTTTGGAAAACCATAAAACACTTCGCAATATCAACAATTTCATCTAAAGAAATTCCTCCACTTAGCAATAACGGTACTATCTACGAATCAGATACGGACAAAGCGAGCCTACTAAATAATTTATTCCAATTTCAGACTCTTTTGAATATACCAAACAGGCCCTCCCTTCCTCCACTAACAGTGATAATCCAAAACTACAAGACTTGGTTATTTCACTTCAAGATGTAATTGATTCAATAATGGCTCTTAAAAACGGCAAAGCAAGTGGACCAGACTCAATTAATAGCTATGTACTGCGGGAAGTAGCAATTGAAATCTCTTACCCACTCCGTGATCTTTTAAATACCTCACTTCGTCTCGGTAAAGTACCATGTAAGTGGAAGCTGGCTCATGGATGTGCAATTTATAAGAAGTCTGACCCTCAAGATGTTGGAAATTATCGACCTATTTTACTTTTAAGTTTTGTCAGTAAGGTTCTTGAAAGAATTTTGTATAAGTACATGTTTAATTTCTTGCGTCAAAACGACTATCTATCATCATTTCAATCTGGTTTTGTTCCTAAACACTCCACTGTCAACCAGCTCGTATCGATCTATCATTCTTTTTGCCTCGCTCTAGATGAAGGTAAACATTAAGAGCAGTTTTTTGTGATATTACGAAAGCCTTTGATCGAGTATGGCATGACGGTCTAATCCATGAACTTCGTGAAAGTGGCATTCCGGTTCTTTATTGTTATGGGTTCGTGTTTATCACAGTAACGTATACAACGTGTTGTTCTTTTCTGGTTCTATGTCTGATACAGTTACGATATCAGCTGGAGTTCCCCAAGGCTCAATTATTGGGCCTCTGCCCTTTCTTATCTTCATTAACGACATTGTTGGTGATATACAATTACATATTCGACTCTTAGCAGATGATACAACCTTATATATAATTGCCGAAGACCCCGTATTTGCTTCACTGCAACTTATTAATGACCTAGACAAAATTCATAAGTGGGCTGAGAGATTGCTTTTTACATTAAATCCTGCAAAGACCAAATCGCTACTATTCACTAGAAAGTCTAATAGGCATATGCACCCCTCAATATTCATGAATAATACTGAAATATCTGAAGTTACAACTCATAAACACTTGGGCGTCACACTTTCTAGCACCTGCTCCTGGCAAGATCATATTCAATCCGTCAAACAGAAGGCTTGGCAGCGAATTCACTTCATGCGATCATTCAAATACGTTCTTGATTGTAGATCGCTTGAGGTTCTGTATTTCACATTCATTGGGCCATTGTTGGAATATGCCGATGTTGTCTGGAATAATCTGACGCAAACTGACGAGGATGACTTAGAAAAAGTTCACTATGAGGCGGCCAGAATTATTTCTGGTGCAACTCGTTTAGTATCTTTGACAAATCTTTATGTAGAAACTGGAATCGAGCCACTCAAAGAAAAGCGACGTAAACATAAACTTATCCCATTTTACAAGATGGTTCACTCTCTTGCACCAGCATATCTAACTACTCTGATTCCAATAAGAGTTGGCGATACTACTTCGTATAACCTTCGAAATGCCGCTAACCTTCGAAACATTTCATGCAAATCACAGTTGTTGACGAGTTCATTTCTGCCATCAACTATATCCGCATGGAACGCACTCCCGGAAGAAATTCGTTCATCGCCATCAGTGCCCTCTTTCGAATACAAACTAAATAAGAACATCAAACAAGTTCCTGACTTCTACTACGAAGGTGACCGCAAATCTTGTGTCAATCACGCGAGGTTGCGTATGCACTGTAGCAACCTTAATGGGCATCTATTATCAAAAAATATTGTCAACAGTCCTAATTGTCAATGCGGTGAAATTGAGGACACTGTCCACTCTTTCTTCACCTGTCCATTATATAACGTCCAACGAAATCATCTCATTGGTCATTTATCCACCGTTGGTCATTTGTCTCTTCCAATATTACTCTTTGGGTCGAAGGAAACTTATATCAAACGAACTAACTTACCTTTGACTACGTCCAGAACTACATACGCCAATCTAAACGTTTTTGAGTACAAATTCCAACAAACCTTATCCCGATCCCGATCTTACCAGTCCCTGTACCACCTTCCTTATTACACCTTAAAAACAACTTATTTTTACATAGCATAGTTTGCTTCATGCGACTATAAGATTATATTTATTCGAGTCACCGCAACTTGCGCACCAGCCTAGCAGCGTGAATGACTTACAGAATAGAGACATAGTATAAGACTCAAGGCCGAAATCCCAATTCTGTGTACACTATTGTTTTGTGCATAATTTACATGTTGTTTTTTCAATGCATTACATATTTGGTCTTTGTTAATTTTGATTATGCTCAAATTTGTAGAACTAAACTAATTGTAAACATTATATCGAAATAAATATTGTTTTAACCAAATGTATACCTATTTGACTGATGCTTAAATATGTTAATATGTAGATGAGTTTTTTTTTTATTAAAGTGCACCCAATAAGCATTATATATAACATATACACAATTACTATATTAATCAATAGACTGAAACCCAAATATAGATTTGAGTGGTTGCCCGAACGCCTCCGACCAGATCACAAGTTGACAATTAGCCAATAAACACAATGATAAGTAGAAGGTGTATCTCAGAATCTTGTTGACGAAAGTAAGTAAAACTGTCTGATTTTCATGCTTCAGAGGAGCAGTTAGTACAGTTCGTCGCGTGCATCTAGGCAAACTGCAAAAGGGGTATCCCTGTGTTAAATTAACTCCTAGACAGCAAAATTGATGATGTTATTGGCTGTAGCAACCTGTTGGCAGTGTATCATCAATATGTCGACATTGTAAAGGGATTGCTGTAAATAAATTTGCCAATATTTAGACTGTAAAAAGTGTATATTCCATAACAAATGAAACGCGATATGCTACAAATATATTGGATTTAATGTTTGTAATGTTGTATTATGATGCAGTTATATTTATTAATCAACATACATAAGCTATTGAAAATTATCCATACTGAATATCATTAAACAACCTGAAGTGTCCTCTAGTTTCCTTTTTACTTTTGCATTAAGTTTTATCTGCTTTTTATCACTCTACGCTTAAATTTAGGTGTTTCTGATGAAATAAGCTTTAGTTACTAGTTTTTATATTGTTGTCGTATTTGAAATATTCACATACACGCCTAGCCTGGCATCTTGGAAGTTAAACAAATAAAGAACTTGATTTTGTAAATAAAACTTTATGCCAACACTATACCAGTCTCGATAGAAATGACCACCGCTCACTATAGTCACCTAAACCACGTCACTTTTCCGCGCTTTACAGCACCACCTTCGAAACGTATGCGTGTTCAAGTAATAGGTAATGTCATACCAAGTTCGGTTTGTCACCTGAAAGTCATTCCATCGACAAGCGTATCTAATAAAGTATGGTAGCTAATGAATACATCTTACTAACAATCAGATATATGTAAGCCGATATAACATACTAAAAATTGTCATGAGTTTATGTACACAACATTACAATTTCGTAGAACTTAATTGAGTAATGAACAATTCATTTTAACCTTCAAGTCGTTTATCTCCAAAAAGCTGAGCAATATTTGGACTGTCTAATAAAGCAAGAAATTTGGCCATTACCTGCAGAAATCAAGTTCTGTGTTACAAATTCAAGTTCACGAAATTTTGTCTGATTTTAATTAAGATTTATTGATGACGACAGTAAAATAACTTAGGATATTAAAAGCTGAGAAATTAAGTATAAAGGATGGCCAACATAATGAACCGCTCATTTGACTGTAAATAACGTTATTGTTGTAAAAGAGATGGTAGAAGAAGACTAGCGATAAATGTCTGTTTGTATCTTTTTTGATGTTAGTACTTCTGAAAAGAGTGCATTTATCATCCTGAAAAAAGAATGATACATTAAAAAGGTCGTTTTCCTGTTTTTCATTCCCACGTTCATTATGGGTTTATTCTAAGAAAGAAAATGTGCTGAACCTTCAATAAATACCGCCTGAATTAGGATGTTTTTACTTTATTCAGGATTGTTGGGATAAGAGTGAGGTTTGAGCACGTAAACTGGTTTAAACCCCCAGTAAATTTACATTTTACTGACCGTTCAAATGCGGTTCCTAACAATCCTTGATCAACATACTTGGCTTTTGTATATATTATATATGCTCTGTGTTACTAGTGGAGTTTTGTGCTGTTGTTCCATGTTTCTTGTTTGCGATTTTTTTGTCTTTGGCGTTTACCCTGATCAATTTAACGCGGTAATGTTTAACCTTTTGCCTAATAAGCTTGTTTCTGTAGTATAGAAAATAGCATTCAAACTGTAATGAATTAAAGAGGCAAAATAAACAAGAAGGGAGAGAACTATGAATATGATATAATTTTTAATCCTTTATCTTACGTAGACTAGTCGCAATAACTGGCGCGACCTTTTCTTTCTCTGTCCATTCGTATCATAGGTTAATAATAACAACAGCATCATTTATCACTAACTTAAAAGATCAAGCTTATTACTAGAATTCAAGTAAGAAAAACACAAGCAATATCATGTTTGACTGTGCGAATGTTGACCGTAATTATCAATAACTTACCAGCTATATAGGCGCGTGACAAAGTATTACAACTTATATGAAGATGAAATATGATTAGAGATGCACTCATACTGCCAAATAAGATTTACCACAACTAATAATATTGTTTTAATATATTTTAACGATAAAATGGTTTTTATGAAGGATACCGAATTTATTTTGAAAGAAATAAGCATAAAACACGGTATTTCTTCCTAATGAGACTTTAGTATACAACAGTAAATCTTTTAGCACTCACCAATCACTTAATATTTTTGACATTCTTCTTGACGTGCTATTAATTGTATATCAATGTATATTATATTAAGTCGTGTTAATCCATAGCCTATCTTCTTAATAATCTAAGGAAAATATTCATGTCAATACGATAGGATTAAAGGCAAACATAGTTTTGTGTTGCTTATATTTAACTGTTCTAGGTAGATGGACCCTCAAGTGGGACTCTCTAACATGACAAATATGGAATCGAACCGCAGATAGACCATTGACCTTAAATAATGCAGCAAGTATAGTACTTGCAGAAAAAAGACGTTTTAGAAAATGACTTTTTAGACACAGTCAATGCAAATACTCGTTCGATACTCGTTAGGTTTGTTCACGAATACACTTGACGCTTACGTTCAATGTTTTGCAGTGTCATACCAAATTATTTAAATAATGTCGACAGCTGCTACGTCTGGGGCACGCAGTCAATGTCAATACAGCTAGAGAAGAAAGTAATATAATTGAAATGAGTTAGGCATCTCCATCTTGGTTCCTGTAACTCATACAGACGCTTCGATCTGTTGCCTCTTTATCCAAATAACAAGTGAGCCTTTTCAAAGAAGGTTTTTTCTACATGGGATATCTTATCGGATAATATATATATATATATATATATATATATATATATATAATTATATTATGAAAAATATTAACATAACACAAGTTTGTCTTCAAAATATGGCTTAGACAAGAGTGAGGTTGTGCACACAAACTGGTTTAAACCCCCAGTAAATTTACATTTTACTGACCGTTCCAACGCGGTACCTGACAATCCTTGATAAACATACCTAGTTCCTTATATATAGTTATATGCACTGTGCTGCTTGTGGAGTTTTGTGCTGTTCTTCCATGTGTTTTGTTTGGGATGTTATGTTCTATGTCTTTGGCGTTTACCAAGTGCCATTCAACCGGGATTATGTTTAAAAGATTTGCTACTGAGCTTCTTTCTGTATCTTTTCGCATAAATATTAACAGATTTAGGATGATTGGTTATCAAAAATGCGGCAATATGTATCAAAGTATCGTCTACGGTAGAAGAAATGGTCCCCACTAAGTCCACAGGTTAAGTTAATACTGTTCTGTCGTCTACAGCAGAAAACATCCAGTTTAAAATGGGCATAATTGCTTTCTTATTCTTACATTAATAAGGTTTTGGCTTATAAAGTAATCTTTTTTTGCTGCTAAATGTGCGTTATGGTCCTTAAGGATAAAGTTGATATCTTTAATGTTTACGTAAACGATCAAAGATTTCCAAGATCAACACTGAATATTTTCTCTCAACAAACTAGCAAAAATATTAAGGTTACGTATTTAAGAAATCAACGTTGAACAATATGCCATGTTCCTGAATGTTTTTAAAATATTGAAGGTATTTTGTTTGTCAGTAGAGGAAGGAATTTGCTGAACTCAACATAGTATAACAACAATATACCATAATATATGTATAATACATGCTTCATGTAATCAACCTATATTCAAAAAGTGTAATTTCCATAATCATCTTCAAGAATCGTGATGAACACAACTTTAAAAGCAGTGGTGTGATATATAATTGTTTATGAAGAAATATGATGTCTGTTTTGCCTTGGCCAATTTAAAAGACTTACAGACAGTTCTTGATTCCTGACATCCGTATTCGCCTGTAAAGTAAATGGTTCTAGCTATGCGCATCATCCCTGTAAATCTGTAAATACTCTCATCTAGGGGCCTTTTCAATATAGGTGTTTAGTCGTAAATTTAAATATCTTGTTTCTGTATCAAGGGCATAAATGGCTTAACATAATACTTTTTATTTCCTCCACTTTGTGTTTATTTTTAATGTTGGTTAAAGTTAATTTCACTTAAACTTGAAGCAAACTAAGAAACTGTGATATTAAAACATTTAAATTTTTGACTAAACTCCAGTAATATCGTAATTGATACGGCCAACTGATCATTATTTATTTAGTTGACATATCATATCATTTAAACCTGTATAAGCCACTGAGGTATGTGTTTTATGTATACAATTGATAATCTTTATTATTCCTTTATATCACAATCAAGCATGTCCATGGTCCTTAAATGTTTATCGAATACACTTTTCCATGAATTCCTTAAATTAAGGAGCTTTACTTTACACATTAGGTAACTGCCTGTAACAAAAATAATTGTTATTTGCTTTCTAAAGGATAATCATGACCCCATCAAGTGTACATTTTATAAACACAATCGTTCTTCCAATCACAGCAATGCATTGTGCAGTGAATATAAAAAAACAACGTACTTCACAGACATCAGACAAGCTAATATAACAAGCCACGGTCAATGATTTACTTGAATTCATAATCTCTATCATGTCATTAGGAGTGTTATCTATTATAAAGCAGTGTAAAACCAGCTTAAATCAAATGGCAATATAATACCACTTGACCTATTCACTAACCGAATAATAATGTTTATTTTTCTCTGTTTTTCAGAATGTTTTTGTCAGGAAATCCTGTGTAGAATGATTTAAATACAAAGACAATACTTTTATCTCTGGTTAAATGTGTTTAGTTTGTGTGTTTTGATACAATTAAAGTCCCTTCATGTTTTAGTCATGTAAGCTTTTTTTGCATGTATATCCAAACCCCCCAAAATATGCCTTAGTAGCAAAAACAATATGCGATAAAACCGAAAGTTATTTTTAGTATTAATCTTAATTTAGTGCACTCAACGTTATTGCTAAAATTTGCATATCACGAGACTTTCTGGATAGCAAACATAACGTTGATCAGTGATCCAGTTTGGATTTTCTTTGGTATTTTCCAAACATTCCTTTTTACATAAGCTTCGTGTGGACCTCGGGTATTTATTAGACATTATATGAGACTCTATCAATGTTAAATGCTCATTTCTATATTTTCCTTTAATTATTTTTATTCTAAATTTTACTGAGGCTTTAAAAAGGAAAGGACCATACATTCTTCATTAAAGGTGATTCATTGCTTGTTTATGGCATAAATAGGCTTTTTTACTTTTCACAACTAAACGTCCATATTCATTTAATCGCTTAAACTATACTACAAAATGGTCATGCTCGCCACACATACATGGATGCATGTTGTTTTCATCTTGAATTGCCATTAAACTTTATTTCATCTATATATATAATTAATAACATAACAATCCCGAACAAGGAATTACAAGCAGAATCATCATTTAATTTCATGATTTTGTTTTATTGTGTTATTATGTAATTAGTGAAAACGGTTTACGAACATGCACACAATTACTACATTAATCAATAGATAGAAACCGAAGTACATGTCTGAGTGGAAAACCGAACGCCTCCGACCAGATCACCATCTGACAATTAGCCAATAAACACAATGATAAATAGAAGGTTGATTTCAGTATTTTGTTAACGAAAGTAAAAAAGAAAAATGTCTGAGTTTCATGCTTCAGATGAGCATTTAGTACGCGTGCATCTAGGCAAACTGCAAAAAGGTATCCCTATGTTAAATCAACTCATACACAGCAAAATAGGCTGATGTTATTGCCTGTAGCAACTTGTTGGCAGTGCATCATCAATATATCGACATTGTTAAGAGATTGCTGTAAATAAATTTGTTTAAAGTTTATATTCCATAACAAATGGTACACAATATGCTAAAAATATATTGGATTCAATGTTTGTAATGATGTTATATGATACAGTTCAACTTATAAATTAACATACATAAGCTATTAAACATTATTCATACTTAATATATTAAACTCCCTATGCAGAACATGTAAGCTAATTCAAACTCAATGTTGTCCAATCAAAAAGGAAAAAAATCTACAACATAGAAATAAAAATGGTTTTCCATGCTAAAAAAAACAGCCGAAACCCTAACTTGGCGATCTATTAATCAATTTCGTTTTCATAGTAGCATAATGATTCCTCTTGCTATTTTTAGTGTCATTTAACAAGTCTGTAATGACTATACATACTAAGTTAGGCCCCAAGTTGACTCGTGTTCCAGTGAACTCTTGTTTCACTGACCGTTTTAAGGCGGTAATCCCATCAGGTATCGGTAAAGCTATTTTGATGAGTAGGGTGTCTGCTTGTGGTTTTTGTGTCGCCTGAAAAGACGACATATAGGGGTTACTTTGGTCGGCGGCGTCGGCGGCGGCGGCGTCCGCGTCCCATTTTCGCTTGTCCGGGGTATATCTCCTAAACTATTAGTGGTATCAACTTGAAACTTCATATGTAGATAGATCTAATTGAGGGCAAGTGCAGTGCACAAGAACTGTTACTCTTGCTTCCATATTTTTAGAGTTATTTCCCTTTGTTATTTTTCATGCTTAAAGTTTTGTCCGGGGAATATCTTGTAGAATATAAGAGTTATCAACTTGAAACTTCATATGTAGATAGATCTCATAGAGGGCAAGTGCAGTGCACATGACAGTAACTCTTGCTTTCTTAGTTTTAAAATTATTGTCCTTTGTTATTGTTCATGCTTAAAGTTTTGTCCGGGGCATATCTTGAAGAATATAAGAGGTATCAACTTGAAACTTCATAGCTAGATAGATCTCATTGAGGGCAAGTGCAGTGCACAATAACAGTAACTCTTGCTTTCTTAGTTTTAAAGTTATTGCCCTTTGTTAATTTTCATGCTTAAAGTTTTGTCCGGGGCATATCTTGAAGAATATAAGAGGTATCAACTTGAAACTTCATAGCTAGATAGATCTCATTGAGGGCAAGTGCAGTGCACAAGAACCGTTACTCTTGCTGCCATATTCTTAGAGTTATATCCCTTTGTTAATTTTCTTGCTTAGGTTTTGTCCGTGGCATATCTCGTAAACTATAGGAGGTTTCAACCTGAAACTTATTCCGTAGGTATATCTGATTGAGGGTTCAAATGCCACCTACACTTGAAAGTTAAATGGCAACATCATTGTCTATAAATGAATAAAATGCCAATCTAACAGCTATAATGTCGACAGTAAATAATTCGTCAGGCGACACATCCGACTCGCGGAGTTCTAGTTATATTATTGTATGTGTTGTTTATGTCTCTAGTTCATCGTCGTTTGGGTCCTTGGCTTGTGTCCCGGTAGTTGCATTTCACTATTGACTTATAGTTTGCTACCGAGCTTATCTATGTGTAAATATGGTTTGAATTAATCTAAAGCAAGCTATTGCCAGATTTATCAATGTTCTAATTGCAAGCAATATCATCTTTTTTGGTTTTATTAAACACAATTTTGAGCTTTATTTGAATGTGTATGAACACATTTATATAACTGATGAGTGAAATGAACCTTCGTGCCATCTTTAATGGTTTCTTTTTTTCTTTTTGAACTTTATTTAAATCTAGCTTTCGCCATAAGAGTAACACATATCTTCAGCTTAAATGTGCGTTAGATAAATAATGCTGAATGAGAAAACAATTCCAAAACTATAGTTTGCAGAATATTGAAATGACGAATTAAATTGGTGCTGGAAGAATTTAAACGTGCCTCGTGTTTATTGTATGTTCCTTTTCAATTATCCGAAGACGGACGGAAATACGAGATAAGTCGATCGCTTAAGAATCCCTATAAATCTGAGTGGGTATGACAAAAATATATAATCGTATTTGTAAATCTATTAATGAATGAAGCTTGTATGCCTGCTATACCACTTAGAGTCTATATTATCTCGGGCTAGCATCGCTTGATCAATATTGTAATTGTTACTTGTTAATTGAATATCCTGTCATAGAGAATGTTCGATCAAGTGGGTGCTACTCCTTTGTTAATATTAGGACATTGTTCACTAGACCGAGAATATTTGAGATTCCTGGTATCGTTCTATACGATATGATCCTCCATTGTACATTTGCTTCTTTTCTTGCTGCAATGTTGGAAAGTAATGGAACATAAATACCCTGTTATGCAATGCATATATGGCGGAGACGTGTTGCTTACAATGGAATTCTATCCACATTTTTTCCCCGGATCTGTCAATACAATAATGCGAAATAAGCTGGTATCCCTGCTAGACTTGGGTTTTATCTTTCTTGAGCTGTCTTTAGTCGCTTTGTATTGTAAAAGCTGCTTGCTAGTTGAAAGAGCTTTCACACAGAATGATAAATCATGTGTATGCTACTATATTGTGATATATTTAGCAATTATTCCGGATAACTGACGTTTCTAAAAGCAACAACTTAAAACCTCAAATGTTTTTGTGTGTACCATCTACGTTAGCAGCGCCTTTCAGCAATCGCTTCATTGTATTGCAGCATAATGCTGTTCTATTACTGATGAAAGGTGCAGAAAAGCTCATTGATGTACAACTCAGTGTAACCGACAGGGTCTGATATGTAGTATTGGTTCCGATATATAACGTATTGTGTTATCTGGTTTAAAAACGAGAAAAATAAGAGAGCACTTTATTTAAATACGTTCATACGATTACAACGTAAATGTGAATTTTGAATCATCAGTTAACATGACCTATTCTGAGGTAACGACATGAACTTATCAGTAACAGTTTAGGGCCATTCAGGCTTGTGGCACGTTCAGACCTGAATGTTAATGTTTGAGCCCATTCAATAGTTCATGGTTATAAACAACGAACCAAACAGATGATTTTACAAATGTGTGGGTCACTTGCAAACTATTAAAAAGGCGTTGCATGTGATAGTCCTTGAAAAGAAATGTTATTAAGATATTTAAGTGGCAATAAAGAAATAAATAAGGCTGACTGATATTGCTCTGATTAAACAAAACATGCCATTTCAGATGAGAGACACAAGAAAAGACGGGTGTTATTTCTCAATTCTGTTTCATTTATACTATAGTAAGCATTTATCTTAACCATATTTCATTACACTTCACACATATTTTCCAATGCTCATTATTTATGGACGATTATCTGAAATAAATACTGATTTAACCAACCTTTTCTCAGTTTTTAAAGAAATTGCAATAGCAATGTAGTTGAGATTTTTTTTATTATTATATTAAAATTATTTGTAACACTTGTGCACGATTCTCAAACCTGTAAAACAAAGCCGTATATCTTCTCGTTCAAAATATGAAACATTATAGTCATATTATATTCAACAGCCAAAACCCTTGTTTCTCGGAAAAAGACCATAAGGAAACACCAAAACTACTTAGAAACGGAAAACCATCGTCGCCTAATCCTAGCAATACTCAGCGGCATTGACACGATTGGGAAATTAATAAGAAATATCCCTATGTCATTCATTCTCAAAGTTTTGCCACGGGCTGGGGATTTCAAGCCTCGGTATGACTCACTTTGATTAAAAGCAAACATTGATTGAAACTTTATATAAAATTACAAAAGTTGGATCAGCATATTATGAATTGTTCATTCCAAGAAATATGATTTACAGGTAAAATTGTTATATATATGTTTTTCGTACACTTAATTATGAATGCCGTTGTTTATGAGTTGAGTATGGTGTTGAATTTTTATGATTTCCATTTTCATTAATTGTGTGCAAACTACAGAAACAAGCTCAGTAGCCAAAAGTTTAAAAATAAACCCCTTTTAATGACACATGGTAAACGCCAAAGACAAAAAAACACAAACAAGGAACATGGAACAATAGCACAAAACTCCACAAACAACACAGTGCATATATATACTATATAAAAAAAACAAGGTATGATTATCAAGGATGGTTAGGTACCGTCTTGGAACGGTCAGTAAACTGTAAATGTATTGGGGGGTTTAAGCAATTTACGTGCACAAATCTCCCTCTTATTCCAACAATCCTGAATAAAGAAAAATACGTTAAAGGTAAATATTATGTATTTCTTAACAAGATTATATCTACTTTCATTTAATAATAAGCTTTTTATTTTGAAGTTTAGGATGATCTTATCCGTCTTTTTTATTTATAATGCACTGAACGTATTTAACAAGACAATGGACAATGATAGCACAATTACCATCTAAACGTTTAGTGTTACATCTCTATGCACAATTTGCGATAAATCTATTCTGTCTCTTTTTTATCCTGACTAGTTAACATTATTAAGCCATTCTACGTCAACAAATATATTGTGGAACAAAACTTTTCTGGAAAAGTGGATTACATCCAGCGTATTATTATAGTATTTGCTTTACATTTCCCTACATGGTGAGTGTATCGCTGTCAACACCCATTAGCACCGGCTAAGATATGTTCTATTTTTAAGAATCTAAACTACATCCTAGTCCATGGTTCTGTATGGCCAGTACATTTATAAATAATATGTATTTAGTTTAACATTTACAATTAAGTTAGTTCAACAACTTTTGAACATAATCAAAATTAACAATGAACAACTATGTTATGCATTAAAAGAAAGCATGTAAATTATGCACAAAACAATAGTGTGGACATTAATGAGCTTGGAGGTTACGCTATGTGTCACTTCACTTCCTTAACACTACTTATGCTGATGCGATGGTAAGAGTGATTCGAATAAATATAATCTTATAGTCGTACGTTGTAAAAACTAATCTGTAAAAACAAGTTGTTTCAGTCTGTAATAAATGAATAAGAAGGAAGAAAAGCGAGGTAGAATAGAAGGATGGCGGAACGAGGGGTTGTTTCAGGGACTGGTCAGGTCGAGATCAGGACAAGGTTTGGTGAAATGTATACTAAAAAACGTTTACATTGACGTATGTAGTTCTGGAATTGGTCAATGATAAGTGTGATCGTTTGATGTGAGATTTCCTTTGATCCGAAGAGTAATAGTTGAAAGAAAAATGACCGACGATGGATAACCGACCAATGAAATGATTTCTTTAGACATTATATAAGAGATTGCTTTAGTGCACCTCGCAAGTTTGACACAAGATTTGTGATCACCTTCGTTGCAGAAATCGGAAACTTTATTTATGCTTAAAGTTTGTATCTGAAAAAAGGCACAGATGGCTATGAAGGAATATCTTCCGAGAGTGCGTTACATGCGGATATAGTCGATGGTAGAAATGCACTCGTTAACAACTGTGAGTTGAATAAAATGTTTCGAAGATCAGCTGCATTTCGAAGATTACACGAAGTAGTATCTCCAACTCTTGATGGATTCAATGAAGTAAGATATGCTGATGCAAGAGAGTAAAACATCTGGTAGAATATGATAAGTTTATGATAACGTCGCCTTTCGTTAAGTAGTTGGATTCCAGTTTCACCGGATAAAATTCTCGCTGCCTCATGTTGTTCTTTTTCTTTGTGTCATATTATCACAGACAATATAGGCATATTCTAACAGAGGCCTTATAAATGTAAAATAAAGAACTTTAAGCGGTTTACGATCAATAACGTATAAGAATAATCGCATGAATGATAATTTTGATCTAGGTCATCATTAAGTTGCTGGGCAGCAAACACGGGGACTTCGACAATTAAATACAAGGTTGTATCATCTGCGAAGAGTCGTATATTAGATTTATATCGCAAACAATGTCATTGACGTAGATGTGATAGAACTAAGTCCAACGAATTCAGCCTTGAGGGACTCAATATGATATTGATACTGACATAGAACCAGACAGAACAACACATTGTTTACGTTCGCTGAGATAATCGCAAAGCTATAAAAAATAAAGGACCGGTAATACAACCTTCACGAAGTTTATTGATAAGAGCTTCAGGTCATACTTGATAAAATGCTTTAGAAATATCACAAAATACTGCTCCTACTTCTTTACCTTCATCTAGAGCAAGGCAAAATAAATGACAGATTGATACAAGCTCGTTGACAGATCGGCGTCCTAAGAAACAAAACTAGATTGGGATGATTTAGAAATTGTACTGATGTAAAATTATTTCAAGAACTTTACCTTCAATACTCAAAAAGGAAATAGGACGATTATTCCCAACATATTGAGGATCAGACTGCTTACAAATAGCACAGAAACGAGTAAGTTTACACTTGGTACTTTACCGAAACGAAGTGGGCTAAAAAGGTTACGAAGTGGGTAAAAAAAATTCAAATGCTTCCCCTAAGAATATAGCTATTTTCTAAGTCTGGTCATGTTACCTTGCAGGTTTTAAGAACCATCCTTGAATCCATTTATTCTTGAAAAATAACTAACAAAGTTCTGTAGTCTTTGATTATCAGCATCATTGGAAGTAGGGAGGGGCCTGTTTGGTAAAATTAATAACGTCTGAGATTCGAACTAGTTATTACGTCGGTTCGCTTTATCCGTATCTGATAATACCTTGATGGCTAAGTAGGGGAGATTTTCTTAGATAAATTCGTCAGTATAGCGAAGTTATTATTGATTTTCCAAAAGTCGTTGGTAGAATGGTTATTTCTTTAAGTCTTGTTGCCAGTTTTTCGTATTGTGACTCCTTAACATGTATTTGAAATTTGAGTTCATTTTACCTCATTGCATAAGGTTTGGACAACAGTTTATTGTTATTATGCACTACTACTACTGCTACTACTGATACTACTGCTACTACTGCTACTACTACTACTGCTACTACTGCTACTACTACTACTGCTACTACCACTGCTACTACTGCTACTACTGCTACTACTGCTACTACTTCTACTACTACTACTACTACTGGTACTACTGTTACTTCTACTACTACTTCTACTGCTTCTGCTGCTACTGCTGCTGCTGATGCTGTTGCTGCTGCTGTTGCTACTGCTGCTGCTTCTACTACGACCACCACCACCACCACCACCACCACCACCACCACTACTACTACTACTACTACTACTACTACTACTACTTCTACTACTACTACTATTAAAAATACTACTACTAATAATAATAATAATAATAATAATAATAATAATAATAATAATAATAATAATATTAATAATAATAATAATAATAATAATAATAATGATAATGATAATTTTGCAAATCCAGATAATAGAGTTCTGCTTTTGGCGACCAATTGATGTTTTTGCCACAATTGGAGTAGAGCAGTTCGCAAAGGTGAAAGTTTGCCATATTGTATATTATTGCTTTTCTAATTTTGACTTAAAATTAACTATATTCGATCAACACCGACATCAAGTCACGGGAGAGGGCCGTAATTGATGTTGGCATAACGCGTGTCCAATCCCCTTTGCATACTTGATTTTATAATGTCGGTCTTAATATTGTTTTGAAATTTGTATTGATATTGTCATTGTCAAATGTGTTCTCATGCAATAAAATATTATTAAATCAAATCCAGTTATTTGTTTGCATCTAAACCCATCTGAAATATTGGACTGAAACAGCCGTTTAAGACTGACTCATTAAAATGTATTAATTTGTGTTGAAAACGAAAAAAATCAAATTCGTTGTAATATATACGAAGTTGGTACTTGAAACGGATATAACGTATTTGATAAACAAGTTTAAATACGAACAAATCATCGCTAAAAGGAAAAAACGTTTACATAATAAAAGGTTCAGATATTTAAACTTTGTATTCACGTGGTTTGAAAGCAAACAGAATCTGACAAATGCTCCTGTAGACTAAACATAAATTCATATTTTTTTAGTAATACGACGTCCGTATGATTGTCGGTTTTGCTGGAATATCAGATCCTTCTCTCAGGGCAATCTTCATGATTAAATTGTGTAATTATGATTAAAACCGGAACATTTCTCGATAAAAAATCATAATATATCTACTTCCATTGTTGTTCATTTCAATGTGTTATTGTGTTTTGACATACAAAGGGAGTATTGTAGAGTTTCATATTGCACATGTTTACGTTATAACCAGTCACATATAACAATGTTCATAATAAATAGAAAAAGCATATCCCCTTTCATAAAAGATGATTTGTTTGCTTATTTGTGATAGTTTCACCATAATCCTTTAATTGCACCAATTTGATATTTTGTGCCACACTTAAACTTTTGTATCTGATCCGATATACATAACATTTGAAATTCAAGCCAGAAACAAACATTCGTTCTCATTTGTCACCATCTCAAATGCTGTATAACTTACATTTATGTGTTTTAAACTCCGATGCGCTCTTCATATATCATGATCGTTGAACAAGTACATTTTGTATACATAACTTTAACCTTAATATCAAACAATTAAGGAGCAGTGTATTCTTAGGAATTGATTGATTTTGACACATGGCACACACACTACTCCACGTTTATGGCAACCTTAAAGATACATTTCTACTGAGTTGATGGCTTAAGTTTCACTATTATAGTATCACTTATACATTTAGAGATTGCACAAAAGATCCCGTGTAAAATAGGAGGCAAATATTTCGATTGGTGCTTCACATAGATCACGTTTGAGAAATTGGAGCACAGGATTGTTGTCACTAAGATGTGATTCATGTCCCTTGAAACACCGTTAAAAATGTGTACGCGTTCTCTATGTTTAAGTACATAAACAGACACGTTCCAAACTCAACACATAATATGCCATAGATAAGAGGCATTTAGATTCAGGTTGTGTAAGATTGTCTTTATCAGTGGTGAATAATAAAGAATTGGTTCAATATCAAACATAGTGAAAATCAAAACTCTTTCCATTTTGACAGTGAGAGAAATAACGCATCATATCATTATTGATTCCATACGCTACTGGGCAAATTTCCCTGTTGTACCCTTTTTTAATTTAATGTTGTTCTTTCATGTCTTTTTCAACATAAACTTTGAATAAACTATGCCCTTCATTTGCTTAAACTGTGTTGTTTCTCTAACACAGAGCCTAGTGTTTAATGAACAAGTACGTAGCTCATGATTATAGTTTGTGCCGCTGGCATCGCTTAAACAATCATTTGCCTTATTGTATCTTATTGTGAGCACTATCAAGGACAGAAGTCCTTATACAGTTTTCTTTTTTCATATAAACAGAAATGTTTCCCAAATAAGCGTTGCACTGTGCAGTGAACGTAGATCAATAAGAACATTTACAATGAAGATTCAAGGATTGTTATGTAACGCCTTTAAACGGTCAGAAATATGTAACATTTCTCGATAAAAAAAGCATGATAAATGTAGTTTCATTGTTGCTCTTTTCTCTGTGTTAATGTGTTTTGACATACAAAGCAGGCATTGTAGTGTTTCATATTGCACATGTTTACGTTAGAACCAGTCACATATTACAATGTTCATAATAACTAGCAATAGCATATTCCCTTTAAAAATGATTATCTATTTTGGCATTTCGGCGATACTTCCACCATAATCCTTTAATTGCACCGATAAAGTATTTTGGGCCGCTTTCACTTCCGACAGTGAGAGAAAATATAAAAAAGCATCGCTCCTTTTACAATTGAAAACAGTCGCTTTTATTTGATAATATATTAGGTGTAAATTGCCTGATAATGCGTTAAAAGGAGATCTCAAATAAGCCGACTGAATTTGCCAAATAACGCATCATATTATTATTGTTTCGATACGCTACTAAACAAATTTCCTTGATGTTCCCGTTTTATATTCAATGTTGTTCATTCAAATGATTTTCAACATACACTTTGAATTAACTATGCCGTTCATTTGCTTAACTTGAGGTGTTTCACAAAACACAGAGCCTAGAATTCGATGATTAAGTACGTAATTCGTGATTATAATTTGTGCCGCTGGCATCGCTTAAATAATTATTCGCCTTCAGTGAATACAAACGGAAAAAAGCTACGGATTTAAAATTTAAAGTTGTAATTACTTTTGTACCGATTGCTGTTACCGGTCCGCAGTGTACTCGGATGGTAGTCCAGTCATTTGTTTGCATGTAAACCCATCTTGGGAACGAACACGGGACTGAAACCCGCCGTTTATGACTGACTCGTTTGTGGTTATAACGATTTTTTTTGTGTACAAATCAAAATCTTTGTAATACATATACGGTTGGTACTTTAATCGGATATCAAGTTTTTAATTAAAAGTGGTCAAAAGTTAAAAAAGAATAATGTCATCATCGCTATAAGAAAAATACAACACTTGCAAAATAAAAGGTTCATATATTCAAACTTTGTATTCCCGAGGTTTGGAAACGAACAGAGTCTGACAAATGCTCCTGTAGCCAAATCATTTTAATCAACTACTGCTTAATTCACATCCATTAGAAATATGACGTCGGTATGATGATCGGTTTTGCTCAAATATTAGATTTTTCTCTCCAGGCAATTTTCATTATTAAGTTGTCTAATTATGATTTAAACTGGGGAATTTCTCGATAAAAGACCAATGTTAATCTAGTTCCATTTTTGTTCTTTTCTAGGTGTTATTGTGTTTTTACATACAGATGACAAATTGTAGAGATTCCAAATCGCACATGTTAACGTTATAACGAGTCATATCTAACAATGTTCATAATATCTAGCCAAAACATATCCCCTTTCATACAATTTGATAGATTTTGGCTTTTCGTTTTTAGTTTTACCAAAATCCTTTCAATGCACCAATTAAGTATTCTTTTATGCCACACTAATACTTCTGTTACATATCCTACTTACATATCATTTGCAATTCTAGACAAGTAACAAACATTCGTACTCGTTTGTGATTTCATCAATCGTTGTATAGCTTACATTTTTAGATCATTATTGTGGATGATACAAGTGTATTTTGTATACACCATTTCAACATTACTGTAAAAGAAATAAGGAGCAGTACACTCTTAGGAATTAATTGATTTTGACACATGGCACAATAACCACTTATATTTATGGCAATCTTAAAGATACTCTTTTCCTGGGTCGATGGCTTGAGTTTCACTATTATATCATCATTTATACACTAAGAGCCTTAACAAAAGTTCCCGTGTAAAATTCGATGCAAATATTTCGATTGGTTCTTCACATACATAACGTTAGAGAAAATGGAGCATAGTATTGTTGTCACTAAGATGCGATTTATGTATTTTGAGACACCGTTAACAATGGGTACGCGTTCTCTATGTTTAAATACATTAACCAAATACGTTTAAACTCAACAAATAATATGCCATAGATGAGGGACAATCAGATTCAGGTTGTATAGGTTGTTATCAGTGGTGTATAGTAAAATATTGTTTCAATGTCAAACATAGTGGAATTGAAAGCGCTTTCCATTTCGATAATTGTAGAAAATGTAAAAAAGCATGCTCTTTTTGCGATTGAAAATAGTCCTTTTTTCTAATAATATATTGGTAAGGTGTAAATTGCCTGATAACACGTTAAACGGAGTTCTCATATAAGCCGGCTGAATTTGCCAAATAACGCATCATACCACATAGACTTTGAATAAACTATGCCCTTCATTTGCTTAAATTGTGTTGTTTCACTAAACAAAGAGCTTACTGTTCAATGAACAAGTACAAAGCTCGTCATTATAGTTTGTGCCGCTGGCATCGCTTAAATAATGATTTGCATTTATTGAGTCTTATTGTTAGCGCTATCAAAGACAGAAGTCCTTATACAGATTTTGTTTCAAATCAACAGAAATGTTTCCCAAACAAGTGTTGCACTGCGCAGTAAACGCAGATCAATAAGAACATTTATAATGACAATTTAAGGATTGGTAGGTACCACCTTTGAACGGTCAGTAATAATTATGTTACAATACGAACGGAAAAAAACTACGGATTTAAAATTTAAAGTTGTAATTACTTTTGTACCGATTGCTGTAACCGGTCCGCAGAGTACTCGGATGGTAATCCAGTCATTTGTTTGCATTTTAACCCATTTGGTGAACGAATACGGGCCTGAAATAAGCGTTTATGAGTGGCTCGTTAATTTTTTTAATTTGATTCTGGTAATAACGAATTTTTGTTTACAAATCAAAATCGTTGTAATACATATACGGTTGGTACTTTAATCGGATATCAAGTATTTAATAAATAGTGGTCAAAAAGTAAAAAACGAATAATGTAATCATCGCTATAAGGAAAATATAACAATTGCAAAATAAAAGGTTCAGATATTCAAACTTTGTATTCCCGAGGTTTGAAAGAAACCAGAATCTGACAAATGCTCCTGTAGCCTAATCATTTTAATCAACTACTGCTTAATTCACATTCATTAGAAATATGACGTCGGTATGATGATCAGTTTTGCTCATATATCAGATATTTCTGTCCAGGCAATTTTATTATTAAGTTGTCTAATTATGATTTAAACTGGGGAATTTCTCGATAAAAGACCAAGGTTAATCTAGTTCCATTGTTGTTCATTTCAATGTGGTATTGTGCTTTGACATACAAAGGGAGCATTGTAGAGTTTCTTAATCGCACATGTTTACGTTATAACCAGTCATATATAACATCATTTATAATAACTAGCCAAAACATATTTCCTTTCATAAATTTTGATATATTTTGGCTTTTCGTTGTTAGTTTTACCAAAATCCTTCTGTTACAGATCCTATATACATACATACCATTTGTAATTCTAGACCAGAAATAAACGTTTGTACTCGTTTGTGATTTCATCAATTGCTGTACTGAGTAAAGCTTATATTTTTGAATCATAATTGTGGATAATACAAGTGCATTTTGTGTTCACCATTTTAACCTTACTCTAAAATAATTAAGGAGCAAGTTTGTTTTAGGAATGAACTGATTTTGACACATGGCACAATAATCACTCTATATATATATGGCACCCTTAAAGATACTCGTCTCCTTAGTGAAAAACTTGAGTTTCACTATTATATCATCATTTATACACTTAGAGCGTTAACAAAAGATCCCGTGTAAAATACGAGGCGAATATTTCGATTGGTGCTTTAGACAGATTACTTTGAGAAATTGGAGCACATGATTGTTTTCACTAAGATGCATTTTGATACACCGTTTACAATGGGTACGTGTTCTCTATGATTACGTACATTAAATGATCACGTTCCAAACTTAACAAATAAAATGCCGTATATAAAGGGCATTCATATAAGCCGAATGAATTTGCCAAATAACGCATCATACCATTATTGTTTCCATACGCTACTGGGCAAACGTCCCTGGTGTAATAAGGGTTTAAACTAGCTTGTGTGCACAACCTCACTCTTATCTCAACAATCCCAAAACGTAAATGATAAATCTTATCAAAGCATATTCGCAATAATTATGTGGGAAATTGACTTCATTGATTTCATTGCCACGGTAACAGTATATGATTGTCCAAATCAACATGGAATGACGTTGTTTTATCTTCTTTTTCCCTCTAGCTCTATACTACGTTTTATAAAACGGACACATCCCATAACCCAGTTTTACATTAACGACGTCCCTGTTGAACACAATTTATTGTATCTGAGTTTAATTCACCTAACGCTTATTGACGCATATATACTCACTCGCATGTCATCTCGATCGGAAAAAAAGACAAACGACGTTGAAACTATATCAACAATTATAAGGAATCTCATAGTGAAATGACCGTCATTTAATGTCTTCAACGTCGGCGATTTTACGGTATATGTGTTTTCCGTGAAAAAGAATATGTATTTTGGTAAATCAATGTAACAGTTTAGAATATGTAATGTTTTTTGCAAATACTGCTCACATCGTATCTTTTTTTTTCGTCGATACACTTGCATTTACAAAAACACTAGTAGTTTGATGAAAATGAAAACGGAAAATGGAAGTGTTTGTGCAATAGGTGCTACCAACCATTTTCAACCCAGTTATTCATTTTGAGTAATGACAATTTGAATACCAACGTGTAAAACATGCCAAATTTTGTATTACCTTTAACATTGTAGCTGCATTTGTTCTGGTCCTACGCATTCATTTCATACAACTCTTGTAAGCAAATAACACAATCTGGTGATGAATTGAAAGTGTAGTACCTACTGCTGTTGTCGATATGCAGCTTCATTCAGACCGAGATTTTTGTTATCGCCTATTGATGCTGTGGCTTCTCTTTTTGGCTTCACATTTAAAGCATTTCATTATCTAATGACGACACAACCATATTATCGAAAATAGGCCGCGCTATCGTTATAACTTCGATCAATTTGACAATTTTCACAAACTGACCAATTACTTCGCTTAGAATTACGTGTATCGCCAAATTGCAAATAACAATCTTAAATATCCGTTTCAATTTTAGAGATAGTCCATGCTCAAACCACAGCTTACGTTATTCTATCATTTGTATATTAAGACAGAGTAGTATAACATGTATGGTAGACATTGTGGAATGCAAAGAAAATCGATACTTTCTGCTGTATTTCAAATTAGTACGGTTTTAATATATAAGATATGTACGGTTGACTGTGGAACTATTGTTTCATGCACAGCGGAGAAAAAACGAAACTTAGAATGATCCTGATCAATACAGACTAAAGTGTTTGTGTGTGTGCCAGTTTGACAATGTGCGGAAATGTCACATTGGCTGTATCTGAAGTGTGGGATTATTGCTTTTAAGTAAACAATGATGTTGAAACTTAATGTGAAAACATGCTAATCACGTTATTTAGATCTTACAATAAGAACAGGCAGATATTGCAAATATGTACCTGCCTAGTTAACGCTTGCTAAATATGTCACAAAATTCTTATGTGAGCTTTTAAAAATTAACAAGAAAATTTACTAAAATGAGTGACCTATTGTAGCCGAAGATGTATAGAACTCCAGTTGTAATCGGTCTTTTATGCATGTTATTCTTCTGTTTCAGATTGTATACTCGATCTATATTTCCATTTATTTGTTACTATTAACAAAGTGAAGTCTACATTCATTTAGGAAAATCGAATATAATTGGCATAAAAAGGTGTGCCAAACAATGTATTTATTTCATTTTACAGGGAATTGATAATCATAAAAAGAAAAAAAGAAACACTCAAATGAAATTAAAATGTTAAAACGTTCATGATTCGATACACTCGTTGTACTAAACTTCTAAATTCTTCCACTCTGGTAAGGCTCTGTATCCCCGTTCATTTTTGTCCCCGTTCATCCCCGAACAAAGAAAATATTTATATAAAATCGGGAGAAATTATACATTTAAGCAAGCAACTTATTTAAAAACCCATATTTGCCAATAGTAGCAAGTACAACATTTGAATGAGCGTAGGCAACGTAGGCAACGCGTTTCTGCAGTGTATATGTTGCATATTTGGAAAGTTATGTTTTATTACAGATAAGGGAAGCTCATTTATGATTCACTTGTGATACCGACTAGGTTTGATGCGTCATCCGAGGTATGTCAACAAGAGAGATGTGCCGATTTGTTAAATAGCTTTTTTATTTAGATATTAGATCCTGTACTACATATCCCGTTCCCAGAGATATTAATAAGTTAACGTCGATTTATTAAATGTTATCCGGTATATAATAGAGATTTATTTGTAAAACAAGAATGAGATTTCACAATGTCAAACAGATTTTGAACTGGCAACTTGCGACGTTTAGCTCTTGGTGCTCTCTCGGTAAATATATTACGATCTTACACTGAGGCAAACAATTATCAAATAATATGTAAGGCTTAATATATTAACAACATAACTATTTTCTCATTCAATTTTGTCGTATGTTGCAAGTTGGATTAAACGTATCATTGTTCGTATGTTCTACTTAACACAATAAAATGTATTTCAATAAACCATATCAGATATATACATTTATTCATTTGATATAAACAATTAACACAACTCTGTTTTTCATGATGTTACAAGCAAAATATAACGATTAGTTTGAAGCAAATAAATCTAAAGTAAAATAAGGACATCAAATACAAATATTCAAATGCAGTTGTACATTCCGAATACAATAAAAATATTTACCAAAAGATACACGACGCTTAACAAATGATGTTTGCGGTATGTTTAAATGAAATAAACTCAACACAACACAGCAGAAATTTACATGAATAACTAGAACGATAGGTTTATACACATATAATTTCATCTTTTTTTTGTATTTTGTAGTACTATTCAAAGAAACAGCAATCGCTATATATAAAAAAATAAGAATCGTGCGCATTTGACTTATAATAAATTTGTGAAACACTAGTAACAACTCGGTAATCTCCTGAAGCTTATGACTTCAGACTGATGTGTTCCAATAACAAAACTTCTTCAGAAGAGAGGTATGCATCGGGTTTAAAGTATATTTTGTCTACTTCATTCATAACTAGAAAATTGACATAAATCAGATCATTTTTTAAAACACTAAAATGTATTTACATTTTCACATTTGGTGCCCATTCGCATAACAGTTAATACGTCAAAACACTGCGTTTTACATGAACCATTATTCATATTTAATATCTACAGCTTCACCGAAAACAAACATGCCAATTTAAGGAAATGAGAAAACATAACACCTTTAAATGTGCTTTACTGCTAAAACTGAAGCAATAAACATTCGGAATAGTACACGTTTAAATATAATACAACTGTAGACAAATGAGGAATCTATAGTATATATTTATAACAGAAAACTAAAGCAATACATTTTATAATGAATTCATATTTAAGAAATATTTTATTTACTTAAATGATGAGACCGAAAAACCGTCTATATCACTAATGTGTATATGGCACCTTCGTTTAAAGGTTATTCCCTTTAAAACATCTTTTTACATCTAAAACATCTTAAAGCCATTGAGTCGTCAATTCATGCGAAGTAGTGTTCAAGTAGCCGTTTCCATTGTTTGCTGTGGAATACTGTGGTATCTACCGGCTTGCCAGCAACAGCAATACATGAAAAACAACTTTCTAAAATTCTTACTGCAAGCAATACAAATGAAGAACTTTATGGCAAACGAGGTGTAACTTATAAACATACAGATAAGGTAAATTAGTCCTTCTGTGTAACCAAGTATGTTTGCGTTTGTAATCAATGATTTAAGTTTGAAAAAGTGACTTGGAGCATTCAGAAACACGACACTCACTGACAAAATGTACAACATCTTCGCAACACGCACTTGTGGCAGTCTTCGGATCAGATTAGTCTGTGTTCCGTTCTCGTTTGTCTTCTTCAGGCTTCGTTGTTGCTTCTTCTGAATCGATTGCATTATGGCAACTGTCATGAATGCCAGTAATATGATCAACAGGAAAAATGGGACAACGAGAGTTAAAGCGCTGTCTGTGTAGAAGATAACCTGGTTGTACTTTGCGTACTTATCCACGGAGCGACACTCGGGACGACCAGTTTCTCCTTCCTGAACCTGCAAGGAATATTGATTACATAATATACAATTAACACAACGGTGATCGACCATGTCATTTCTGTTATTTTTATTGCATTACAATAATGCTATGAAACCTCCAGGGACAATCAAAGTAGTCAACCATTCAAATATAAGTTTTGGTTACAGGTTCTTATACTAATGTGAAAAACTACAGAAACAAGATCAGAAGCCAAAAGTTAAGACATAAATCCTGTTAAATGTCACTTGGTTAACTCCAAAAACAAGAAACATTGAACTACAGCACAAAACTCCACAATCAGCACAGTGCATATACACTGTATTAAAAACAATGTATATTTATCAAGGAGTGTTAGGTACCGCCTTGGAACGGTCAGTAAAATGTAAATTTACTGGGGGTTTAAACCAGTCTACGAGCACAAACCTCACTCTTATCCCAACAATCCTGATTACAGAAAAAAACGTAAGAGGTATATATTACCAAAGTATGGCATGGCACCAATGACGCTGACGTAGATAAGTACATTCAAACATTTACAAAAATACAAAAACACTTTAAAAAAGGCATTGTTTATTGTTATCAAAAACTCGAACAGCAATTGTACTGCCATGCAAATTGAATGCAGAATCTTTATTTCAGAAACATCGCACATCTATCTCTAGCCATAATGAGTTTGTTATTCATTATAAAACACTTTTAAGAAACTTGTAAGAAGGCATTTACTTCTCTCATATGTCCTTTCATTAGAATTGAATTTGACATTTATTTCTGTATTGTTGCACGACCTTTATCCCAATTTTGTTTTAGGGATGTTTTGACGAGCATTCCGGTTTCATAATAAAGATAAAAAAAATCACCTCAAAATGAATTTGTCTTTTTTAGGTGATGGTTGCTTCGCTATGGTAATTTTTCAATGCAGTTTAGTAAATGGCTGAATTAAATAAAGAAACGCTTATACCTACCAAACAAGTGTTTCCTTTTTCAACCAGATCTAATGAGTCATTAGGATTTAGCCAAGATGAATTTTAATGGGTCTATTGATTTGAGGTCTGATCGTGCCCATCATTATATCGTTTAAAATATATGGATGCGTCTGTGGTCCGATTGTGGTGTGTTAACGTATGTATTTGGTGTTAACATTTTTAGTCGTTTGGTCCTTGCTTTGTGCCTCATATATTAACACAGGATTTATATTTGTTTCTTTGCTAACTGGGCTTATTGTCCCTGTATGTTTCATTGAGAGTAAATTGTAATTAGTTTCATCTTACTCTTTAAATACTTGCGATCATCCATCTTAGGAGAATCTGTGAGAACCGAACTTAGTATATCATGTAATTAAAAATTAAATGAAAATGTTTCTTATTTGAGAGTGATTTATTTTTACGGCGGTTGAGTTTTTATGTACTTCTAACGCATTAATTACCATGTTGGTGTCAGCAAAAATATTATAGTGCAGACAACGAAACTAAGCATGTATAAATATGTGCTGTTGATTATTCTAATTGGCATAATATAGTGTAGCACTGAACAGCAAATCTCTTCTTACCTTATTAATCAAAGGAGCAATGACGTACAATCCAAGGGCCGTAATGAGAAGAACCAAGGTTACGATCCGAGCGCGAAACAATGTGCACATTTGTTTAATTTTTGTTGGATAGCATATCGTTATGAAGGTTTCCACTGTGATGCAAACAACATACCTGAAAATAAAACCATAAAATGTGGCCGTTTATAAATTGTTTTTTGTATATTATCTATGACCTTAAAACATCTTTATGTATAATTAATATATTGATCGGCTGAATATTTTTGGGTTTCCGAAAATATATAAAATGTTTAATTTTATATAATTTTGATTGCTGCTGCTAATCTGTTTACACAACATCCAGTTTATTGTGTCATTACAACTCAAACAAAAAACTTTTCATCGAAATCAATAAAAATTAAATAATGATTCTCATCTATCCATTAACAGTTAAGTTCGAAATCATTTAAATAATGATAAAGTGGTATATGTGTAATTAGATATAATACTATATTTACCAGATAGACAAAAATCCACACACGTAAGTTAAATAGACGTTGATTCTACAGACCGCCGGCAGGTGATTGAGAGGATAACCAAGAGTCTCCAACCAGACCAGCAGCAGACAAAGAAGCATCCCTGTGTCTGCCCCAAGCAGAGACATAAGGAATATACTTGATGATACATTGCGCATTGGTTTGTCAACAACTATCAGATAGATGGACATCAGGTTGCCAAACAAGCCAACAAACACGATGATTGGTAGGATGTATAGGTATAGAGTCTTGTAAACGACAAGATACATGGCTGTTTCTGGTGTCTCGAAGGACAGGTCGGAGCAGTTTGTACAGTTCGTGGCATTCATCTTGGCAAATATGTCCCACAAAAAATACCTGAAAGCAGAAAGGTTTTGTCTGGGTTACATGAATTCATAGACTGCACTACAGACTGATTTAATTCTGAAATTGTTTTGCCAAGAAAGACGGTGTGAAAATGGAAACTATATGTCACGCAATTTGTTTTGTCCTATTCACCATTACCCATTTACATCCTTATTGCATGTTTTGGAAATTATCTAAAGACAATTTGTCATTGTATGTGACCTTTGCAACGGCTCTGATAAGTTTTAAATTTAAATATAAATGTTTTACTTGTAACTTGCTATTGAACATTTTATATGTCATATACACGCATTCTAAGGATCAGGTTAACTCACTAAACAATGAACATGAACTTGAATATTCATGGATGCCTTTCATTGTTTATTAATGTTAAAATGACACTCTTATTCAAAATCAATACATACACATATAAAACAAACAAAGATTTTTAGTGATACACCCTCAAGTACTTACTAAATAATGCATTTATGGAAAATATAAGTTACTTTTAAAAACATTATTACTGGGTTTTGAATAGTTGAAAACGCAACAAATGTTAAATGATTGGTGAAAGCTAAATGATTTACTGCGATTTACTATGGACTCATAAGGTAGAAATACCGTGTTTTCTGCACATATCTTTTAAATTAAACTCGGTATCCTTCATAACAACCATTGTTTACGACATTTGTTCATCGATTTGGGTGCATTAATACAATTGTATTGAATATGTGGATTCTTATTTGGGAGTAAAAGTGCATCTTTAAGTATGTTAAAGATGAGACAAAAGTGACTTTGTTTTTTTATCTGTGTTCAAAGTAAAAGTAATAATTTTGTTAAAGCTACACTCTTACAGATTGTACGTTTTGACAACTTTATTTTTTTTTGTCTTAGAACGAGCCATGTTTTGCAAAAATCCATGAAAAGTGATACAAGACTGCTGATAAAAAAATAAATCGCTGATTATTATATTGCAGTTCAAAAATTAATGGTGTATGCTGTTTTCTTAAATCGTTAGTAACGGTTTAAGCCATAAAACATTAATTTTCGAACGAAAATATGCTTAGCTGCGATCTGATTTTTTGTCAGCAATCTTTTATTATTGGTTTGCAGATATGTACGCAAAAAATGTGCTCTTTCCAAGACAAAAAGTTATAAAAACGGTAAATCTGTGAGAGTGCAGCTTTAAAAGCGATGATTGATTTAAAATTGATTAGTACATCTCATAAATTATGACTAAAAGATCGATCAAAAGTGTTGACAATAAAAACAATAAATATAATTGGGTCAAAAAGTCTAAAACATAATAAAATTATAATGATTCCATAAAAGCGGTGCAATGTCATATCATTATTCATAATATGGGAAGGTCTCCTGTCCAATTTTACAAACCATGAAGCATTGACTTATTAGAGTGTGTGTTGTTTTTTTTGAGTTTGTAAGATACCTATTTTCTGTGTATATTGGAATAAAGGAAGGAGTGTTGTGTCCTATTTCCTTATTATGAAGATATATACCCATTTCGTGGCCCTTCTCTGTCAAAGGTTTTACTATCTATTGGCCATTTTTAAAAAAATAAATACAAGCTTAAATGGGCATCAGACTATTTTGGGCTATTTTTTGTAGATAAAAAATAGTCCTTTATACATTTTTATTTTCAATGTCCCTTGAGCGTATCGATAAAACGTTGTATTATGTTGTAATAGTGATATTTGAAACAGTTAGTTGAATTAAATTGAGCACATTTAAAGAACTTATTTTCATTAATTTGAAGAGTTATGGTTCTCAGAGACAAAATAAATATGTTTATGTTGACGCATAATACCAGGGGATCACACGTTTTACTTGATCGAATGGATGCAAACAAAACGGATATTTTGTGAATACATTACAGAAGCCAATTTGTTACAATATTCTACATTTCCAAATGATCAAAACAGCCTCCGATACATTGAATTAAAAAATCAAAGACAACATTTATAAATATTGAAGGTATTTTTCAGCCAAAGAAAAGTTTTTTGCTGAATTAAACCGATATGCTTGTTATACATATGTATGCATTGATTTTGAATAAGAGTGCTAATTGAAACGTTTAGTGATTATATTGTGGTTGTTATTGATTATTATCTCAGTAGTATTCGCTCTACCAATAAAGCGGATTTTAAAACAGTTTGAAAAAAAAATAATATATTGTTGCCATGTGGAGCTGGTGATTTTGTTATGTTCTGTTTATACTAGAAAAAGGCAGGTGATAAAAGAATCTGACACCCGTCATCATAAAACAAACAGTTTTATTCATTTTTTTTAAATTAAATTCTAAGTGGAAAACTTGAAATGTCTAGTTTTCATGGACAAACGATTTTAAACATTCGTCACCGTAAAACGTCATGAGCATATGCATGTAACGCGCGAAATGTCATTGCTTTGTTAGATTGTCAACTGCGCAGGTGAAACCCGTACGTCTATGATAACAAACTGACATGTCACCAAAGGCTCGGTTACTTTTCCCGAACTCGTTGAATAAAGTGAATATGTGTATCATATAACAATTTGTGATAGATCCTTTATATAAGAATAAAGCTGGCCTGCCTGCTTGTCCGCTTGCGATTTATTTGCTCGAGCTATTATCGTGCGCTCAATATTGAAAATGCTTCTTGTTAATTGACCATGCTGTCATACGTTATGATATATCATGTGTCGGCTACTCTCTAGTGACAAATTCCAACATATTTCACTAGGCCGCGGTAGATTCTTGCCCGCTTATTGTACAATATGATATTCCACGTCCTGTTTTCAGAGCAAACTAATATTACTCGATATAATATCGATTTTACTCAATAACAGATCTTAATTCCCTGATATTTAGGCAAATTGTGCATTTGCCACTTCAAACACTATATGCAAATTTGGTGTTTTAAGTGCTTATTCAAATGTTTATTCTCTGGAAGATGTTGATATTTTGAATAAAGAAACTTGTATGCATGCTAGACTTAATATTTAAATGAAAAACTACAGAAAGAAGTTTAGTAGCCAAGCGTTTAAACATAAACCCCGTTTAATGTCAAAGCGTCTCTGCAATGTATTCATGGCATAGCTGGATAATGTTCCACTACTGAAAATAAGTGTAGGAATGCTCACTCGGTGTTTAACTGATAATACCGACGAGGTTTGATGCTCCGCTACAGACATGCACAACTCGAAACATGTCTTGGGACAGATACTGTACTGTAGGATTTATGTTGGCTGTGAGAAATATTGCATTGTAGCTAGTAGTATGTGCATACGTATTTTCTGGTAATTATAAAAGTTAGTGTTATTCATGTATTCATGACGTAGTAGTGTAGCTCCGTTCCTTCATGTCTTAAGTTTAGATAGATGTGATATGTGCACATACATTTTTGAGAAATATCTCACACCACTGAGGGTCATATGACATTATAAGAACCGGCCAGTCAGCTGCCAAAAATGTATATCATTCACCTTTGGGGCTGACTTGCTGGCTGGTCTTTATCATATCATACGGCCTGATGTGGCAAATATTCCTTATAGTATTCCAAGCATTTTGTAGTACAATTCATTTGTTTTAAAGCTCTTAGGATGTGTTTCATTGAACAAAACTTATGATGTTTACTCGAAACAAATCTTCGCCGTTGTGAAAAAAGCAAACCGCACATACTAGTTGTATGACGTCTGCGGTTCATTTTGGCTGGGTCCGGACCAGCTAAAATCATGATATGGACCGCTGACGTCATAAAGCTTGATTTGTTTTCAAAATACAGTGATATGACGGACCGACCGACTTTATAAATACGAAGCAGGGACACATTTTTGTGAGGTATTATATATCTAAACATATATTGTCTTTGTGTGTTCACTCATGTCCATGAAAAACGTATGGAACAGTCGAATCGCCAAATTCGCCGTCAAATTAATGTAAAAAAAGTTCGAAAGAAGCATATATAGGTGCAATTTCTCTACATTTTATGTAGATATGTAGATTGCATAAATGTACTTCCATATTCATATTCTTGGAAGATATTAACAGACAGATCCCGCATTGACATTGTCTGTGAATTAATACGAAATTCCCTTAAGTGTTTCACAATCAGAGAATAACCAGAGTCGAGGGAGTTTAACGCCTCTGTATGGCCGACTTTGATGTCAAACAAATATTGATTTGTACTTAATAAAATAGGAAGCACAGCAAATAATGTTTTGTCTGTATCACGAAATATGATATTTGTAAATTTGTCGCGTACGTGTTTTGATTGCCTTAAACACGAATATCGGTGTTTATGGTCAGTGAACTGCATTGACATCATTGTTTTAAAGTACAATCAGTCTGTATTTTCATTTTACAAATAAGCATTATTGCACCAACTGATATTGCTTGGCAGCTCAAAGTTTTTCAGTTTAGAATAAGCAATTCTAATCTTGAATGTAATGCAAGGTTATGTTAGAGTTCATTTTTGCGATCTACAAAAAATGGAGCGAGCGCAGCGAGGCTGCAGGCCGAGAAGCGAATCCGCTATAGTGTTTGTTTCATTGAATGAGAGGCGGGTGATGATGAATCGTTGCGGCTTTGTGAATATTTTATCGAAGCAAAAGCAATGGATTGATGTTTGTACTCAAAATGGGAAAGCACCGATATATGAACGTGTGTGGTACGTTTTGTTAACAAATCAAAAAATTGTTGGTTTTAAGATGATGAGAATAACCTTGGAATTATTGCATAGCACGGAACTTTACTTTACTTTATACTAAATATAAAATTAAACATTTTGTACTGAATTTGAATAATTGGATTTCAATTATACAGAACATATTTAAGGATGAAACGTTAAATATATTTTGTATTTGAATATTGCCACATTTATATTTTAATTTAGCACTTAATAGCCGCAAATACGATTTGTAAGCTTAATACACATCCAGTTAATATTCGGGTTTATGACGGTATCTTCAACTGCCTCCAAACAATGGCACCGTAATCTGTCATTCAAAGTTACCTCGTGGATGCGCAGAGGGTAGATCGATTAATTGAAAAAACGTATGACTTATATGACGAATCGTGACATATACTACTCCTGTTACCGCTGCTACTGTTACTACTACTGTTACTGCTGCTTCTGCTGCTACTACTGATGTGGCCTTGTGTTGTTTTTTGTTTTGTTTATTTGGGGGAGGGGGAACCGGAGTACCTGAAAGGAACCCACTTGTCCGGCTTAGTAACCACTAACCTTTTTCACATGCGCTAAGGCCGTTAATCGAACTGGGTCGCCTTGGTGAAAAATGAGTACGCTAACTACTGTGCTAACCGGACAACCATTATTGTTATTCATTTGAAGCATTTCTTTCCGTAAATCAGCTATTGCTTCGCACAAACGTGTGAGTCTTTCACCAAACATGTTGTCTTATAGACTTACTACTGTTCGTACCAATACACAATACAGTTAAAGATCTTTTTCTGCTAGCTTTAATTCAAACGACCCAAATGTTTGATGAATCTACAAATTATTATCTAGACAATGAATGCATGAAGGGTCGCCGATGTTTTGGAGGTATGTCATATTGTGCAGGGGAATGTCCAGTAATTGAACAAGGGGGCGTCAATTTGGGGCTCAACCTCATAACCACAATTATAACTATGATTTTGTGTGCTGTCGTAAGAAACTGCTGTTTGGTTCGAAAGTAAAACTCTTCACCGAAACGCTTAATGGGCATCTCCTTAGTTTACCTCATGATAGTTAAATACCATTGCTATAACCAAAAGATGTAGAATTAAAATGCATGAACTTAGACCGCAAATTTAGTAGGCTAGTTCGTCTTACTACGTCTACTTGCGTCTAGTAAGCTGTTAATTATTTGAGCAAATGAATACAAGTCCATGTAATCAATTGTTTTTGTCATAGGCAGTATCCAGTGCGAACAAAGACCTCATACCCAAATTGATATTGCCAATATTGATATTGTCAAGCCATTGGCATTTGCAATTCCGGACAATGATGAAATGGTGATACATCACGTTATTATCAGTATCATGAAAAAATGTACAAGTGACAGTTTAGATAAAAAACTTTTTTACTCACTAGCTTAGATATAAATGTGTAGACAATGCTACTAAACTAGTCATAAAAAATGCTATGAACTAATTACCGAATAAAACAGGAACATTTCACGATAATAACAGCAAGATTAAACTACTTCCATTTTTTTTTTCCTTTCTCTGTGTTATTTTGTTTTTACATGCAAAGGAGGCATTGTTGGGTTGTATGTAGTACATGTATACGTTATTAACAATGTTCAATAGAATATTGTAATACATTAATTTATTGTAATATTGTATCATTTCCTTCTCTCGTGTACTTTTATGGGAAAATGCATTTTGTTGGTAATGGTGTTGTATGCCATTATTTGAGTATGTGTACATTTGTGATTTATTTACATGTAAAAGATGATACGCTGTATATGCTTTATTCTTAATGAAATGTTCTTATGTTGTTGTTTATAACATAACCTGTATAATGTTTTGTGCCTCTATTTTCATTGTAACAAGCAACAGCTGATCGCTTATATTTTGGCTTTTCGGTGATATTTTCACTCTACTCCTTTGATAAACAGTAACATATCTGTATTGAATGCTACGCAAACACTTCTGTAATAGATCTGATATGCATAACTTGTAAACTGTTAGACCAGAAACGAATATTCATACAAGTTTGTGATCGTTTTAATTGAGTATGGTTCACAAATATGGGCTGAAATTTTTCACACGCGGTTTCTACATCAAACTGTTGTTTAAATATCTTTATTCGTTTTTTCTCCAAAACGAAAATTGAGAATCAAATACTTGGGACAATACAATTTCGGACATATTGCAAAGTAATACCTATATTTTCATGGAATTCCTAAACATAGTCTCATCTAATTCAGAGGGTTATATTTCGCTGTTCCCATCATTTATACATTAAAATCGTTCAAAAAAAACAAAATGCAATATGAGAAGCAAGCTGTTTGATTAATGCTACACATATATCACGTTTCAGCATCTTTTGGACAAGATTATTAGCCATTAAGTTCTGATTTATGGCTCTGTAATACACTGTAAAAACGGCAACACGTTCATTATGCTCACTCTTATTAACAGAACGCGTTCCAAGACAAATACCATGACAGCTTGGAGGGGCATTCTAATTTATGTTTTGTGAAATGAGCTTTAATATTGTCATTTTGTGTGTTGAACAGCTAGAAATAATTTGATTCAAAGTCATGCATCGTGAAAATTAGAAAGCATTTAATTACAACAGTGAAATATAAAACAAAGGTAACATTTTTCTTGTAAGAATTAAAATGAACCGCTTTCAATCCATACTATTTGAAGGCAAGTACCCATTTAAATAGCGATTTACGTATATCGTTGGACTCAAGTGAGAAGAAACTAAAGATTGAGCATAATTATTTCGTAACAAAGACTTTCAACATCTTTAAATAGTAAACATTACGCGTGATTTGATCTGTAAATGAAAGAGTATTCGGTACTGAATGGGGAAGGGGAAACTTTCACATATTCATTATTGTAATTAATTCTGATGCGAGATATACTAACATTTTCGTCGTTAATTGCCTCATTAAGCCGAAAACAAGCCTTTAATAATTGCATTCAGGAAATTGTTTAGTATGTTCCAAGGTCTTTGGAATAATCAGACATTTTAGTGTTTCTCTTAACTTCTTAATAGGACCTTCTCATTCAAACAGGCAAGTCCTTAACCGCATTAAACTAGTGGCTGTCATAGTAACGATTTTTTTCTCTATAGGTTACGGATGGAAACGTAATATTTTATAACAATTTCCCGACATATATAATGTCATTTTTTATATATATGACTAATTTAGTGAGAGAGCTTCTGTCAGTTAGATGTAATAAATAAAAAATAATGTTGTTGGAAAATGAAACACGACGCAAATGAGAATTTCGTTACAAAGAAGACACTTCACCAGAAAGTTTATAAGTAAATTGAAAAAAAAAAAACCTATGTAGAAACCCACAATGTGGTTCTAATACCGAGTTCTAATTTTATTTAGATAAATAAAGGACCTTCTGTCAGCTACGCTTTAAAAAAGTTTTATGCACGGTGACATAATTATTGTCCGATCATAACATAAGCAAACTGTGTATACTCCAAAGTTAAGTCCCATTTGATGTATCGCACAGTTTATTGCATAGTCCTTTACCAAAGGCAGGATTTACTGGAGAAACATAAACTTATTTATTTTACAAACAAATTCGATATTACCAGGACAAATATCTTCAAGAAACTATAGATATGTTCTTATTATGTACTGTTCAACGACATTCGTGGTGAGTTACTTATGTTTCTGTCTAAATAACCATACTGTTGTAAACATTCGCTGATTAATGTTTCCAGAACAGAGACCAGTTTTTTGGATTAAAAAAATATATTTCCCTAAAAGAACAGGAAATGCATTTAAACCGTCTTTAATCTCGTTTTTACGACTTTTTTTACTTTAAAATACATTTAAATCTAGGTATAGTTACTTAAACGTCTTCTGAAAAAAAAACTCATAAAGAAGGATTAGTAAATAACGAAACTACAGTGGCATGGAGGTGACTTAGGTGTGTTTTTATCTCGTTAAAACCACTTACGTATCTCGATAAAACGACGTAGTTAGTTGTAATAATGTCGTAACACCGAATTACGTATCGTGTTAACAAAATGCTTACGTATCTCGTTTAGACAGCATAATTGACAAATCACACTCCTCTTATTGACGCGCAAAAAAGGCATCTTTTGCCTAGGCCACGTTTACAATGCCGATTATCTTTGTAATATCATAGATTATGAGTTGCCAATTATTCAATTCAATTCAATCTTTTTTTGCATTAAAATATCAAACATGTTTATAGCAAATTCATAAAACATACATGGGCAGGGCATGGATCTATACAGGAATTGTTTAAACAGCAGAGCAGAGCATTTAAATGGATACGAACAATACCAAATTTATAACTTTCTTACGATGTTTTCATAGTATATGGATTTTGATGGAATAATTAGAGATTTATTCGAATTGTTAGATAACAAATTAATAAGCTTTTGCTTTGCTGGCCACGTGTAGTGTTATCTTTTAATATATTTGGCTCTTGAGTCTGCTTATTTTTAATCAATCTTTGGTTGCAGTAGATGCATAGTAGCGGAATTTGTTAAATTGTGTATTGATGTCAAATGATAACGAAACAACAAAGGAAACAACTTGTGTGTTGTTGTTGTTGTTGTTGTTTTCAGCCGAAAACAAAACATTACTCCCAACGTATTAAGCTAGAGTTATGAATAGTTATATGAACAACTGCAGAAATAAGTCCAGTAATCGAAAGTTTAAACATATTGCCTTGCTTTTCATTTAAATTCTGTGTTTGGCAAAATGTGCATGATGATGCTTTAGAATATCTTGAACGGCTATGGAGCTATGTTTAATGTTGTGCTCTACGACGCAGAAGACGGAAAGTTAATATCATGCAATCAATATTATATGGAGTGTTGCCCTAACCTTCGTCATATACAGCTAGTAGGCGATAGGGCAATATCGGTATTAGATTAAATTTATTGCAACATTATATGAATCAGTCTCGTTGGCACAATGCTACGCGAGACCGTGGTCTTTTGTTGTATAAAACAACTGGAGGACCCAACGGAGTACTACTTGCCTGGCATGGTGGCGAATCTCTTTTATAGTTATTGAGACAGATGTTCCAATAATTGTCTCTGCTGAGCGGCGCAACCTCTGGCAGTGATAAACGCCGCATGGTCTTATGTTGATATGACAGTATATAGAAGATCTTTTGTAGATTTTAAATCTAAAAAACATAATTCCCCGAATGATCAGAGACAGAAATATTTGCAGGAGTGTCCCTACCCACAAATAAAAGTATAACTTTCTGTGATAGAAAGTTAAATTATTTACACGGTCTTACACAGGAAACAAACTTTTTTACGCTTTTATTTTCTTTCATCGTTAGTATTTGAATAGGTATTGTTATGAATAACACGTTAAAATTGCAGATATTTGAGGTAATCAAGGAAAATATGCATTACCTTTAACAGTTTGATACGATCTATTATTTTCAAGCAATGTTGTGATCCAATATTATTGCGAAGTGAACGAGTAAATGTCAAAGTAGGTATATGAAGAAGTTCCTTTCCTAATTGTAATGTGCTATAACGGTTCAAAGTTTGAAAGACAGTGAAGGGTAATGTATTTGATTTGAAGTTGTACGATCCACGAATAAGTTCGTATATTTATAGCTTTATTAACATTTAAGTTACAATGATAATGCCTGGTCGCCCGATGTTATTACAAATGCAATTATAGGGACCAAAGGTACTTATATATACAGTAAATACAGTTATTTTTATATATAATTTTATGCTCTTATTTCAATTGAAATTGCAAGTATAGTGACTTTTTAAAAGGGTTAAAGAATTGTAAATGGACTTTTTTTGTTTTCCTTCCTCTGAACATATCCATTTATTACCAATTTGTGGGTCGGATTACTTAAATACAAATAATGTTCCTCTGTTCATATATATTAATAAACAGCAAATACGATCCTTAACCTTAAATTCCCATTACTTAATCGGGCTTCTGAATATGTCATGGCAATAGTGCATTAAGAGCGGAAATGACATCCAATGCAAATGCGAACCCAATACCTCCTTTCGCCTTCCTCATAAAGCACGGATAACCCGTTAAAACATAACATTGCTGTCACTTAAATTTGATTAATGGTCCCCAGTGACAACGTTAATATGTTTTTTTATGTTCACTTATATTATCAACTCGTCTTTTCGAAGAGCGGTAAATATAGTGAGATGTGCATACATAGAAATGACAAAATGTGTGGTAGGTCCACCACACGAGTTCCGTCTGGTAGGTCCAAGTGAATGCATCTTTTAACCAACAAGAAAAAGCTTGACTGAAAAATACATAATAATTTTCGTGACAGTGTGTCTAATTAACCATTTTTATTTCCGTGTTTAAACGACTGAACGTAGGCCGAGATATGTAAATCGAAGTATCAATGATAAGTGTAAATAGTTTGAAAGAAGCATGCAATCACCGAAATGGCGGTCAAGTTTGCTATGTTATTTTCTATCATTTTGTTTTGTTACTTTTTACACTAACGCTAGGTTACCTCGGAACCTGGAAAACGAAACACGCCTGTAAACAATTTAATATGCGCAATTTCCAATGTCCTCTTGGGCAATCAAATACGCCATAAAATAATGATGTAAATTGGGTGCTTAAAACGACAGAAAGAGGAAAACTTGCGGCACAACTCTGATTAATGTAACCGATCAGTCCATTGCGAAAGCGCAACAGAAAATCAATAAAGCTTATCATCAGACAACATACACTATAAAGAGTTCCATTAAACAACAGGCATAGCCCATTTACAAACAGTTAAAGTGTCCGCTTTTTAATTGATAGCAAAAGCAGACGAGTCCGATTTGACCACAATTTGCTCAAGAATTTATTTAGAGAATTAATATAAAGTACCAACAATATGACATGGATGGTCAGGGGAATAAATGTAGCCCGATTTGTTTAGTTCACGCATATTACGTGACGCATGCGTACCATAAACCAATCTTTGTTATTCTAATTGTATATGAACAATTCAAATACAGTATATCTGATTGACAATTCTATAACCAATACCAGTGCCTGAAACCCAAAGCCACAATCTGTATACCTATATACCACTACTTGAATGTCCCAGACCACACTTAAATACCAAAATACTCTACTTGAATGCCCAAAACCACACTAAAATACCCAAAACCTCTACTTGAATTCCCCACACCACACTGAAATACCCCAAACCTCTACTTGAATACCAAAACACACACTGAAATATCCAAAACCTCTACTTGAATGCCCAAAACCACGCTGAAATCACCAAAACCTCTAATTGAATACCCAAATCCACACTTAAATACCCAAAACCTCTACTTGAATGCCCAAAACCACACTGAAATACCCAAACCTCTACTTGAATACTCAAAATCACACTGAAATACCCAATTTCACTACTTGAATAACCAAAACCACTATCCGAATGCCAAAAAACACTATCCGAATGCCAAACCACTACCCGAATTTCCAAATCCACTACTTAAATATCCAAAACCACTACCTGAATATCAAAAACCACTGCATGATTACCCGAAACCTCGACCCTTACAGTAACCATTGGCAAATTGTTCATAGTTGGCTAACGTTTCTAATGCTTTTGGTTTGTGTTTCGTTCGTAATGAGTTGGTTTGGCCTTGGCTTTTAGCCTTTAACCACGAGTTTTGATTAATATATAGACGACTAGACATCTCCGTATTGGCCAATGATTATTACAAATGTGTTTACAAATTGTTTATGTTTTTATTCTATATCTAAACAATGTTGGAGCTTACAAGTGCTATTTCTATTTTCGAATGTCGAACCAAAGACAAGGCATTAAGTATTGAGTAGTATAGTTGGGAGTCAACCATTGGCATAATTCAGCAACATTGGAATTTTAACGGAACCGGACTACTATTGATACCAGTAACAATGTACTAGGGATCTTTCGTTGAATTTGGTGTAAGGTCGGAATTTATTTTCACCGATTGATCACAGAGCAATTCTTCCTGAATGAAAATATATGTTTTTCTTTAATCATGAGTGAAATCAATATTGACATTACGTCGACAATGAACATAGTTTTGAATTCCTTTACTGATGCTTTAATTTAAGGAAAATGGCCTATTAAACTAGCGTTTATTTGAAGATCGCTGGGGGAAGCATAATTTTTCAACGTCATTTTAGTGCAATCATTCAAAAACTATTCAACCAGGCAACTCGAACGCTTTGATTGTTTTGCTAAACAATATTGTAACCACAACGAACTTGGGCGTTAAGGTGCGTATCTGAATCAGTAGTTTTAATCCCATATATATATATCAGTGACCTTTCTACATGTTTAGGTCTTTCATTTAAATAGATTGCCTTAAAGATGGTAAATGGGTTGTGAGCGGTAGGTGTGTCTCCTTCCCTTACGAAATATTTGAAGAATACAATTATGAAATAAAAACTTAAAACAATTATAAACGCCAAATGGCTGTGGAATTAATTTAACCTTAAAAGGTTGCGGGTGAAGTCGTATTCGCGATTCCGAGCAATTCGGCAACATGGCTGGACTATGTCTTGGTGCGTTCCTGTTAATACTTATATCAGTTACAATGTAATGGTTGTCTTTATTTATCACTGAATTGAAACAGATAGCAACACACAATGATCGTACTTATTCCAATATTAAAGTTTAACTAATCAATCAAGCATGATACGGGCACACAGTAGTAATAGCATCAGCAAGTAAGAATGAGTTTATGTTGCAGGCGTAGAAAATCCAAGAAGAACAGTGCACGATATGTATTTATTCATGCTCAAAAATATGAATATGAATTGCTCCATGTCACTTCCCTTCTGCTTTTAAATTAATTCTAGGCTATAATAGGATAATGACTGAAAGCCTACGAACGAAACGCACACTTAACAAGCAAATAGATAATTTAGGGAAGCACTTGCTCTTTAAGCATTGCAATTTAGATCAATCACATTTCCATATTATTGCCAAAGTGCACTTTTACCTAAACTAAAACACCGTTTCAAATAAACCAGAAATGCATAATAGTATAATTTCACCGATTCCACTTTGATATGAAAATTTGGACTGGAGAGCCAAGTACACATTCATAGATCCACAGATTGCAAGAAATTTCACATTTAATTTTTAACAACAAATTGGTTCCATTTTCACCCTTCAAAAACCCATTGACCTACAGCATAACGGCCAAATCCGGTTCACAGGTCATGATACTTTATACATTAAAGGGAGGCAGAAAGTTTGTTATTGACTGTGTAAGTTAACTTTCTACAGATTAGCGTCTTTTTTTCATAAAAAAAAAATGATTCTGAAAAAGTTCAAATACAAGTGAAAAAATGCCAACCACATGTGTATTTAAGGAATAAATTGCGGGGTTGATGTCATTATCAAGGTATGAACTTCATACCCCGATAATGACATCAACCCCGCAATTCATTATTAAATCACACCAATAGTTCATGAGCTCATACAAAAATTGTTAAAAATATTCTCCATTTCTTTGGTGAAAACCTTTCTCTAATTCTTTCTTACCCATTCTGTAAACAGAACGACCCGAATGTAACCGGAAACATTTTTCAAATGACGTCACAATAACGCGGGAAAAGATCAACCACTTACAATCACTTTTAAACGTAAAATTGAAACACTAAAGGCAGCAATACATTTATAATATAATAAATTAACACTTTCTAAAATGTTTATTTATATTTTTCGGGACCGGTTGCCACAATACATACATTAACAAGATCAATAGCTTTAATGTAAATTGTTTTTCGATGAATTGCGATCCGAACATATCCGAAGGTGTTGCGTTCATCGATTGACGAACGCAATTGCCGAAAGGCAGTTCATTTAAGGAATTGAAGTTGAGGTGTAAATATACCTGTGTATTCAATAGTGTTAGATGAAATTTTTTGCAGCTATTTTAACCACTCGATGAAGAAGACCAAAACGTACTTAGATAAAATAATACCACTTAATTCGTTTTACGTCACGTTTTTATCTAAAACCGTATATTAACGGTGATAATATCCTAATGTAGTATAACGAATTCAAAGCGAATATGACATTACCGCAAATGGTTTACTTGACAACTTGAATCAATACGTTAATTTCTATCACTAATATCACAAAAAACCGGTAAAATAGTAAAGCGAAGGTACACTGTAACGAGAATGTATGTCTTTGTCTTTATATAAATACGATACAAAACCAGATACTAACCATTTCCATTATTGTTTTACCCGACTTATATATCGAATCCCCTGGTTTATACGACACTACACTGATTCAGTTACAGATGCCCGGGGCACTGATATTACAAATGTAATTTCTTTGTAACGGAAATAAGATCCAATGAAATATGGGAGGCAATAATTGTATCGTGTGTTGCAAAATAGTTACAATGTAGTCGTAACTTTAGAATATTGCTGCCACTTGAATGTCCACGGAGACAACGATGGTATGTCTTTTGATCACTTGATATTTACACACACATTTTTCGAACAATACCAATTAATACGGTGTGATGTGAATCTATACAAGAAGACACTAGCATATCCTGGATTCAGTGTAATACTGTTGTAACGCGTACTATATTTATTTTAAGATACTACTTTTCACATTAAGCCCGCGACACTAGACAATAAATAACACAAGATCTATCATTTTCATGACGCGTTTAATTAGCTGTTTCATTTCCAGCAGTGTTTGTGGAGCGACCAGCACGCGATATAATAGCGTCGTTGTTAACGCACTTCGATCCGGGAGGTTACATTCGACTGGAGTGATTTTTCTTTCAGATTTTGAGTTCACAAGGCGCCATTATACGAGGAATAATCACCAAGTGATATCAGTATTACATGGGGACACCAGGGATCATCATTTGACCTACTGGCCATCAGACAACTATTTCTATTTTGGGGTCGGATTGATTAAGAGAATATGAACATTGTGTGGCTGTTGACCTCATCTTATTCTGGTATCATTTCAAATGATTTTATGTGCAGATATTTTTTTTTGTAAAAAACAACAAAATAAAGTACACTTAGCAAGCTGTTTTGCTTTGAAAAAAAATGAAAATAGCTCATGGCACGTCGGTTTTCATTGTTCCGTACAATACTGAGATATATTTGGACGAGTACACAGTTGTAGGGAACGACTTATTATATTCTGTTCCTTTATTATTCCAATTAGTTTAATTACAACGGCGTTGATATCACATTTTGAGAACATGCTAAAGTTTTGTTTGTAATCAAATCAAAATGGTTATCAAAGAGGAAATTTGGCACTTTTACTTTAGAGCGTCTGTCGATCCTGGGATTCATTTGGAACTTTTTCACGCGTTTCGGTCAAAGGTTAAACAGGAACAAGTCATGTGAATTTAACAATACGAAAAAATACAGGAATGTTACGTGCGTGCGTGTCTGATAAGAATACATTGAACCGTCATGTTTTGAAATTGAGGCTCTATGATTGAGCGTACACATTTGGTTTAGAATAACTTATTATAAGTGTAACTAAGTGAATACAATACAAACATGGTATGGCGCTTTTATCACATTGTACGCACATATTTTTTAGCCAAAGACAATTTAGGATTTACGCCATTTACTGTAGCTCCATATCATGTAGAGCAGATTTGTCGGTGATTACAAACGTTTATTTGCGCAGAGAGTATTTTGTCGGTATACAAGATTTGGTACAGTAGTCTATTATCAAAAGTTCGCTGTTCCCTCTGCAAATGCGCGAAGTAAATATGACAGCTGAGGGTGCCGTTGTCTGGAGGTAATTTCAGATTACGCCATGACCTCGAATTTTAAATAATGTGTTATAAGCAATCAAATGGTATTAACAACTCTTAATGACATTTTTTAATTGTTTATTTGTCAACGAAGGAATAAGATAATCTTTTCTTGATCTTCAACTTCTTTTATTATTTTCTTTTTTCTTTTCTTTCTCAAACAAGCTCAATTCAGTACCAGAATGTGCGGTTTTGTTGATTTTCATTACCAGGCGAAAACAGAACAAAATATTGTAATTGAAGTAGCAAAACATTATATGAATGGCAAAAATAAACACGACATACCAGAAACTGTTCTACGCAAACATACCGAGCCAATTTAAAGAATCTACATGTAATTACCTTCAAGTCGTTGATTGTTGAAAAGTACACTAAAAGATCACATTCCTGAATTTATTCGGTACAACCAACACTTATTTCTTTTGCTATATTGAAGTATTAACAAAACTGCGAAAATTCACCATCTTATGACACTCATTTACTTATTAAATAAAGCTTTTACCTCTGACCAAAATATCACGTAACTACAAAGCTTTCTCGGCTAGTGGCCTAACTGCCCTCGCTCCACTTTATGTAAATGAAAATGATGAAAATTAGATCTATAATATTCTTTAGCCGCCGATAATCTTGTTATTTATTTTTTCGATATGGCTTTAGCGCATTTTATCCCAGTAAGATTTCTTTAACAATCAGATAAGAACATGCGTATGACAAGAAAGTTAGTTTGACTTGACATCTTGTCAATTTCCGAAACTTGCGATGACAAAATGTCATTTTATAGTATGTACCCGTTTAGAGCCATTTAGCGTCGATTTAATATCCGATTTCAGTTGACAACAGAACAAAATAGAAAATTAGAATTACTCTATTTAAGTTATTGTAAAATATCCAATTAACTAATTGTTACGTCCAATTTCATTTGATAAAAAAGTATATTAAAAGTTGAATTTACTTTTTAAAAAAATGCATATATACAAATTTAACTTCCGATTTCAGTAAAAAAAGATCAAAATAACTAACTATATAATGATATAGTGAAAACATTCAATATAAGTCATTTTGTAATTATCAAATCGTCAAATACCGGAAAATGTTCTTAAAAGTATAGTTGTGTATTTATATGCAGATACTACTCCTGTCCTTGATAAACGTCAAAAACACGTTCAGGCATGAGGCAGCTGTTGTTGATGGAACAGTTACTTACGATTATTGTAATGCATTGAGAGCGGTAATCTGATTTCAGCCGTTAGAGCCGTTATTCACGAAAACAGCTTTAACATGCTTACTTGTATTTAAAAAAAACATCCCTACGGACAAATACGAGCTGTGATACATACAGCAAGCACATTGTAGTATGGATATTTTGGCATTTTCAAAATATACCCCAATAGAAATTGGCATTTGGTGTATTATTTGTAATGACAATTATCTTAAATAACAATTTTCCATAAGTGTTGGTGGACCGACAATATCGTGGATTATGCATATCCATCCCCGGAAAAGAGTGAGCTGTATATTATTTGACAGTAGCAAATGCACTATTCCTGATTATCTGCAAGACCTGGAAGACCGATATCTGAGCGTCAAAAACTTTATTAGCCTTGAAGTTTACTTCATAAAGCACCACTACGCATGCGTTCCCATATTCTTATCGAATGTCATCAATGTAGAAAGTGCATCTATTATTTGAATGCTGTTGAAAACAATCCATCAAATAGACGTTATCTTCATGGAAACAAACTATTTTTGCAGAGAATGCAAAACCAGATGATCCCTTGACGTACATGAAACATAATACACATTATTATATTTCACGAATCGAGTATGTGTATTTAAGCGCGGTTTGCATGGACTTTTAGAAATGGCCACTTGGCCTCAGCTTCTAATGGACTGCTTGAATGATGAACCTAATAGCATCGTTTATTAATGAAACGTAATTGTTGTGTAACACGTGATTTATATAAAAAAGCAGAATATTGTTCATTTACCTTGTACTTGGTCAGAAATAGCCGGACCAAAACTAATTTAGACAGTATGGTAGAGAGCGCTGTTTAGCCCGAGAAGGAGACGTAGTTTAGTGGTATTTGGTGAACGGAGGCCAATCCTTCAAAGACTGTTGTCAAGGCATCACTAACTTTTTTTTTGGTTTTTGCCCCTCTTAGAAGAATATTTTGTTGATATTTTTGAGAGTTATTTATATAAACGGATATCTTCACTGAAATATTTAAAATTGTCGAAAGAAATTAGATAAATGCCGAGAAATCAATAATAATTGCAGAGTCGTATTGTTTTGTGTCCCCCTGTGTTTCACTTGCTGCCCAAACACACTCGTCTTCCTTGTTGCTTGTTTTGGTAAGAGTGTGTTTAGACGGTGTATGTGATTTATATATCTGATGCCCAAACCGCATAACTTTTAAGAGCAACCGAACGTGACTCAGGCTAATAAAGGAGTGACAACAATCTTTAAGTATAAATGCTATACTTGGTGAATCACAACCTCCACCAAGACAATCAAAACAACCACAGCTGTGGTCACCAACGGTCGTTCGGTTCTGATACGCAAATATGACGTATTTGTACGTCACGTTTATGGTCATCGGAAACGCTTACGGATGATATAACACAATGACAACAATGTATATTCTTGTCCGAGGCTCCTACGGTGGAAAATTGTCCTCGTAGGCATGACATGATAGTGTGATTTTGTGCCCAGAAAGACCGCCTCGGCTTTTAATGTGATTAATTGGACTAGGGTATAATTGACTTCAAGATAATTCAATCGCTCTGAAACGTCAAATTATGAGGACGTAATAATGAGTACCTAGCACAAATCTGCCTTGATTACCGGAAAGAAACGTTAATAGCCTCTGTAATATGCCGAATGAAACGGTAAGGTCATAGGTTTTTTTGTTGTATATCATGGCAGGGTTAATGAAACTGGAACAACACCTTTGAGAAAAAGTCTTAAATAGATAAAAAAAAAACAATAAGTGAAGTATAGGTTATATACTATGGACAACCAAATTAAAACTGATTGTAACTTTTTAAATCTCAGCTGGGTTGGCTTGAAACCATTTACTTACAAAGTTGGTGATATTTGTCCCCGAGAAATTAATTTCTCCCACCTCAGATAAGTAGATCTCAAAATTTGACAATGCTTGAATATAAGTGCCTTCCATGGACGAGAGTGTAAGAAAGGTTAATCCAAATCATCGCGTAGGGTGTTCTGTGCAAACTCGGTAAACCTGGTTTCCGCCAAACACCCTACGCTCGGGTTGGGGTGAACGTATCTAACAATCTCGGCCATGGAAGATACTTACAATCTTTCGAGACTGCTGGCAAATAGGAACCGCTTCAAGTTTTTTAAAGGTTCGAACGCGTGAACAGGATGTGTTATTGCCGCATTAAGCAGGAGCAGGTAACGTTTAAGGGAATGACATAAGGCTTTAGACATTATGGGGTGACATGGGGGCTTGTGACTCGTATTAGCGAGATTAGGTATTTTAAAGATATCAGGTGTCAAAGATCGAATACCTTATGGGACGTCATTAATAACGAGTCAAATTGTTGCGAAATATTTACAATTGAAGAATCATCGTAACGTCATTTTTGATTGGCCATACTTTTGGAAAATACTAGCGTGTGACGTCAAATAAACAATAGATACGAATAGGCACAATTCCAATAAATCATTTAGAAATAACAAAACCGTTCAATTATTCACATTTTTAAATCTGATTAATTTCCAGCCTTTAAATATATCACCGGCGTGTAAAAATAAGATAAATAATGCCAGCATGGAAGTTCAAAGCAGGGTATATCGTGAGGTGTCATCGTTCATGCTTAAGAATGCGATTGGTAATTGCTTAATGTCTCTAATATTCTGCTATCAAATGCATTGAAGGCGAAACAAACAGGATAACAACATGTTATTATAGGAATGGAAGTTATGCTTGACTAGCAAATGGTTAATTTAATGACCTATTCGGCGAACATCGTATTAGCTAGTTCAAAATAATTGCCTCAGTATATTTATACTTAAGTAAATGTATGTACCATATTATAACTGTTCGATATGATGTTCCAGAGATTCAAGCAGTCGAGAAAACTAGTCACAAACCGGTCATATTCACACGAAAAACGTTGCGTAAGATATATTTATTTGATGAATGTGTCTTGGCGTATATTATTTTATCTTGTACCTGGTTCTCATAACTGAATTTATGTTTTTTTAGATTATAACAGTCTGTCTTTTGGACCTATGATTTTTGTACAATCAAACGTCATCTGCCTTTCTGGTCATTATATGCATTCAAATCCACTGTGTATTCCATGAATTATGTCCAATGAATAAGAAGCTTCATAAAATTCAGTGACTCAGACGCAAATGAAAATTATCAAATATGATCACTAGGTACATTGCACTTAGGAGTGCCTCCAGAATATCAAGCCTACAAAACTCATTTTTTGATAGTTATTGTGAAGGAAAGAATTATTGTCAGAGGAAAACTTCTTTCTTATAACGTGTCTTTATATAGAGTTCGTTTATTTACAAAACGATTGTGCTATCGAGAGCTTAATCAGTGTTTTATTGAACTTATTGGTTTATCAGTAGTTGCAAAATAAATCTTAAAGTGACACTTTTATTCAAAAGCAATACTAACACATGTATAACAAACTTAAAATTTGAGTGATAAACCTTAAACTACTCACTAAATAATACATTTAAAAAAAAAAGTTTCTGATAACATGATTGTAACAGTGTATTTCATACCTGAAAACGCAAAAATATTAATTGATTGGTGACTGGTAAGGGATTAACTGTGATCTACTTTCGACTCATATATTCACAGTATCTTTCATACTAACAATTGTTTTCGACATTTATTCATCAGTTTTGGTATACTTAAACAATTGTATTATTTGAGGTAAATCATATTTTGGAGTAAGAGTGGATCTTTAAACGTAGACGATATGCGTCTCAATAACTAGACTAGTATTCGAAGCGTCGATGTTGATCAGTAGCTAGTATACCAAGGTTTCACAGATTAACGCAGTTAATTTTCTCTACCGGCAAATGGAGTGCTTAATCGGTAGAATACTTCAGATTAAATTAGGTGAATGCTTTTGAAATTAGAACTAAGGAAGGGAAAGGATACCCCGGAGTGTAATTCGCTCTGTACATACCAACATAACAATGGTAGAAGAACAATTATATAATCAATAAGCTTACAGCCGATGGAATGCGCCAAGGATACAGCGTAATGTGTATACGTATTGACTCATTGTATAATGGACAACATGGAAACAATGGAAATATCCGAGTGTATTTCAGAGGAAGGCGTATATGTATTAAATATGTCTCTGACTATGTACAAGAGTGAGTTATTTAACAAAAAACACACAGAATAAAAGTGATATACAGTGAAGTGTCAGAATACAAACACTGTGCCTCGTGCAAACATAACGTAGAAGAATGCTGCACACGATATGAGGAAATGATTTGCTCTATTTAAACAAAATGAGAGAAATTTACACTAGTTGACCGACACTTCGTTTTAAATGATTCACAATAAAGCTACTTTTGACATTGGTTTAATATGAGTGCAAGTTAACAGTATCTTGTTGAAAAAGACGCTCGCGTTTATTCCGTTTGATTTATGTTCTTTGTATCTGAGTCGTGATGAATAGATATTATACAATATATAAATTAATGAAGTCAATATCAGTTCGCGTATCTATAATCTGAGCTGTGTCTTAAACAGTTAATGTCAATCAAAGTAGAAACAGTTTCAGACCTCTCTTCATACAACTGTAACTTTCTCATGTTACGATGCAATATTTCCTGGATAAGTCAACTAGCAGATACTTTATGTCGTAAATATAGCACTATCACTGATGCTGGATAATTATACACACAACCTTTCCATTAAAGATTTAACAACCCTTTACCTTTAATGAAAATAAGCATTATTCTTGTTTTAATATGTAGCCTATGGAAACATCAAACAGCTTTTTAAAGTACATTGTTAAACCTGTTTTGAAACAGTCAACAAGCGGCAAAGGCGGGGCTAAAGCATTTCGTTAACAACAGCACAATCCGTCCCTGAATTGTTGTTGTGTGTTTTATCCTTAGGTTAATATCAAAATTTAACAATCGAAGAAGAGGCATGAATTAACAATTATTTGAGTAATGTGCCCTTCTTTTTATGTTTCTGTTGTGTCTTGCAACATATTAACCAAATTTGATTGAACGTTTGAAGTAGCTTTTTTAGTACTTAGTCGCCGTCAACAACGACGCCTAGGCAATGACAAAACCACGGCAAAATATAAACCAAATTTGATAGAACATTTGAAATGACTTTTGCTGCACTTCGACGCCGTCAATAACGATGCCAAGGTAATCACGACTATATTAATTTTAAACGGAACAACTAATAACATTGGTGATATACTTTTGTGAACAGGAAATTGTATTCTTTAAGGGCGCCTATCAGTGGCTATCAAAACATATTGTTATGAAACTTTATCTTATTACCAAGAATTATATTTCAATTACATTAATAACGATTGCTTTTATTAACTTGTCCGTGAATATACTTTTATAAGTACTGTTAAATGACAATCAGTCACGAATGTTTTAAGAATTGAAAAAAAAAACACCCACTAACAATCTGAACAAAAGTGTCCTCAACAAAAGTTTGACTATTGAGGGTTCCGTATTTTAATTAAATTCCTTAATCAATAACCTGCTTATGTGTGTTGTCGTTACGATTGAATTAATTCGTTATCATCAAGTAATTGGCTACTAGGCATGTCCCTCGTTTTTATGATTATAGTGCATGTTTATTGTCCACATTAAATTTTCTATCGCCTTTTATCATCTGCCTTTAGCATCAAGCTAAGTTATGTAATCATCGCAAAACCTTTGTTGTGTTAAAAACAAGTATTCATCAGAATCGTGTAAAGTTTTGGTCAAACATTCAATCATTGGAATTCTATTTTAATCTAAATAATAGGCATTTTTTCATGGCTGTTCTTAAAACAAAAATAAGACCACTTATTCAGAGTTGAGTTTTTTACTCTTACAGGTAGGAATTTGCCAATTTATACGACACAATCTTTACAACATTGCCCTTAATTCAACATTACAGAAAATAAACTGAATGAAAAAATACTAACCAATATAATCAGTTCAATCTTATTTATTATTGAATGAATCTCGGGGGATATTAAGCAAATAGGTTCTGGATAAGCTCTCGTATGAATTATAGATAAAATGGTTTGTAACGTAAATGATTTTTTTTTCTACTTGTTTGCAAGTCAATAATAGCGAAGTGTTAACATAAAAGAATTGATGGAAACAGTGAGATAATCTGTGTCTTGAGGGAAGTTTCGGGAACCCCCGTGACTTTTACATTTTCAACGCAACAGAGTAATATTGTTTAATTTTATCCAGAGCTCGGAGAAAAGCACGGCGTTATGATATATTGTTTGAAACAAGATTCCGTTTATTACAGCGTAGTCACGCGAAAAAAACGTTCCATTCAGCTTAGTTTCGATTATACTACTTATATCCATATTGTGATAACGTATGTAATTAAGAAAAATGTAAAAGACATTTCGATCCCTTTTGAATATTGTTACATCTTTTAATTTAGTTGTTTTGACTGGTCCAGAGAGAAAAACTGAGCTAACTGTGAGTAGTATATATTGTATGGTAAAGTAATTGTTTGTCAACTCATTACCTGAGGATAAGTTAATCTTGTTCGACGAGGCTATACTAAAGATCTTAATTGAACTTTCTGAAAGTACATATGTGTGGTTTGCAGCGGACGTATGAACTGTTTGAATACTTTGAATACGCATATTGAGGTTATGAATTATTTTTTGTAATAAATGTGTGATCTGAGAGCCGATCCTAAAATTATGCGTCTGGCTTTTCTAGCTTCACAGATTAATGCGATAAAAGTTTTTGCTGAGAAAAACTAATGCAGCTCACTTGTTTCGCAACAAAAGATGACGAACGAAATCTCTTCTTTGAATAAATATGCAAAATATCATCACGACCATAAACTTTACTTTTCAAAGTGGAATCTCCTCCCGCTAATGTAAGTAGACGAAACTTTGTATTGGTGTAAGTCCGTTTACACATCAAGTTTATTCGTGTGTAACAAAGGAAGGATTCATTTTTATCAATCTAAATATTTACAATTGACACCGTTAAAACTTTATATACTTCTTGGTGGTAGCAGAATAACATGAACATCAACTGTAAAAATAATAATAATAAATAATTGTATAAACGTACATGTTCTGAAATACATAAATGTCCATATTAGTTACTCGTTATGAAGTAAATTGTTCAATTAGTATCAATGCATTCAGGTTTATTCCGTTATTTACGCAAGATGGCTATACACTCTAGAGCTTTTACAGAAGAAAATTTGACGTAAAGACTAAATTACTCCCATTATAACAAGATCTTAATGTAATAAGTGAATACAATACATATAAATATAGTACATTTCAGCAGCCAGCGAGAATCGATAAAACACAATATGTGTGATAGTTCAACTTCTCATGGCGTCCGGATTACCTCGAGTCCTTGAAATGTATTCGGAATGTGTCAAAGCAGTTAAAGGCAAACGATATGCTTTCTTAATTAAATATCCTAATAATAAAGTGAATTTGTGTGCTGTCGTAACAATTGAATTAAATCGTTATCATTAAATGATTTGCTTCAAGGCATGTCCCTGTTTGTTATTTCTAATTTATAGTGCATTTTCATTTACAACATTAATTTTTCTAACGCCTTTTATCATCTACCCGCGTCATCAAGCTAAGTGCTGTTATTATCACAGCGCAATTGTTGTGTTAAAGACAAGTATTCATGAGGATCGAGTGAATTTATAAGTCAAACATTAAATATTGGGCGTCCATTTTAATCTAAAAAATAGATAAATTATTAAGAGTTGAGTTTCCTACCCTTCTACAGATATAAATGTGCCAATTTCTACGACAAAAACTTTCCAACATTGCCCTTAATGCAACATTAGAAAAAAGAAAGTAGATGGAAAAAAAGTTGCCAATACAATCCGTACAACCTTATTTATTATCAAATAAAGTCGATGTGGGATATTAAGCAAATAGATTCTGGATTAGCTCTTGAATGAAATAAACATAAAATTGTTTGTTACGTAAATGAGGGCTTTTTTCTACTTGTTTGCAAGTCAATAATAGCGAGCTATTCACATAAAAGAATTGATGGAAAACAATTAGATAATTTCATCAATCTGTGTCTTGGGAGAAGTTTCGGAACCCTTGTGGCTCTTTCATTTTCACCGCAACAGAGTAATACTGTTCCATTTTTTCCAGCGTTCGGAGAAAAGCACGGCGTTATGATATATTGTTGGTAACAAGATTCGGTTGATTACAGCGTATTCTTGCGAAAATACGTTCCATTAATCAAACTGCGTATATTAATTACTGAGATAGCGTATGCAATTAAGGCGTCATACAAACATTTCGAATCCTTTCTGAATAATGTTACATCTTTAAATTAAGTTGTTTTGGGTGTTCCAGAGTGAAATACTGAGCTAACTGTGAGCTATATATATATTATTTTGTAATGTTATTATTTGACAACTCATTATCTGAGGCTCAGCCAGTTATGCCGAGTAAGTCTTGTACGACGGTTAAGGTGTTACTTAAGATCATTATTGAGCTAACTGAAAGTACATACGTGTGGTTTACAGCTAATGAAGTCTTGTACGACGAAATAATACTAAAGATCGAAAATCAGCTTACTTGAAGAAGCAGTTATGTGGTTTGCAGCGTCCTCATCGACAGTTTTTATACTATAAATGCGGATATTGAAATTATGAAAAACATTGTCTGTCAAATGTTGTATCTGAGTTCCGACCATACAATTATGCAACTGACCTTTCTACCCTGAAAGATTCATTTCACAACAAAAGATGACGAACGAAAGCCCTTTTATGAATTAATATGCATAATATCATCACGACTGTAAACTTTACCATTCAAGGTGGAATCTCCCGCTAATGTAAGCAGACGAAACATTGTATTGGTCTAAATCCGTTTACACATCATGTTTATTAGTGTGTACCAAAAGAAGGGCTCTTTTTTAAAATTCATAATATTCACAATAGACGCCGGCTAAAACATTTCTATGCAGAACTTTTCTTACGTTTTTATCATAGACAATTATGGTTAGACACGTCAAATGCATCCTTTGCGTGAGCAAGAGGAGTTCTTTTTCTAGACGGGGTTCGAAAATACGAATGTCACTGTAACAACAATAAAATGTATTGTGAATACTGGCGCTATAATTGACTGATATTGTATGAAATGAATTCAAATTCAAGCTCAATAGTCAATAAAATTACTTTAAATTATAACAACTATGTTACATCTATTTTTTTAAATATTAACAAAACTGTACCAACATTTTGGTTATATCACGTACTTTTTGATAACATAATATTAATGCAAAAAAGTAGGGAATAAAGATTGATCAAAAGATATTAATTCTCTCAGATTTCGCGTTTACTTCTAATAGCTAGACTTATGTCTCAGTTATATGAAGCTTTTGAATGCAATACCGTGTTTTGATTAAGCAGTAGACACCTAATATATTTAGAGGCTTGAATTCGGATCCTTCGGGATTGTTGGACATAATCAGAAACGTTAGTTATTCCTGAAAATAAAAGACCGCTTTGGGTTGCAAGAGCGGTAATTGTAGTAAAGCGTTTAATTATACTAGTACGAGACAACTCTATCCGAATAATAGCTTTTTCCAAAACCTACATTAGAAACATTTATCGAAAACACATATTCGAAACCGTTAGGTGCTTGCAATGATTAGCAGTTGTATACACTCAGAGGAAGCACCAAAGTGTGTTTTATTACAAATATTTAAGATCGTCCAAGAAGAAAATAATTGTTTAAAATTGCACGTTATGAAATACATTAATGTGCATGTTTGTTACTCGTTATGCACGTGTAGTTTTCCATTTGTATCAATGCATTCAGTTTCATTTAATTTCTAACACAAGATGGCAATAAAAGAATTTTTACAGGAGAGAAAAACACTAAAGACTGAAGTACTCCCCTCATTACACTATCCAAATTTATTGAGTGGATCTTTGGGGTGCAAGAGCGGTAATTGTAGTTATGCGTTTAATTATACTGGTACGAGACAACTCTATCCGAATAATAGCTTTTTCCAAAACTTACATTAGAAACATTTATCGAAAACACATATTTGAAGTTTTATTTCGTTTCTTACGCAAGATAGCAATAAAATAATTTTTAAAGAAGAGAAAATACACTTAACTCTGAAGTACAACAGTCATAACACTATCAAAATTTATTAAGTGGATCTAATACGTATAAATACAGTACACTTAAGCAGCGAGTGAGAATCGATAGAACACAATTTGTGTAATAGTTTAACTCTCCTGGCATCTGCTTATACTTTGAAACCTTAAGATTTATTCGGAATCTATTAAAACCGTAATAGGCAAAAGATGTGAATTCCAAAATAAATTACTTCAAACAAAATGAGTGAAATTAAAACAGATTGATTGACGTAACGTATTAAATGTTTCACAAATAAAGCTACATTTATCATAAGTTTTACATATGTGCCAGTTATATGTTCCTTGTTTAAATAAACAGTTTGTTCCGTTTGTTTTCTGTTCTTTTTACGCTAAGCAGTAATACTAGGGCGATGATCTAGAATAAACACCATTGGCTTTTTGTTTTCGTGTTTTTGTAACATTGTCGCCATCACATAACACACCATCTAATGAAGCTATGGCTAACTGTTCGATTTGTCACAAGCCGCCTTTACTTAGTGAACACAAATGGTGTGTAGCTGGGTATCGGAGAAAGCAATACGTTACCATGGGAATGATTAGTAAGACACCTGCAGTAATCCAAAAGGCGAGATAGGGGGACATGAGGCAAACCCTTCCAGAAGAACAGAATTTATGTACATTTTCGAGAGTTTCGGCAAAGCACTACTTACATTTGTAACAGACTGAGGCAATTGTGTTGAAAGTAAATACTTATTATAAAATGACTAAGAGGTTACAGTAAAATGACGGATGAATTTCTTAAATATACTATTATCATTTATTTGTTTTTGTTTGTGGAATAAACTTATCTTAGTTAAGTTATCCGGAACATTCAATAAGTTCATTTGTTATGATGGACGCAGTTAGAGGCTTCATGTATGGTGTCCTCTTGATTCGACCAACTGTACCTATGTTGTAGAGCGTTATATATGAGTCATTACCAAACATCTAGGAATAATTATAAAGCGGTCCTTCTTTTTTCCTTAACTAAAACGTTATGATGAACAGACATGAAATATATAAATTAATTTAGTCAATATAAGTACGCGTATCTATTATCTGAGCTGTATCTGAAACAGTTTATGTCCATCAAAGAAGAAACAGTTTATGATCTCTCTTACATACCAACGTAGTTTTCTCATGTTACGATGCAATATTTCCTGGATAAGTCAACTAGCAGATACTTTATGTCGTAAATATAGCACTATCACTGATGCTTGATGATTATACACCCAATCTTTCCTTTGAAGATTTAACAACCCTTTACCTTTAATGGAATTTAAGTATCGTTCTTGTTTTAATATGTAGCCTTTGGAAACATCAAAAAGCTTTTAAAGTACATTGTTAAACCTGTTTTGGAACAGCCAACAAGCGGCAAGGCGGGGCTAAAGCATTTTGTTAACAACAACATAATCCGTTCGTGAATTGCTGTTGTGTGTACTTTCCTAAGGTAAATATCAAAATGTAACAATCGAAGAAGAGGCATAACTCAACAAATATTTGAGTTATGGGCCCTTCTATTTGTATTTATGTTGTGTCTTGCAACATATTAACCAAATTTGATTGAATATTTGATATGGCCTTTGCAGTACTTCGACATCTTCAACAACGACGCCTAGGCAATGACAAAACCACGACTTCATTAATTAAACGAAAAAACTAATAACATCGGTGATATACTTTTGTGAAAAGGAAATTGTGTTCCTTAAAGCGCCTTCAGTGGTGATCAATCATATTGTTATGAAACTTAATCTTATCGCTTACCAAGAATTATATTTCCATTTCATTTATAACAATGGCTTTTATTAACCTGTCCGTGAATATTTTTTATAAGTACTGTAAAATGACAATCAGTCACGAATGTTTTTAGAATTGAAAAAAAAAGCTCCAAGAACCTTAACAAAAGTGTCCTCAACAAACGTTTGACTATTGAGGGTTCCGTATTTTAATTAAATTCCTTAATCAATAAAGTGCTTATGTGTGTTGTCGTTATGATTGAATTAATTCGTTATCATCAAGTAATTGGCTACTAGGCATGTCCTTGTTTGTTCTTTCTATGTTATATAATTATAGTGCAATTTTTAGACAACATTTATCATTCTAGCGCCTTTGATCATCTGCCTTTAGCATCGAGCTAAGTTTTGTAATCATCGCCAAACCTTGTTGTGTTATAGACTAGTATTCATAAGAATCGTTTTAAATTTTTGGTCAAACATTAACTCAATGGGAGTCTATTTTAATCTAAATAATAGCAATTGTTCTAAGCTGCTATTACGTCTATTCTTGTTCTTAAAACAAAAATAAGACTTATTTAGAGTTGAGTTTTCTACTCATTACAGGTAGAAATTTGCTAATTTATACGACAAAATTGTGAATGAAAAAAACTAACCAATATAATCGGTTCAATCTTATTTATTATTGGATGAAACTCGGGGGATATTAAGCAAATAGGTTCTGGATAAGCTCTCGTGTGAATTATACATAAACAGGGTTGTAAAGTAAATAAAGAAAATCTACTTGTTTGCAAGTCAATTATAGCGAAGTGTTTCCATAAAATAATTCATGGAAAACAATTAGATAATCTGTGTATTGAGGGAAGTTTCGGAACCCCCGTGACTCTTACATTTTCACCGCAACAGAGTAATATTGTTTTATTTTATCCAGAGCTCAGAGAAAAGCACGGCTTTATGATATATTATTTGAAACAAGAGTCCGTGATTACAACGTAGTCACTCGAATATACGTTCAATTCAGCATAATTACGATAGTACTACTTATATTTATTATTGGGATAACGTATGTAATTAAGGAAAATCTCAAAGACATTTCGATCCCTTTTGAATATTGTTACATCTTAAAATTTAGTTGTTTTGACTGGTCCAGAGAGAAAAACTGAGCTAACTGTGAGCAGTATTTATAATATGGTAAAGTTATTATTTGTCAACTCATTACCTGAGGATCAGCCAGTAAGGATGATATAATCTTGTTCGACGAGGATGTACTAAAGATCTTAATTAAACTTACTGAAAGTACATAGGTGTGGTTTGCAGCAGACTGTTTGAATACTTGAAGTACTCATACTAAGGTTATAAATTAATTTTGTAATAAATGTGTGATCTGAGATCCGATCCTAAAGTTATGCATCTGGCTTTTCTAGCTACAAAGATTCATTTAGATAAACGTTTTCGCTGAGAAAATATAATGCCACTTTTTTATTTTGCAACAAAAGATGACAAACGGAAGCCGTTCTATGAATAAATATGCATAATATCATCACCAATATAAACTTTACTATTCAAGGTGGAATCTCCTGCTAATGTAACTAGACGAAACTTTGTATTGGTGTAAATCCGTCTACACATCATGTGTATAAGTGTGTTCCATTTTGAAGGACTCTCTTCTTTAAAATCTAAATATTCACAATAGACGCCGGCTTAAACATTCTGTAATGAACATTTCTTACGTTTATATCATAGACAGTTATAGTTAGACTCGCCAAATTCATCGTTTGCGTGAGCAAGAGGATTTCGTTTTCTAGAAGGGGTTTGAGAATACGAACGTCGCTGTTGCAACTATATCATGTAGACATTGTTAATACTGGCCTGACGGTATTATACTACTTGGTGGTAACAGAATAACATGAACATGAATTGTAATAAATAATAATAATAAATAATTGTATAAACGTACACGTTCTGAAATACATTAATGTGCATCTTAATTTCTCGTTATGAACGTATATTGTTCCATTTGTATCAATGCATTCAGGTTTATTTCGTTATTTACGCAAAATGGCTATAAACTCTAGAGCTTTTACAGAAGAAACTTTAACATGAAGACTAAATTACTCCCATTATAACAAGATCTAAATGTAATAAGTGAATATAATACAATCATATAATTATAGTACATTTCAGCAGCGAGCGAGAATCGATAAAACACAATATGTGTGATAGTTCAATTCATGGCATCTGGTTAACCTTGTGTTCTTGATTTGTATTCGGGATGTGTCAAAGCAGTAAAAGGCAAACGATATGCATTCTTAATTAAATATCCTAATCAATAAAGTGAATATGTGTGCTGTCGTAACAATTGAATTAAATCGTTATCATCAAATAATTGGCTACAATGCATGTCTCTGTTTGTTATTTCTAATATTTATAATTATAGTGCATTTTTATTTACATCATTAATTATTCTATCGCCTTTTATCATCTGCCTGCATCATAAAGCTAAGTGTTGTTATTATCACAGGACTTTTGTTGTGTTAAAGACTAGTATTCATAAGAATCGAGTGAATCTCTAGGTCAAACATTAAATATTGGGCGTCCATTTTAATCCAAAAAAATCGATAACTTATTAAGAGTTGAGTTTCCTACCCTTCTACAGATATAAATTTGCCAATATCTACGACAAAAACTTTCCAACATTTACTTTAATGCAACATTAGAGAAAATAAAGTGGATGGACAAATAGTTACCAATATAATCCGTACAATCTTATTTATTATCAAATGAAGTCGATGTGGGGGATTTTAAGCAAATAGCTTCTGGATTAGCTCTTGAATGAAATATACATAAAAAAGGTTGTTATGTAAATGAGGGCTTATTTTTTCTACTTGTTTGCAAGTCAATAATAGCGAGGTATTCACATAAAAGAATTGATGGAAAACAATTAGATAATTTCATCAATCTGTGTCTTGGGAGAAGTTTCGGAACCCTTGTGGCTCTTTCATTGTCACTGCAACAGAGTAATATTGTTCCATTTTATCCAGAGCTCGGAGAAAAGCACGGCGTTATGATATACTGTTGGAAAGAAGAGTCCGTTGATTACAGCGTAGTCACGCGAAAATACGTTCCATTCAGCAAATTGCGTATATTAATTACTGAGATAGCGTATGCAATTAAGGCATTATACGAACATTTCGAATCCCTCTTGAATAATGTTACATCTTTAAATTTAGTTGTTTTTGGTGTTCCTGAGAGAAATACTGAGCTAACTGCGAGCTGTATATATTATATTGTAAGGTTATTATTTGACAACTCATTATCTGAGGATCAGCTAGTTATGCTGCGTATGTCTTGTACGACGGTTAAGGTGTTACTTAAGGTCGTTATTCAGCTTACTGAAAGTACATAGGTGTGGTTTTAAGCTGAGGAAGTCTTTTACGACGGTATTATACTAAAGATCGAAAATCAGCTAACTGGAGGAGCAGTTATGTAGTTAGCACCTTCCTCATCGACAGCGTTTATACTATAAATGCGGATATTGGAATTATGAAAAGCATTGTCTGTCAAATGTGGTATCTGAGTTCCGATCATGCAATTATGCAACTGACCTTTCTAGCTTCAAAGATTCATTTAGATCAACGTTTTCGTTGAGAAAAAAAATAATGCCGCTCACTTGTTTCGCAACAAAAAATGACGAACGAAAGCCCTTCTATAAATAAATATGCATAATATCATCACGACTATGAAATTAACTATTCAAGGTGGAATCTCCCGCTAATGTCAGCAGGCGAAACATTGTATTGGTGTAAATCCGTTTACACAGTATTTATAATACTACTTGGTGAAAACATGAACATGAACCTTTTAGTTAAATAAGGCCCTCCTTAATATAAATTTCATGAATGAAATTGTATGAAACGAATTCAAATTCAAGCTCAGCAGTCAATGAAATTACTTTAAATAATAACGACTTTGTTACATCTATTTTTTAAATATTAACAAAACTGTACCAATATATTTTTGGTTATAACACGTACTTTTTTATAAAATAATATTAATGCAAAAATAAAGTAGGGAATAAAGATTGATCAAAAGATATTAATTCTCTCAGATTTCGCGTTTACTTCTTATAGCTAGACTTATGTTTCAGTTATATGTAGTTTTTGAATGCAATACTGTGTTTTGAATAAGCAGTAGACACCTAATGTATTTAGAGGCTTGAATTCGGATCCTTCGGGATTGTTGGACATAATCAGAAACGTTAGTTATTCCTGAAAATAAAAGACCGCTTTGGGGTGCAAGAGCGGTAATTGTAGTAATGCGTTTAATTATACTGGTACGAGACAACTCTATCCGAATAATAGCTTTTTCCAAAACTGACATTAGAAACATTTATCGAAAACACATATTTGAAGTTTTATTTCGTTTCTTACGCAAGATGGCAATAAAATAATTTTTATAGAAGAGAAAATACACTTAACTCTGAAGTACAACAGTCATAACACTATCAAAATTTATTAAGTGGATATAATACGTATAAATACAGTACACTTAAGCAGCGAGTGAGAATCGACAGAACACAATTTGTGTAATAGTTCAACTTCTCCTGGCATCTGCTTATACTATGGAACCTTACAATTTCTTCGGAATCTATTAAAACCGTAATTGGTAAACGATGTGCATTCTAAAATAAATTACTTCAAACAAAATGAGTGAAATTAAAACAGATTGACTAACGAAAAGTATTAAATGTTTCACAAATTAAAACAACTTTTATCATAAGTTTTACATATGTGCCAGTTAAATGTTCATTGTTCAAATAAACAGTCTGTTCCGTTTGTTTTCTGTTCTTTTTACGCTACGCGGTTATACTAGGGCGATGATCTAGAATAAACACCATTGGTGTCTTTTTTGTGTTTTTGTAACATTGTCGCCATCACATAACACACTTTGTAATGAACACATATGGTATGTAGCTGGGTATCGGAGAGAGCAATACGTTACCATGGAAATAATTAATAAGGCACCTGCAGTAATCCGAAAGGCGATATTGGGGGACATGAAGCAATTCCTTCCAGAAGAACAAAATGTATGTACATACAGTTTTGGCAAAGCACGGCTTAAATTTGTAACAGACTGAGACAATAATGTTGAAAGTAAATATTTTTAATAAAATGACTAAGAGGTTACAATACAATGAAGGATGCATTTCTAAAATATACTATAATCATTTATCTGCTTCTGTTTGCGGAATAAAACTAAACTTAGTTAAGTAATCAGGAACATTGAATTAGTTCATTTGTAATGATGGATGCAGTTAGAGGCTTCAATTTGAAGCATACATAGATAGGAGAACAGTGACGATTCAAATATTGCCTGAATTGTGACGTCTTTGTTTGCCTGCGTACGCGTATATTGGTTTATATCTGGTGTCCTCTTGATTCGACCAACTGTACCTAAGTTGTAAAGCGTTATATACGAGCCATTACCAAACATCTAGGAATAATTATTAAGCGATCCTACATTTCTCCTTAACCAAAAGAGTCACGATGAACAGACATGAAATATATAAATTAATGAAGTCAATATCAGTACGCGTATCTATAATATGAGCTGTGTCTGAAACAGTTTATGTCCATCAAAGAAGAAACGGTTTCTGATCTCTCTTACATACCACCGTAGCTTTCTCATGTTACGATGCATTATTTCCTGGCAAAGTCAAATAGCAGAACATGTATGTCGCAGATATAACACTAACACTGATGCTTGATGACTATACACCCAATCTTTCCTATCACCTATCAGTGGCTATAAAATCATATCGTTATGAAATCCAATCTGATCTGTTTTTCAATAATGATATCTATCATATTATTAACGATGACTTTTATTAACCTGTCCGTGAATATCCTTTTATAAGTACCGTAAAATGACAAGCAGTCACGAATGCCTTTTAGAATAGAAAAAAAAACGCCTAAGAGCCTTAACAATAGTGTTCTCAACAAACGTTGGACTATTGAGAGTTTCTTTTTTTTAATTACATACCTTAATCAATAATGTGTTAATTTGTGTTGTCGTTACGACTAATTTAAGTCGTTATCATTAAATAATCGGGCACTAGGCATGTCGCCGTTTGTTCTTTCTCATGTTTTTATAATTATAGTGCGTTTTTATTGACAGCGATAATTATTCTAGCGCCTTCACTCATCAGCCTGATGCATCAAGCCAAGTGTTTTAATTATCAAAAACCATTTGTTGTGTAAAATACTTAATATAAATAAGAATTGAGTCAATATTTAGGTCAAACATTAATACATTGGGAGTTTTTTCTACTTTAAAAAAGCAGTTGCTTTTACATTGGCTGCAACTGTGTTTATTATTTTTAAATAAGTCTTATACACAATAATAAGATAATATAATTGCATTTGAGTTTCCTACCCTGTCACAGGTAGATATTTTCCAATTTCTACAACTTGAACTTTTCAACAATGTACTTAATGCAATAATACAAAAAATAGGAGTAGATTAAAAATAGTTACCAATACAATCAGTACAATCTGATTTATTATCAAATGAAGTCAATGTGGGGGGATATTAAGCAATTAGGTTACGGATAAGCTCTCTTATGAGATATAAATAAACAAGTTGTTACGTAAATGAGGGCTTATCTATTTCTACCTGTCTGCAATTCAATAACAGGGATGTTCTTACATAAAATAATTGATGGAAAACATTTAGATAATTTCATCAATCTGTGTCTTGGGGGAAGTTTCGGAACTCTTGTGGCTTTTTTTATTTTCACCGCAACAGAGTAATATTGTTATATTTTATCCAGAGCTCGGAGGAAAGCACGGCGTCATGATATATTGTTGGGAACAAGATTCCGTTGACATCAACGTAGTCATGCGAAAGTACGTTCGATTTAGCATAATGACGAGTATACTGAGATAACGAATGCAGTTAAGGGCATTAGACGAACATTTCGAATTCCTCTTGAATAATGTTACGACTTTAAATTTAGTTGTTTTTGCTGTCCCAGATATATACACCGAGCTATCTGTGGGCTGTTTATACTGTATTGTAAGGATACTATTTGGAAACTGATTACCTGCGGTTCAGCCAGTTATGTCGAGTTAGTACATTTGTGTGGTTTACATTTACTCATCGACAGTTTTAATGCTTTGAATACGCATATTGTGTAAAAGATTGTCTTTAAAATATGTGATCTGAGTTCCGATTCGAGAATGGCACTTGACATTTCTAGCTTCGAATATTCATTTAAATAAACGTTATAGCGGAGAAAAAATAATGCCGCTCACTATAACGTACGAAAGCCCTTCTATAGATAAAAAGTGTGTTCCATTTTGTAGGACTGTCTTCTTTAAAATCTAAATATTCATAATAGACACCGGGTTAAACTGTAAACACTTCTAAAAATAACATTCATTACGTTTTTATCATAGACAAATATGGTTAGAAACGCCAAATTTATCGTTTGCGTTAGCAAGAGGATTTCGTTTTCTGGACGGGGATCGAAATACGAACATCGCCGTAACAACAATATTGCGTAGTGTGAATACTGGTGATATATAATACTACTTGGTGATAACAGAATAGCATGACAATTTGACTGAATCAGGCCCTCGTTATTATGAAGTACATAAATGACATTGTATGACATGAATTCAAGCTAAACAGTATATGAAGTGACTTTGAATTATAATAACTTTGTAACTTCTAATTATTTAAATATTTACAAAACCTTGCCAACATCGTTGGTTTATAAAACGTACTTTTTTAGGACATAATATTTATGTCAACATACAGTTATGGTATAACCATTGATCAAAAGATATTCTTTCTATCAGATATCGCGTTTACTTCTAAAAGCTAGACTTATGTTTCAGTTATATCTAGCTTCTTAATGCTAAACCGTCTATAATAATCGCCTAGAATTGATTAAGCAGTGGACACTAATGTATTAAGTGGCTTGAAATCAGATCCTTTTGATTGTCGAAAAATATAATAAAAATGTAAGTTATTGCAGACAAAAACAAAACGCCTCACCCGGTGCAAGAGGGTTTAGCGTGGCTATGAGTTTAATTAGATTGGCTCGAGACAACTCTATCCGAATAAGCTTCGAAACAGTTAAGTGCTTGCAGTGGTTAGCGGTTGTTTACACTCAGAGGAAGCACCAAAATGTGTTTTATAACAAACATCAAAGTTCGTCGACAAAGAACATTGTTTGAATTTGCACGTGCTGAAATACATTGATGTGCATGTTAGTTGCTCATTATGAACCGATTTTGTTCCATTTGTATCAATACATTCAGTTTTATTTCGTTTCCGACGCAAAATGGCTATAAACTGTGATTGAATTTTTACAGAAGACAATAAAACACTTTAGACTGAACTACTTCCCTCATGGCACTATCAAAATGTATGAAGTGACTATTATACGTTTAAATACAAAACACGTTAGCAGCGAGTGAGAATCCACATGGCACAATGAGTTTGCTAACTCAACTCCTCGTGACATCTGGTTTTTTCTTTGAGTATTCTGAATCTGTCAAAACAATTAAAGGCAAACGATATGTATTCTAAATTAAATTACTCCAAAAAAAATAAGTGAAATTTAAACAGGGTGACTGACGTAACGTATTAAATGTTCCACAAATAAAGCTACTTTTGTCATAAGTTTAACATTTGAGCAAGTTAACAGTTTCTTGTTTAAATAAACAATCTGTTCCGTTTGTTTCCAGTTCTTTTTACGCAATAGTAGTAAGGCGATGATCTTGAATAACCAGCATTGGTGTGTATTTTGTGTTTGTATTACATTGTCGGCATTATATAACACAAACTATGTTTTGAAGCTGAGGGCGATTGTTGGCTTTGTCACCTGCCTCTTTTACTTAGTGAGCATATGTGGTATGTGGCTGGGTTCGGGAGAGAGCAATACGTAACCATGGAAATGATTAGTAAGGCACCTGCATCAATCGGAATGGCGCGATAGGAGGACAAGTGGCAAACCCTTCGAGTAAACAGAACGTATGTATAATTTCGAGAGTTTCGGCAAAGCAACCCTAACATTTGTAACGTGCTGAGATAAAAAATGTTGAAAGTGAATATTTAAAATAAACTGACTTAGAGGTTACAATATCATGAAGGATGAATTTCTAAAATGTTCGTTTATAATTAATCTTACTTTTTGCGAAAAACACTACTTAGTTAAGTAATCCGGAAAAAATGGAAAAAAATCATGTTTTATTATTGACGCAGTTCTTGTTTTTGAAGATGATACCTGAAACAAAATATTGGGTTGAATATAGCATCCTTTCATAACTAAACTTTCAGTGCTTTGATTTTTATGAAGAATTTGCTAATTCATGTTATCTTTGAAACCTTTTTTGGCCAACACGTGTTCACTGCTTCCGAGTGTTTTGGCTGTGACTTTATTTTCTTCAAATACTTTACTTTTTCAAATCATTTGGAAGGAGAGAATAGCATATACAAGTCGCTTTTATTTTTGATAATGTTTTTTTTTATTTGTTCCCAGTTTTAATACAATGATGCTTTTTATTATGAAACTCTATGATCACACAGTTTTAAACCTTTTATTTTATAAGGCAGACTGTGTGTGATATTTTTGGTTTCTAACGATGACTGCATCGTATCTTTGAAAAATATTTGCATTAGGTGCTCTGAATTGTTTTCCTCCGTCTGCAGATAGTGTTGGGATCACTAATCATAGAAGTACTTGGGGTTTATATTTTCGTTTTATTTATTATTATTTGTTTTATTGATAAGTTTCCTCAAGTTAATGCATACTTTGATAAGATTTACCTCTTGCATTTTATCTTTATTAGGGATTGTTGGGATAAGAGTGAGGTTTGTACACATAAACTGGTTTAAACCCCCAGTAAATTTACAGTTTACTACATTAATATTTATGCACTGTGCTGTTCTATGTTTCTTGTTTGTGATTTTGTGTTTATTTAAGTCAATATCTATACGCGTATCTTTATCTGACCCTTGTCTGAAAAAAATCCTGTACATCACAGAAGATTATAAATATCTATCATGTGTTTGCGGTATGGATCGAAGAATCCGACCCGAGGGCACGCGCGTAAGACGGTTATGTGGCTTGCTGAGTTACCGGCCACATAGTGTGCCCGGAGGTCGGATTTTCGATCCGGACCGAAAAACATGGCTGATATCAATTTGTAGAAAAATTGAGGTACAAAACGCACTTTTGTACATTTCACAAATAAGCACGCGCGAAGTTGTTTACTGACTTAATAAAGCGCAGTGATTTAAAACACTTTTGACGTCAAATAGTTCCTCTAAAAATCGCGATTTTACGATACTTTATTTTCTATTTTAATTGAAATTCTTGCATACTTATATTTCTGATTGCGCTTTATTGATTTTGCATAATATACTTTTCATTGACCATACAATAAAATAAATAATAATTGGCGCGTTGTTGCGATTGAATCATCTTATATTTAGGTGTAAGACGGAGTTTTCCAGTACTGGTCACAAGATCGGAAACATACGTCCTGTATGCAAAAAAAACATTTTCTGATATTTCTTGCATACCGCCGTAGATTTGTTATGACACACACAATGTATGCTTTGAACATTTAAGTACCCTTTACCTTTAATGAAATTAACGCATTGTTCTTGTTTCATTATGTAGCCTATACAAACATCAAACATGTCATAAAAGTACATTGTTAAACATGTATTGGAACAGTCAACAAGCAACGAAGACGGGACTAAAGCATTCCGTTAACACCAACATTATCCGTCCGTGAATTGTTGTTTTGTATACTATCCTGATATTAATATTATATTTCAACAATCGAAAAAGGGGCATTATTCACAAATTATTTGAGTTATTGACCCTTGTATACATGTTTTAGTCGTGTCAAGTTTGACTGAACGTTTGGAACAGTTTGTGCTGTACATCGACGCCGTCAACAAAGACGCCTAGGCAGTTAAAAACCTCGACTTTATTATTTAGAAACGGAAGAACTAATAACATCGGTAATATACTTTTATGAACAGGAAATTGTATTCTTAAAGTACGGCTATAAATTGGCTTTAAAATCATATTGCTATAAAACATAATCGTATCTGTTTTCAAGAATTATATTTCTATTATATTATTAACGATTGCTTTTGTTAACCTGTCTGTAAATATCCTTTTATAAGTACTGAAAATGAGAAGTAGTCACAAATGTTTGTTTTTAAATAAAACAATATAAGAAACGCTTAAGAGCCTTAACAACAGTGTTCTCAACAAACGTTTGACTGTTGAGGGTTCCGTATTTTTATTAAATTCATTGAAACATTGAGAGTCTATTTAAATCTTAATAAAATAGTTGCTCTTTCCTTGGCTACGATTAGGTCTCCTCTTTTTCCCAACACAAAAATGAGAACAATTATTTAGAGCTGAGATTCCAATTTCTACGGTTAAAACTTTTCAACATTGCCCTAAATAGTAGTAGTCAATACAATTAGTAAAATCTTATTTAATATGAAATTATTTCGATGTGAGAGTTATTAAGCAATTAGGTTCCGGATTAGCTCTTGCATGAGATACACATAAAAAAGCTTGTTAAGTAAATGAGGGCTTATTTTTTCTACTTGTCTACAAGGCAATAATAGCGAAGTATTCACATAAAAGAATTGATGGAAAACAATTAGATAATTTCATCAATCTGTGTCTTGGGGGATGTTTCGGAACCCTTGTGGCTCTTTAATTTTCACCGCAACAGAGTAATATTGTTACATTTTATCCAGAGCTCGGCGGAAAGCACGGCGTTATGATATATTGTTGGAAACATGATTCCGTTGATTAAAACGTTTTCATGCGAAAATACGTTCTATTCAGCATAATGACGAATCTTATCTTCATTATTGGGGTAAACGTATGCAATTTGAGGAATAAGACGATCATTTAGAATCCCTCGTCAATAATGTTACATCTTTTAATTTAGTTGTTTTTGGTTTTCCATAAAGAAATACGAAGCTAACTGTGAGCTGTACATATTCTTATAAGGTCATTTTTTGACAACTCATGACCTAAGGATCAGCCAGTTATGCTGAGTTAGTCTTTTACGACGGGTTTATACTAAAGAGTGTAATTAAGGTTACTGAAAGTGTGTAAGTGTTGCTTGCAGCGTACTCATTGACAATTTTAATACTTTGAATACACATACTGAAATTAGGAAAAGCGTTGTCTGTCAAATATGTTATCTGTGTTCCGATCCTATAATTATGCAACTGTCCTTTCTAGCTTCAAAGATTCATTTAGATAAACTTTTTAGCAAAGAAAAAATAATGCGCTCACTTGTTTCACAACAAAAGCTAACGAACGAAAGCCTTTCTATAAATGAATATGCATAATATCACTACGAAGGTAAACTTTAATATTCAAGGTGGAATTTCCCGCCAATGTAATCAGTCGAAACACTGTATTTATGTAAATCCCTTAACAAATCATGTGCATGAGTGTGTTCCATTTTGAAGGACTCTCTTCTTTAAAATCTCAATACTCACAATAGAAGCCGTAACAAAAGTTTAAACATTTCTATGAGGAACATTTCATACGTTTTTATCATAGACAATTATTGTTAGACACGCCAAAATCATCCTTTGCGTTAGCAATAGGATTTCGTTTTCTAGACGGGGTTCAAAATACAAACATTGCTGTAACAACAATATAATATGGTGTGAATATTGGTGATAACATACTACTTGGGGATAACGGAACAGCATGAAAACTCTACTGAATCAGGCCCTCACTGGTATGAATTACATGAATGACATTTTATGACATGAATTTGAGCAAAACAGTATATGGAGTTACTTTACATAATAAGAACTTTGTTACTTCTATATTTTTATATTTACAAACATCATTTGGTTTATAAAACGTTTTTAGACCATATTATTAATGTAATTACGGTTATGGTAGTCACGAAAAACATTGATTAAACGTTATTTATTTTCTCTAATTTCGCGTTTACCTATAATAGCTAGACTTATGTTTCAGTAATATGTAGCTTCTGGATGCAATACCATCCATAATAATCGCCTAGAATTGATGAAACAGAAGAAATTAATGTATTTACTGGCTTGAATTCGGATCCTTCGGGATTTTAAGACATAATCAGAAACGTTAATTATTCCTGAAAAAGACAGGCTTCGGCAAGTACTGAAGGTTTATTGATGCAATACGTTCGATTATACTGGTTCGAAGCTACTATACTCAAATGACCGCACTTCCAAAACGAAACATTCAAGTGTGTGCAATAATTAACAGTTGTATATACTCAGAGGCAGTCCTAAAATATGTTTTTATAACAAACATTAAAGTTCGTCGACGAAGAAATAAATGTGTTTAAACTTGCACGTTCAGAAATACATTCATGATTATTGTAATAGCACATGTGAACGGATAATGTTCCATTTGTATCAGAGCATTCAGTTTTGTTTTATTTCTTCTTCTACATATGATGGCAATAAACTGTAATAGAGGTTTTAAAGAAGAAAATAAAACACTTAAGACTGAAGTAGTCCTCTTGTAACACTATCATAATGTATTCAGTTAATAATATACGTATAAATAAAATACACTTCAGCAGCGAGTGAGCATCGATAGAACCCAATATGTGTGATAGTTCAACTTCTCATGGCATCTGGTTTTACTTTGAAAAATTGAAATTAATTCGGAAGCTGACAAAACCGTAATAGGCAAACGATATGTATCCTAAATGAAATAACTCCAACCTCGACAATATTTTTGTCTCGCTAATATGCTAATGGCTATATTGTTTGGTTCTGTCATCTCGTCATATTTGAGATTGGTATGATTAATGTTACAAATGGTGGTCGCGCAAAATTGTTTCGCATGTTGACCAATATTTATGTCAGTTTCAAAGAAAAATATATGCTTTTGGGTACATTTTAAGGGTTTCATGTCTAGGTCATTCGCTTTGATCTACGGTCAATGGTTTAAGCAAACAAAATAAAAGAAGTGCTAAAAACACTTCAAAATGACTGTGAGATTTGCAAAACAAAGATTACAACAACTTTTACATAGTTCGACGACAGTTATTTCTGAGGGGAAATGCCGTCATATGCAAGACACTTAGTTCGAAATTTGTAGATAACGAAAAAAGATAATTAGTGTTATATTTATCTGAAAATGTTATTTTAAATACCCGTGTTAAAAATATGGAAACATCATAATGTTATATAGGGCTAATTATCTCAATAATTTAAATAAAACTACGCATAAAACAGTAATTGATTATTTATAATTTTGGCGGATTAATATTGAATTTATGATGACTGAAAAAACGTCCCTTTTACGGAAAAGACGTCTGATGTTTTATTTCAATAAATGTCTAGAGTATTGTTTGTTAAACTTGTAATTGCAATTGTAATGGCCAATCTTATAATAAATGAAAATTCATCATTCAAAGCATTTTGACGCAGTTTAACGGGGCTATTACCGCTGGGTCCCCATCGGAACATACATTAACGTAGATTATTCCAGCAGGAGATAAAACAGTATCAGACAAACAATAATTCAAAAAATGAACTCAGTAAACATAGTTTTAGCTACACAGTCATGCATTGTTGACAAAGGGGCGATTTTGGTGTAGATTTAGTCAAATAAAGACGACGATAAACCAGACGTCCTTTTGTTACAGTTGTGTCTCCAAGCTGTTTTCGTTCAATTAACAAACATTTGCAAATACCTGTATTTATCACAGATCACTTGTTAATAATCATTATATACACATCCTTTCTTAAAAGATATTTTGCAACATATATTTCTGAAACTGACCTTCATATCACACCCTGATTATTTAAAATGCAAGTAAAGGATTTGCTTTATCTTCGTGTGCAATATATATAATTGAACTGCTTCTCCTTTATACAGAGCAATGAATAACACTTTTGATATTGATATGAAGTAAGTGTAATACAAGCAAACTGCATGCAATAGAGGTAGTTTGGTTTCTAGTAAATGCTTCGCATTAAGTCTTTGGTAGGTAGTTTTCTGACAATTTAAGTAATTCTGGTAGAAGAAAAACGCTGACATAGAATAACTAGCTCAGACTATATTTAAATTTTAAAAAATCATAAAACTCCTATTGAAAATACAAAAACAGAAGTGTTCCTTAATCAAATTAAACTCTTAGCATTTAAAATTTCGTTTGAGGGACATTGGCAATCATTATTTACATACCTCAGAATTAAGCCGTCGCCGATATCAAATCATTTACGAGTTAGGATCAAAATCATTTTCACTGTCAATCAGTTTGTGCTTATGAAATATCCGGTTATCCTCGGTAAGCGCGCGGTAGCGTTCGGCGTTAACTGTCACCCGCAAAATGCCACTGAGCCCCCACCGGTGCGAGGTTCTAATGAAATCTCGGCTAGAAAGTTGTTATCGATTACGTCGCTTGTCACATGACAATTTCCACAGAGGCTTTTCCAATAGCATCACTTCCTTCGTACTCAGAACCGACAGCCAGCAAAAGCTGATCTGTTATATTTTGTAGCAGAAATTTCCCCAATACTGCTTGAGGCATACGTTATTCTTTTACGTACTGTAGACTTTTCCGTGTTACAATATTAAAAAATGACTTCTTTGATATGCCAAATTGTCAATAATTCAAATATAAACCTTGTTCAAAGGCACAGACGTAACTAAACGAGCAACACAAATGTAAAAAATATTTTACACATACATCAAACTAGCTTTATCAATATAGGAATTGAAAACCGCCTTCAAACTTTCAGTAAAACACAATTTTGATTCATTTGGACGCAATATTTATGCGAAAAGCTACAGAAACAAGCTCAGTAGCATAACATTAAAACATAAACCCGGTTTACTTGCGATTTAATTTAGAATATATGCTCACACTTGTCCCAGCATTTATCAATAATTACAAAAACCGAAACAATTGTCTCATTGGTGCCACCAGCAACCTGAAAACAATGGAGATTAAAGTCAAACCAACCATTACATGATTGAGTGATATTAAATCAGATACAACCACCACCTTAAAACGATTGATTCAAGCAAGCGCAAGCGTATAAACTCTTGTACGATGCAATTATTCAATGTCTGTATTTTTACATAGCTCAACTTTGCAAATTCAAAGTTCAAGACTTTGTCTTCATATAGTCTGAAAATGAATACATCATTGTACAAACAAAGCGGAAAAACAAATCAATATACAAAAACAATCGATCGATTATGCTGTCGAATTTTCTTCGAAAATTTAAAAAGTAATCGAACAATTGAAAAAAAATGTTTCATATATTAGTACATCGGTAATGATACTGAAACAGCCTTAAGGATAACCCATTGCCCTAAACAATCAACACGTCAATAATATAGACCTTTGAGTGTTACTACTTACATCTTTAGTTTAAGCTTTATACGCAAACTAAGAAAAGCCAAATTTTAAATGTTACAATTTATTTAAATATCAAAAGCTGTTTTAATAAATTTAGAACCAGTTATTCATTACATATAAATTTTCGGTAACAAACACTGATTTGCCTAAATAAAAGCTCGTTAACTTAAGTTCAGTACACGGACATTCCTTTCTATAAAAGACATATATTTTTGACACGACTATTTTCTGTTATACACCGTTCCGAAATCAAAATATTAGCACATTTGTAGGATGTGCATTTTCTATAGAAAACAATCAGTGCACATTGACTTAGTGATTTAGATTTTCTATCCAATTATGTAAAGTATCAGTTAATAGTTCATAAATAGAAGGAGTGTGTATATTCTTCTATATTATATCATTAAAATTAAATAATTCCTTTTCAAGATTAATTAATGCAGAATGCAAATAAATGCTAAAGCGAAGGTCATTTTTAGAAAAGCAGCAAATACTTCGAGTTCTATACAGTGTTTAGTACATTTCATAAACAATCATGAAAACAGTAATGGAAAAGCATGTTTACTACTTGAAGACATTCTGAGCATACTCCAAATCAAATTGCAAGAATCGGTCAAATGAGCATCTATATCTTAATTGAGAGGCATTAGTTGGTATTAAAGATCATGCCGCCAGTTGAATGACTAAAACATTATAAGCTATGACGAGTATTTTGTACTCAATCAAACACGTAATGTTAGCGTATCTTGGACCTTATTTCAAGTTGACATATTGGAAGCGACAAGCAATACGGGACGTCACATGCAAGCGAATACTATCCATCGAGTACAGGTCCCAAGACTTAGCAACCTGCTGCTTCCAGGGACCAGTCGACGCGGAGACACGTATTCTTGATGATTTACATAGGCATTTTTAGAAATATAATTTTACCTGAAAAATGCCTTTAGGAAAGCCATATTTCAGGGGTCACCAGATTGCGTAAAGAGAGACTTTACTTCGAGACAACTTGTCCATCCATAAGGAGTCTAAACACAAACTTGGTTATGGTCATGTTCAGCTTAAGTTTTAATGTTCCCAGAATATTTCAAATGTTAGTTTCACTTGCACTTGAGAAGTTTCGAAGGTGGTTTCGTAAACACTAAATGGCAACGCCATTCATCAAACTTAACAAGATTAACGCCAGTGAACTAACACCAAATCCAAATGGCCAGTCAACCTACAAAGGTCAGAGCCAGTCAACATATTAACACTCAATAATTATATGAAGATCTACAGGACTAACCACAGTAGTCGAAACTTTAAACATAACTCAAGCCTTAAGCTAATGTTCTTTAACTTATCTATGTAAATTGAACTGATCACTGTATGATCATATTAATTTAATTTTTAGTTATACATACTTTGCTTTTTGTATATACTATACATGTTTCGTGATAATAAACAAATAACTTATTTATAATGATCAAAAACAAAACAAAAGCACTAAAGGTATTGTACAAATGGGGTAAATGAAATACTGTTCAAGCAAATACATGTGTGACATAAAGGTGCGCCCCATATTTTGGAGAGAAGAGTTGCTTAATTTTGCTTCAATAGTATTGAGCAAGATACACTAAGTGAATGTGCTTTAGAACATCCACTGATAACAATGTCATTCAGTAAAGGGTTTCCTTTTTCATATCAGACAATCGCGCCAATTGTATTTGAAAACAAAATCTCGATTTTTATGTTGTATCTCTTAATTTTAAAAGACGGGAAATATAGCGGTCTGTCATTAAGTTGCGTTTGGGAAGACACAAAGCTATTATGTTCAGCATTAACACCCATTTACAAACATTAAGATATTGGATTCAAAAAGCATCAATTGCTATGCATTGTGAAACTGATTTCATTGCACTCTTAAGGGTAAAATAGTTTTATGTAGAAATAAATTGATCAAAGTCTCTTAAGATCTTGGACAGAAAACAATTACGCTTGCAAATATGTTCAAAGTTTAATTGATTAGCTTCAGTATTTTGGAAGCTGAATAGTTTCTTACTTTAATTATTACTCAACAAGAGTGACCAGACTGCATTCCCGACGAAGAAAACCTTGACTTATTACAATGGTAAACACGACCGATGTTCCATGTGATATCGTTACATGTGGCAAAATAACAACACCAAAAGGATATAAAATTAAGAAATAATACGAAACCAATGACAATAAAAAATATTTTAGTTCTTAGTGATTCTAAAGGAGTATTCGGTTCTAAGAACTTGTACTGAGACTTTAAACCGAATCGTAAAATTAGTAGTATTTGTTACACAATTGATTTTATTGGATTCATAGAGTAATGATATTTTAAACTGAGGTTTTGGTACACATCTTATTATTATGTATTCAGTATGCGAGAGGTAGGCGGATAAACAGATACGAACTACGTTTAATGCAACATTGTATTTTAATGTATAAGTAAATACTAATTTTTAGAATAGTACATGGTTGACTATTTATTTTGGTTTATAATTACCCCAATAGGAAGAATTATTATTTTCACTGGGGCAAATATCAAACAAAAGCGATAGTCAACCATGTATATCCTGTATGATACATATGTTTTGTCGTTTTTCAATGAATTGACAAACTGAGTTGAAGATTTAATTGAGGAACAACATACTATTTGATAAGGAGGATTAGGGTATCAAAGAAAGAAAACATTGGATGTGTATTGCTATATTCATTTCGCTAGAATCATAAACATTTCTCAAGCGAAATATCGTGAAAATGACTAAGAATACATGTGCTCGTCTGGCTTAATCGCCCTCAAATGCCGTGATAATCTCACAGGTGAAATTGACAATAATATTTGCGGGAACGAACGTCTATTGTAAAATGTTTCAAAATATAGAAAACATGTATATTATAATGTATAAAACACAAGAGTTGTTAAGGCTATCCTTATACCAATGAAAGTGAAAACATCAGTGTCAATGACCACCTCAAGAGGTATGCATTTGGTCATTACTCTGTTGACCCGATATTTGGACGGCATTATACATTTTTGGAGGAGAGGAAGAACAGACAAAATAATAACAGTAATGTAAGCGGAAAAGTAATAATACAACATACATGTTATCCTGCAATACAAAGAAATAAATGGACTGTTTTGTATGTAGTTCCACATTTCTGTATCAGATGCATGAGGATCTATCCGTTTTATCATACAGCCCAAATATTGGAAAAAGGCGAGCTACAATAACGTCATCTTTGCAGGATTCCTACCACTTGCATATAAATGGTCGTTTCAGGGAAGTATTAAGCTTCGGTTTTCGTACATAAGTTCAAATAACAGCATTTACAAAAGGCCTGGTTATTGTCAAACAAACCTTCCAAACCGAATAATCATCGGATGGTAACATCATATCTTGTTATGTATTAGGGTTTGTTGTATCAAATATTACAGCTATAATTTTAGAAATTTAAATGATGACTCTCCAAATCATTTTGACCTATTTAGAGCCTCGTACATAACCTAGATAATCAATGTATACGCCTTCTGAAGTGGCATGCCACAACTTCAACGAAAGAAAATTAGCGCAGCCTTCTATATTCCTCACGGAATAGCGCAATCATCATGTATTACAGATGCATTTGGGATGCAAATAGGTTTTGTTTTACAATCATATCTACACCTGTGAGGAAGTGTCCTTCCGGATCAGACACAATGCGCCACGACAGTAACTTCGGGAAGACAAAAAAATGATATATACAGATGAGATATTTTTAAGCAGAAAATAGACCCACATCGCCAGTGGCAGTAGATATAAGCCAACTTTTCTCTTAATATAATTTTAAATTGCCTTATTTGTCTAGACATAATTGATGATTTCTGTACTTTTATGTGGCAAGTATCCTTTATATAGCCTGGTTGAATTTACAAACTTCAACAATTTTAATTTGGAAGGACGTATTAAGCTGCTGAGAATAACAAATACATATCATTGCTTTTAAAAATAGAAACGTATTGTCTTTTATGAATTTCCACAGAAGTGAACTGACGTTCACAACATTACCATCTGCATGATATATACCAGTTAATAATTTAACCAGATGATACCAGAATATTTTTTCAGAGACAAAGAAACATTTAAATGTTAAAGCGTTATATTACTCGGCACGTAAATGATTCAGTTAAAAACAACATCAATACCATATTGGGATTATGGCACGTAAAAAAATGGTCTGCTATTAAATAAACGTTACGCCATTTTTATCTTAGGTAAACTGCCTTGGTATGTCACTTACTAAGTATTCAAAACACCGTTATATGCTGCCTTAGCACATTTGTTATTGTGTTAACAAGTCTCGCCTCAAATGCTCGTTATCAAAATCTCATAAACCGTAGTATATGCTTCAAAAGACATACAATTGAATAAATGATTGGTTATACAATGAACAATACACAAACAAGCATTGCGTGTATACATTTTTTCACCCATGCATATACGGTATGTTACGGAGCTCGTCGGATGCAAATTATTCTTGCACAAAACCTACAAAGCTTGAATTGCATGAAATAAAAACTATTAAAAACTAAATATCATCGAAGATAGCTTGATGACTGGTAACTTTGTTATATCGTTCCTCGGAGAAGTAAGCACTGTTACTGCAACGTGTTTCACTCCTTTGCAGTGAATGTCTGTATCTTGTTGTATATGCTTTAAAGTTTATTTGATAACATTATTTTCTTTTTTAATAATTCGCTTTAATGTGTGTGTCGGATGCAAACATCTTGCTTTGCAAGAATGATATTGGCTAAGAAGTCGGGCTTTCTAATTCATTTACAGTAGGGGTCTCATTTCATCATTCATCACAAATGGCAAAAAAATTATATTGATTCTTAAAAGTTTTAATCGAATTCATAACGTCTAAAATAAGTATACGAACATATATAACAAACACAATATATGGCACTAAGACAATTGCAATGTACGACTTAGATTGCGTATGACTTTTAACAACATAATCTCCTTGCCCTAATATCACGAACGTACTTGAGTCAATTCCTGATACAAATGTTAACTTAATGTATCACTCAATAACATAAAACAAATCAAAATTTGATACAGCAACTTACTTCCTGAGAAGAATCTGTTTAAATACGAAAAATATTATCTAAATAGTATTTTAATCAATCAATTATTAGAAAAGAAAACAGAGGGCTCTATCATTGTGGCTGCGTATGAAACTAAGCTACATTTTCGAGCAAAACTATCAAATTTCAAATTCCAAAATATTACATTGAACAAACATTAATTACTTTGTATTGTAGATCTGGTCATTACATTAACAGTTTCACAAAAAAATGAATGACACATAAAAAAATCCTAAAAACTTTTCATAAAATCGTCGGTTAAAGAGGAATCATTCCCTGAAGGCAGTCTGTTTCTTTCAAAGTCAGAATTGAATTATTTCTGGTTTCAATCGTTACTGCCCAAATTGACCGTCATACATGTTCAGGTTTTGGCGCATGCTTCCCATCTTTAGTTTCGAGTTGAACGGTAGTTGGATGACACGTAAAAATATGCTATTAATCTTACCTAAAATGTAGGACCAAAGAGGAATTTTTCCCTGAGGAGAATCTTTTTTCATTTAAAGTCAGAATTGATTTATTTCTCGTTTCAATTGTTATTGTCAAAATTGACCGCCACACATGTTCATTAAAGTATGCCATATTAAGCATAGCAATAAGTTGCAAAATATAATACGCATCAGGTCATATCACACCAGTAAATATGCTAATACCGATTTGGGTGCATCTTGCACCTATTTAGTTTCTAGTTGTCACAATGAATGCAAACAGGTGGTCACATGCAAGCCAATTATGGCCATCGCTTACAGGTCATGCAAACCAATAATGGCCATCGCCTACAGGTCCCGATACTTGGCTATTCTTTCCAGGCACAAGTTTACCCGACGACATGATTTCCTGATAATTTGACATCGTTTTGAGCTGAGGAATGACTTTAGGAAGACCATTTATGCAAAAAGCTACAGAAACAAGCTCAGTAGCAAAATGTTTAAACATAAATCCGATTTAGTGGCACTGGGCAAACGCCAAAGACATAGAACACAATATATATGCAAAATACTACAGAAACAAGCTCAGTAGCAAAAAGTTTAAACAAAACCCAGTTTAGTGGCAATGGGCAAACGCCAAAGACATATCACACAAATTCACATACAAGAAACACAGCACAGTGCATACATACTATATATAAAGAGACTTTCCTTTTTCGTGGTGGCTGAAGCAAGGCGCGACATTTGTTGTATCTATTTTTGGTCTAAAAACAAACTTTACCCTTACCATGTTAAACATAAGTATCCTTCTGTATTGGAGCCTGACAAAAACAAGATTGTTTCCAATGAGCGCTCCACTTGCACTTTGAATGTTTCGAAAGTGGTTAAACTAAAACTGAATTTCAAATCCAGTCAACTAGCTAAACAAAATCAAGCCAGTAAATTAACACTATTTCCCAATGCCAGTCAACTAACACTCATTCCCAATGTCTGTCAACTTACACTCATTCCCAATGCCAGTTAACTAACAGTCATTCCCAATGCCAGTCAACAAACACTCAATCCCAATGCCAGTCAAAAAACACTCAATCCAAATGCCAGTCAACTTACACTTAATCCCAATGTCAGTCAACTAACACTCAATACCATGGCTACTCATCTATTATTCAGCTCCAAAAACAGTTTTATAACACTCAGTTTTAAAGCCATTCAACTAACACTGAACCCCAAGGCAAGTCAACAAACACTCAATCCAAAGGTCAATTAACTAACACTTAATCATAAAGCTAGTCAACCAACACTCAATCCGAAAGCCAGTCAACAAACACTCAATATCAATGCCAGTCAACTAACACTCATTGCCAAAACCAGTCAACAAACACTCACTCCCAATGCCAATCAACTATCACTCAAGCCCAATGCCAGTCAACTATCACTCAATCCCAATGCCAGTCAACTATCACTCATTCCCAATGCCAGTCAACTAACACTCAACATCAAAGCCACTCATCTAACACTCAATCCCATTGTCAATCAACTAATACTCATTCCCATGGCCAGTCAACTAACACTCAATCCCAATGCCAATCAACTATCACTCAAGCCCAATACCAGTCAACTATCACTCAATCCCAATGCCAGTCAACTATCACTCTTTCCCAATGCCAGTCAACTAACACTCAACATCAAAGCCACTCATCTAACACTCAATCCAATGGTCAATCAACTAATACTCATTCCCATGGCCAGTCAACTAACACTCATTCCCAATGCCTGTCAACTAACACTCAATCCCAATGCCATCAACTAAAACTCATTCCCAATGCCAATCAACTAACACTCAATCCCAATGCCAGTCAACTAACACTCAATCCCAATGCCATCAACTAACACTCAATCCCAAAACCAGTCAACAAACACTCAATCCCAATGCCAGTCAACTAACACTCAATCCCATGGCCAGTCAACTAACATTCATTCCCAATGCCAGTCAACTAACACTCAATCCCAATGCTATAAACTAACACTCAATCCCAAAACCAGTCAACAAACCCTCAATCCCAATGCCAGTCAAGTAACACTCAATCCCATGGCCAGTCAACTAACACTCATTCCCAATGCCAGTCAACTAACACTCATTCCCAATGCCAGTAAACTAACACTCAATCCCAGTGCTAGTCAACTAACACTCAACCCTAAAACCAGTCAACTAACACTCAAAATCGAATGCCAGTCAACTAATACTCAATCCCAATGCAAGTCAACTAACACTCATTCCTAATGCCAGTCAACTAACACTCAACCCCAAAAGCAGTCAACTAACACTCATTCCCATGGCCAGTCAACTAGCACTCATTCCCAAATGCAAGTCAACTAACACTCATTCCTAATGCCAGTCAACTAACACTCAACCCCAAAAGCAGTCAACAAACACTCACTCCCAATGCCAATCAACTATAACTCAATCCCAATGCCAGTCAACTATCACTCATTCCCAATGCCAGTCAACTAACAATCAACGCCAAAGCCACTCATCTAATACTTAATCCCATAGCCAGTCAACAAATACTCATTCCCATGGCCAGTCAACTAACACTCATTCCCAATGCCAGTCAACTAACACTCATTCCAAATGCCAGTCAACTAAAACTCATTCCAAATGCCAGTCAACTAACACTCAATCCCAATGCCAGTCAACTAACACTCAATCCCAATGCCCGTCAACTAACACTGAACACGAAAGCCACTCATCTAACACTCAGCTCAAAATACAGTTTTATAACTCTCAGTTTTAAAGCCATTCAATTAACACTGAACCCCAAGGCCAGTAAACAAACACTCAATCCCAAGGTCAATAAACTAACACTCAATCACAAAGCCAGTCAACCAACACTCAATCCGAAAGCCAGTCAACTTACACTCATTACCAATGCCAGTCAACTAACACTTATTACCAAGGCCAGTCAACTAACACTCAATTCCAAGGCCAGTCAACTAACACTCAATCCCAATGCCAGTAAATACTCAAATCCCAAACCCATTCAACTAACACTCAATCCCAAGGCCAGTCAACTAACACTCAATCCTTATGCCAGTAAAGTAACACTCAGTCCCAAAGCCAGTCAACTAACACTCAATCCCAATCTCAGTCAACTAACACTCATTTCCAATCTCAGTCAACTAACACTCAATTACAAGGCCAGTCAACTTACACTCATTACCAATGCCAGTCAACTAACACTTATTACCAAGGCCATCCAATCTCAGTCAACTAACACTCAATCCCAAAGCCAATCAACTAACACTCAATTCCAATCTCAGTCAACTAACACTCAATCCCAAAGCCAGTCAACTAACACTCAATCCCAATCTCAGTCAACTAACACTCAATCCCAATCTCAGTCAACTAACACTCAATCCCAAAGCCAATCAACTAACACTCAATCCCAAGACCGGTCAACTAACACTCAATCCTTATGCCAGTAAAGTAAAACTCAGTCCCTAGGCCAGTCAACTAACACTCAACCCCATGGCCAATTAACTAACACTCAATCCCAAGACCGGTCAACTAACACTCAATCCTTATGCCAGTAAAGTAACACTCAATCCCAGTGCTAGTCAACTAACACTCAACCCCATGGCCAATCAACTAACACTCAATCCCAAGACCGGTCAACTAACACTCAATCCTTATGCCAGTAAACTAACACTCAGTCCCAAGGCCAGTCAACTAACACTCAATCCCAATCTCAGTCAACTAACACTCAATCCCAAAGCCAATCAACTAACACTCAATCCCGAGACCGGTCAACTAACACTCAATCCTTATGCCAGTAAAGTAACACTCAGTCCCAAAGCCTGTCAACTAACAATCAATCCCAATCTCAGTCAACTAACACTCAATCCCAAAGCCAATCAACTAACACTCAATCCCAAAGCCAATCAACTAACACTCAATCCCAAAACCGGTCAACTAACGCTTAATCCCAATGCCAGTGAACTAACACTAAATCCCAAGACCGGTCTACTAATACTCAATCCCAAAGCCAGTCAACTAACACTCAATTTTAAGGCCAATCAACAAATACTCAATCTCTAAGTCAGTCAACTTAGTAATACACTAAATCCTTCGGCCAGTCAACTCACACTCGATCCCAAGGCCAGGTAGCTTACACCGACGCTAATAGCCTGTCAACATATTAGCACTCAAGCCTAAATCCAATGTCCTATGACTTATCTATGTAAATACTACTTATCACTGTCTTTTTTTCAAATTTCTGTTATATATAATTAGCTTTCTGTCTATACCATAATTTCTTGGGATTTTAATAACATAAATTCATATATTAAAAACACGAATATTCTAACAGGCATTGCTCGAGTACTGCTGCTTAAACATGTGGCAAGTTGTCCATGGTTTTGTTAGAAACACACTGGAATAGTACAATTAGTATTTAATTGAGATATATGAAATACTATTACAATATATATATATGTATGTTATTATGCATAAAGGCGCATAAAGGTGTGCCACAAACTTTCGAGGACAGGGTTGCTTCGTTTTGTGTCAAAATATTGAGTCAAATAAACTAAATGCATGGTCTTTAACACACACATCAATAACAACGTCATAAACTACAGGGATTCCTTTTCCATATCAGACAACTATGCCAATTGTATTTGACAAAACTCTCCAAAACAGAGATATTTATGTTTTTATCTCTTAATTTAAGAGATGGGAAAGAGAGCGGTCTATCATTAAGCTGCCTGTGTGAAGACACAAAGCTATTATGTTCAGCATTAACATCCATTTACAAACATTAAAACATTGGATTCAACAAATATAATATACTATGCATTGCGAAACTGGTTTCATTGCACGCTTAAGAGTTAAGGAATTTCGTGTAGAAATAAATTAATCAAAGTCTCTTAAAAAATTGGATTGAAAATAATTACGCTTGCAAAAGTACGTTTTAAGTGAGAATTAATTAGGTTCAGTTAACTAAATAGTTTTGAACTAACATTAAATACTAAGCATGAGCGACCAGACTACAATCTCAGCAATGAAACACTGAGTTATGACAAAAATAAACAAGACCAATGTTCCATTTGATATCGTTATAAGTGACAAAATCTAACCACCAAAAAGAGACGGAGAAAAAATAATAAAGATGAAACGAGTGATCAAAAAGAGTATTCGGTACGGTTTATTCGGTACTCAGTTCTTATAACGGAAATTGGACGCAGAATCGTGTTAATAGAGTATTCGGTATATAGCTGAGCCATTTTTATTAATAGAGTTATGATAGTTGGAACGCCGGTTGCAGTACACATTTAAGAATTACATATTCAGGCCCCAACTTGTCTCTTATAACAGGATTAACCTAAGGTCACTATATGTGTACTGTTTACTATGTTAGAAGTATAAAGGCTTTTAATCGAAATTAACTTTAATATAATGACAAAAAGGATTTTCCAGTGATCAAAATAAAATTTATGGAGGCATTTTGGCTAGTTGAAATAAGCCCCTTATGCCTTTTAACTTTTAGAAGATGTAAGAAGTTGGGGCTGGTTTGCGAGAGGTAGTCGGATACACACTTACGAACAATGTTTTATGCAATAGTATTATATTTTGTAACGATTAAGTAAACATCTGTTTTTAGAATAATACATGGTTGTCTTTTGGTTGCTATCTGCTCCAGAGGGACATATAGTGTCCACGATCTTTAACATCAATTTTACTGATCACATCAAGAAGTTTTGAATTATTCCTATGTATTGGGTCATTACTAACCGATTGTGTTGGACGGAATTTAACATATTTAAGGAGAGGACGAACAGGCGAGATAAAAGAAATATTGTATCCAACTTTAAATTTAAAAAGAAATAATACAACATAAATGATATCCTGAGAGAAATTTTGTGGACTGTCTTGTAATATGTACTTTCATAGTTCTGCATTCATGTCTTGAGAAAAAATCTGCGAAAAGACTTGCCAAAACAAATGAAACATACACAGGAGTTGATCGGTTATATTATTCAGCAGAAAATTGCCCACCATCGACGGTGGCAGTCTGTGTAAGACGTCTTCTCCTTTGTTACAATTTATCTTTTCCTGATCAGTCTGGACAAAGGTGCTGTTCTCCGCACTTTTATGCAAATACAAAGTTTGCCTACACATAGCCTGATTCAATTTACGAACTGCAACAAGTTTTTGTTGTAAGTTCGAATTTAGCAGCGGAGAAGGGAAAATGAACAATACATGAAATACAGACATGTATGTCTTCAGTGTATTTGCATTTACAGAATATAAATCAATTTTATTCTTCTAACCATTAAATGTACGTTTGTATAGACATCTACATTTTTGTATCATATTTTTTTAAGCGTCCTTAAATCGTTTTAGGATTAAAAGGATTGCGTCCATATTATTGTTGTGTTACCATTTAAAACTTCAACCAGATGATACCGGAATATATTTTCAGATTAAGAAAACGGCGTTACATTACTCAACACGTATACATTTCCATTCAAAATAGCATCAAGAATTTTAATTGGGATTTTTCTATTTTTGAACAGGTCTGCTATTAAATGAACGGTCCGCGTAAATAAAATTTAATTAAGGATTAATAGTTTTATTTACATTCAAGTAAATCTACATTTCTGCTAAAATAAATTGATTATTCAATAGCATTTTTCTCTTTTCTTTCTCTCGTTGTTCTCAACGGTGGGTAAATTAGAACAGCTTTCGTAACCTAATTTTATACGACAATGAATGCACAGATAAAATAGTTCCTTATTTATATGTTTATTTCTTTCAAGGTCAAGAATATTATGAATACGTATTATTGCATACAATGTGTGTTTTCGGTCCGTTATCGTGGTGTATTAAAACGCAAAAACCCGGGCGTTATCGGTAGAAAACGTGCATTATTCAGTAAATTCACGTGCCGTTAATGCCCGGTTTTTTGTTTTACATATGCGCTTTCAGGGCCCGCATCATAACAATGAAGGCTAAGCGACCTGGTTTCTGACCGAAAGTTGGTCAACGATGCAAACTTTTGCACAAAAACATATTTTAGAATATGTAATGTAGCTGTATACAAATACCAAAACAGGAAATAAACCACAAACGTCATATAACTTACATATCTTCTGCTGATTTGTCTTTTCCTGGCAAGCTGATGTGTTTACCAAATAGTTTTTTCTGCAGTTGTTTTGACTATTAAAAGCACTAAATTATGTCTAAAACGACTAACTCCTCCGAACTTTTAGTTAGTTCTGTCGATTTTATTCAGAACATACGACTTATATATGGACATGATTCCATTATGTCGCATTCAATGAACAAAGAAATTTCAAATATTTTTTTCTCTGATGCTGAAGATGCTGTACAGTACATTTTATCAAGAACATGTTTACAAAATTTTCAGGCTAAAATTAGTTATCAAAACAAATAATGGTTAAAGTAGGACTGGATAGGTAATTAATTGGTTACCAAATAGGTATTGTGTGTAAATAATCCCAGTAATCCAGTCAATTTTCGAAAAAACAACACTTTCAAAACGAATGAACACTGCAAAAATGGCGTCGAAACAAAATGCAGCTGCCGAGTTATGTTGCGGCCCGAATCGAGCTTAATGTAAAACATTTTCAATGACATCACTCATGACGTCATACAAGCACCCGTTATAGAGGTTATTTTGAACTAACTGTTTTTGCATTTTCGTGACATTTAACAGCATTTTTAAACACAAACGTTTCTTCAACTGTTCCATCCATCATGCAATTATCTACATTAAAATCAATCAAATTATCGTTGCTTATTTTGTTTTAACTGCTTTACTGCAGATTACAGTTTTGCATGTTGCCAATAATTGTACTACGATTTCATTAAAAAAATAGTTCCGTAGTAAATATGCCCCGCCCCTTGGTATTATTGCGCACAATGACAGGACAGAAGTATCGAACAAACGCACGCGATATCGATGGGAAATGCCATTGCACTTTATACAGAAATAAAGTGCAATTGATAAACAATAATCATCGTGAAGGAAGGAAGTGTGAATGTAAATATTGTGAAATGTCACTCACTAAGTATTCACTGTTATATGCTACCCTAGCACATGTGTTAATTTGTTAACAATAATCGCCTCACATGGTCGTTCATAAGGATGCTTTAAGTTTCGCCAAGGTTTAGGCGGACCATTTATTGATTATCATGATCTGTTAGCATAAACCGTTGTTCATGCTTCAAACCACGTACATGTAAATATATGATTAATTATACCATGATAACGGCAGTGGCAAGCATTGAGTGTAAACAATGTTTTTTTCTTTATCCATAACTCGAAGCATGAACGCTATATATCGAAACTGTTCGGAAAACAATTATTTTTGCATGCTATAATTGCATGATATGAATACTATTTAAATATAATTGGAGGAAGTTTGATGACTTGTAGGTATTATATTAAGCACTGTTACACCATCGCGTTTCAGTAGTTTGCAGCCAATGTCTGCATCTGGTCGAAAATGATTTAAAGTTTATTTGCCAGATGAAATCATTTCCTCGTTTATTCTTTGCTTTCTTCACGTGTCGGTTGAAGACATTTCGTTTAACATGAATTGGAACACTGTCATTTTGATTTTAAGTCGCACTTTCTTTAATAATTAAATTATGCTTTGTATATTTATATACATATACATTTATTTCACAATCCAGATTTGTGCTGGTTTTACTGTGTATTTAACACACGACTTAATCATTTTGTGCAAGTTGTCTGTCCTCTGACGATATCTTCTACCTGTTTATATTTATCAGTTGTATTAGGAAAGTGCGTGGGTTCCCTCTGGACAATTCACACTGTTTTACGATAGGTTTTCAAATTGAAAAGTATTTATTGTTCCTGAGATGTTAATATACTTTGTTGATACATTTTAAAGCATTATATATATTTTACTTTAGAGTTTAGTTTTATTTTAAGATTGTGTTGTGTTGGTTGTCGATGTTCGATTATTTCAAACTTACAGTCTAAGTTTACATTATAGCTCGACTGGGCGGCAAGGTATGGCATATACAGGTATGGTTTCATCTTTCTGTAGAAAACCTTGATACATAAGGTTATAAATTACTATGTCGAACTTAGTGACTCTCAGATACGATCGTATTCAGGTAAATAGTTACTAAGGTAACACATTTAACTTTCAGCTGTCACCATATACTGTTACCTAGCTGTTAAAAGGCGCGACATTTGGTACACATACTTACTGTGAAGTTATTTACATTCGTTGGCTTGACATTTTGTGTTTTTCAAGGAAAAGATAATTTCGTGTGTACTTTGTGAATTTCATTTGATTTCCAACTCTGCAAATTTACCACGCGCCGATCTCGTGCAATGTATGGTCTACGTCACACAGTTTATGACACTTATTACAATCGAACAATGGGACAATATGCCAATTAGCGCAGATACTCATGTCAATTTTTGCTTAATCGGTAATGTAAGAGTAATAAATAAAGATAACTTAACATCAAGGATAGAAATATATATCATTTAATATCAAATAAGTATTTTTGCAAACTGTGAAAATACAGTAAGGAATTTTGATTTTGAAGAAACAGTTATATAATAGATGAAACCAGTACCGACTCATTGTATTTAAAGCATTATTTATTGGATGTTAAAACACCCCCACAATAATAAAGGAAGTTCTTATAACAATGTAAGATACGCCATTTCCTTGACCATTGACGTCATAAGATTTTAAATATTCACGTTATGATCATCATATCAAGATATGAATGCATTTACTATCTGGATGAGTGGAAGAGCAGACTATGCAACTGTTAGAATATGTGATCAACGAGCTGCAGCAATATGAATAAATCCATTTCATTCAAAATAAGAATTTATTTATTTTCTGGTTTCATTTGTTATTGGCCCAATTGACAGTCATTCGTGTACATTGATTTATGTAATACAAAACATTGTGATCAGTTGCAAAATACAATATGAATCAGGTCATATTACACGAGTAAATTTGCTAATAGCGGTTTGGGCCCATTTGCAGATCTTTAGTTACTAGTTGACACAGTGGATGCGAACAGGACGTTAAATGCTACCCTATTCTGGCCATCGAATACAGGTCCCGATACTTAGCCACCTATTGTTTCCAGGCATAGGTCACCCGACGACACTTATAAGCGATGACTTGACAGCTTTTGAGCTGAATCATGTCTTTATGACGCTATTAAATTTCCGGGGTCACTTGATTGCGTAATAAAGAGATTTTCCTTCCGGAGTAGCTGATACAAGGCGCGACTTCTGGGCTATCTATTTTGGGTCTGAACACAAATTTTACTCTAGCTATGTTAAGCATTGGAATTTTACAAAAATATGGTTCATAGTTTTGAAGTTCTCATATTGTTTCGAATGTGAGCTCTACTTGCAATTATTATGCTTTGAACATAGTTCACCTAACACTAAATGGCAAAAACCAGTCAACTAATTAACTCAACTAAACAACAAGGCCAGTGCATTATCAGCCAGTCAACTCGATTTCAATCAAGCCTAAAATCAAAGTCAATGAACTGTAACTGTATCTATTTAAATATTGTGATATATTTTATTTGTTTTATTATCTGTATACAGTTTATATATCACGATGTTTAAGGGAACGCATTCAATAATTTTATTTATTATGATGAAAACAAATGTACTAACAGGTATTGCTCGAGTACAGCTAATTGTCCTCGGTTTTGTCAGAAACAGACTGAAGTACTATAATAAATATTGCATTGAGATATATCAAAGAACGTTACATGGTCACATAATGTGTGTCATTATCTGAAAATACGCGCCACAAATTTAGGAGAACAGTGTTGCTTCATTTTGCTTCCATGTAATTGAGGCAGATACACTAAAGTGCATTTCTTTAAAATACACATCAATAATAATGTCATAAAGTACAGGGTTTCCTTTTCCATATCAGACAATCGTGCCAATTGTATTTAAAGCAATCCTCGGAAGAAAATAGTTCTTATGATTTTATCTCGTAAATTTAAAAGATGGGAAATAGAGCGATCTATTATAAAGCTGCGTGTTTGAAGACACAAAGCTATCATGATCAGAAATAACACCCATTTACAAACATTACAACATTAGATTCAACAAACATCAATTGCTATGCATTGTGAAACTTGTTTCATTGCACGCTTAAGGGTTAGATAATTTCTTGTAGAAATAACTTAATGAAAATCTTTTTTTGGATTGAAAAAAATGAAGATGAAAAAAGTATTTTAATGTGAGAATTGATCTACTTCAATATTAAGCATTTTCTAATCTTCGAAATCGACATAAATGATCGGAATGTAACATCATACTGTGATCTTAATATCTATATTATTAAGATGTGTTGTATCAAATATTACAGACATAATTTTAGAAATTCAAATGATGAGTCTTCAAATCGTATTGACCCGTTTTGAGCCTTTTACTTAGCCTCAGTAATCAATGTATACGCAAACAAAAATTACAGGCTACACTATCAAGAAAAGAATATGATCGCATGCGCATCTGTCTCTGTTCCGCCCGGAATCCTGCAAACAGTATGCAATACCGATGCGAATAGCCTTTAGCATGCAATCATATCGAAAAGAGAGAGAAAATATACTGTACGAACAGACTAAATGCGACATGAAAGAAACGGCAGGAAGACTTGCCAACACATGAAACATACAGAGGAAGTAATCTGTATTTTTTAAGTAGGAAATTGCCCGACATCGCCGAAGGCAGTCGATATAAGACACATTCTCCTGTATTATAATTGAAACTTGCCTCATCAGTCTGGACATAGGTGGTGATCCCTGCAATTTCATACCGAAAAGGATTGCCTATATATTGCCTGATACAATTTACAAACTGCCACAATTTACCTTAAAAGGAAGCTGCTTTTAAGGAATTGAGGCTGCGTTTTAATGACGGATTATTCTCTTTATCTTAGTAATTGAACAGTTTCTAACTAAGTTTAGTCAGCCTGAAACAACATATTGTTCCTACTTGTTTAGAGTTAATTTAGGGGCTTATATGCTAGTCAGTTTTTGTCCAACTGTCATATTATATATTAAAAACGTGTTGATACTACAGGCAATGTAGTATTGTTAATTTCATATAACATTTAACAACTCGCTATGCTGGTCTCGCAATACAATGATCCTCTACCTTTTAAAGCCTCACCGTCCATTTAATATAAGTTGATTATAATATTCAATCATAAAATAAAAATATTTCGTTTAACTTTCTTATTGCTTCAACAACAGCAACGGTTTTCTCAACATCTTAACAAGTAATTAGTTTGTATAATCATTGATACCTTCCACGTTTTCAGAAACTGTCGCATGTCACTTTGACATTAGTAATGAAATGCTCTATGGTATAATATTCACTAAATTGGTGTTAAATGATTTTTTCACAGACCATAGCAATCACATTTGTCCTCAGACAAACACGAATAGTATTAATATTCTTTTCTTTTCATTTTGTATGACTCATGAACCTGGTACTCAAAACTGCAATTGTTTTATATAAATTGCGATGTCATATCAAATATATATGGAGCCCAAACAAAACAAAGGTGTGTTTAAAAGTTAGGACAAAATGTAATTGTAGATCACATATGTTGCAGCAAGTCGGATACTGTCTGACGTTTCATTGTTTTAATTCGCCATGGCCTTAATCTTTATCACGTGCATATTCATGCCCAAATTAGTTATCACTTTATAATGTTTCCTATGTTGACAACGATATATTAAAAGTGAAAAGAACTTGTGTCGGACTCATTTGGTTTTCGAATATTTTCTAGCTTGTTGTATATGTTGAAACTTCTTAAGGTGTTTATACTAAATAATGTATTCTAAATTCACAGTTTCATAGTCCAATGCCATGAACTTAATAACGTTTGTATTGAGGATGCCACTGTTTTGCATGATGATAATGTAGCATTTAGAGATAAGGCATCAAATAAAGTAAATGGCAAACGTAATATTGTGTATAGAACCCACGTTTTAGTGCTCATTGATAATAAACCTTTATAGAAATGCATTTGTTTAGAATAATAATACTTCAGGAAAAAATGCATGATATAAAACAAATTCATTGCAATTTATGAAAGTTGGATAACTAGTAGTTCTTTCATCGTTCCGTTGAGTAGTAAGCTTTAATACTCAAACGTGTTCCATTCGTTTGCAGGTAATGTCTGCGACTTGTCGTATATGATTTATAGTGTATTGATTAGAGGATATCATTTCCTTGTATCATACTTCACTTCCTTCACGTTTATGTCGGAGGCAGACATTTTGCTTGCAAGTATGGAACGTTTTATTTTATTACAAGTCGAACTCTCTCATCTATCTGCATCAGGGGCCTGTTCTTAAAACATTACAGATTGTAAGGATTTGATTGTGTTTCTTCGACGATATGGTCGGAATAATGACGGCTAATAGCAATTTAAGGACATATATACAAAAATAATTCCAATGTATGACTAAGAATGCCTTTGACTTGTATAATAATATCATAATGATATCATTTGCACCTAAATAACGTATGTATTTAGTACTGAGTCTGTTGCTAATTTAAACCTCAACTCAATGTATCACATAAACGCAGTAAACAATTCCAAAAATGCCAATATAACTTTCCTAGAAAGTACAATTTACTTTCCTTAAAAGTACATTCTCTGATATACTATGATAATGAACATAAATGTTAAATATTAAAATCGAAGACACAATAAAGCAATTTCATGAACTTCATGAACTCACCGACCAGATACAAACACCTGCAAACGAATAAATCAAGCCGGAGCTACAGTGCCTACTTTCATGTCATTTTCTCAATCTCATTCTTAAATATTGTATTGTTCGAAGTAATGAACTATTCCGCGTATGTCTTTATTCAGGTTTTACTTTGTTCTTCGTGTTGATGCTGGCACTGACGAGGCCTATATTTTTCCTATAATGATTGATGAATATTGGGAACGATGTGGGGTTATATGCATTTAAACTAATTAAACACCAAGCGAACTCCTCTTCAAGTAAACATGCACTATACGCTTTTAGTCTGAAATATCATCATGTATTGATAAGGCTACTTTGATTCTATCCTGGTATTGATGTAATCAAAACGGAACGTCACAGGCATCTGCCTATCGAGTGCAGGTCCTTTGCTCTGTATGTCAAACTACCTATTATTTCAGGGTAGGGAATCGTGTGACTTCAAAGGGTTCTCGTGTTGGTCGCTGCGAGTCATATCTGCGGTAGGCAAACATGTACGTGATGTTCACGCTATTGTTTGCTTTCACACCCTAAACTTACACTAAAGACTCAAGCCAAAAAGCTTATTCTACAGGCAAAAACCTGTCATCTTGTGAAAAAGACTTAAGCTAGTGAACTAGGACTTAACGCAAATGCGAATCAACTAGCCCTACATGGTAAAGACAACCAACTAGCACTTAAAACTTAAACAAGTGAACTAAGACCAAATGCTTATTCAAGTCAACAAACTGCAACAGATAAAGCCAGTTAACTAACATTAAATGCAGTGGTTAATAAACTGACACCACATGAAAAAGCCAGTCAGCTGACACTTAAAGATAACACCAGTCAATTAACAATGTATTCTAAAGCTATGGACAAAGGCAGACAATTAACACTAACGGAACAAGCTGGCTAACGATTACAACGAGCATCTTATGGTGACATAGACAGAAAACTACTGTAAGCTTACATTTAAGGTCAGAGTCAGCCAACAAACATTAAAGATATATGTCAGCCAATTAACTTTAAAGATAAAAGGCAACGCCACCCAACTAACATAAAAGGATGCCAGCCACTTTACACTCAGTACGAGAGTCCGCCGGCTAAAACAAGTCTAAAGTCAGATACCTTACCATTAATGCTTATTCGCACTAAGTACTAAAGTCAGTCAACTAACACTTCATGCTAAAGTCGATCAACGAATACTAGTCTTATGAATCAAGCAAGACAACCCAAACCAAAAGCAGCATACGCTTTTCGACTAACACTAAATTCCGAAGTAAGTCAACTTACATTGAAGGCCGAAGGTGTAAACTAACACTATATCTTATAGTCAGCAGACAACTAGTCAACTAAAACCACAGGATAAAATTAGTCAACTTAACTTATAGGGTTATACTATATATAACTAACACTTAAACCCAAAGCAAGTCAATTAACACAAAAAGCCAAAGGAATTCAACTAATACTTTAGGCTAATGTGTGTTAAGTTGTTAACTAGCACTAACGCTTTAGCCAGCCAGCTTATTTTTTATGTTAAATCTAGTAATTCAACGTAAACTATAAAAGATATTGAGGATAGGTGTTGTTGTATCATGTTTAAGTTGATGATTTTTTTCTGTTCCTTGTCTATGTCGTTTACCCTGTACCATTGAACATATTTTATGTTTAAATTTTCGACTACCGAACTGGTGTCTATAGTTTTTCATATATATATATTTATATACTATTACAACATGAACTGAACTAGTATAAGCTTTATTGCTACGCCCCAATACGTAATGGATATGTGTTCCCTATTTAAGCATCCGTAATAAAATTTAATTATTTTTTTCAATGGATTAATTAATTAGCACAATTTAAAAGCAATTGTTCACTCTTCCTTTAAACTGTCATTTATCAATGGGCTTATCAAAGCTTTTGCATAAATATTACTTTATATTATGCGAATATTTGATGATTGTGTTTCCATGAATTTCTTTGTATTCGGATAAAGAAAAGTAATAATAATCATTAATGCAGCTGGCTTATTATAAAATTAATATAGAGATGAGAGATTTATAATACCGTTACAAGCTAACATGTGTGTAACATTATGCCAGTAAGCGCGAAGAACGTTTTGGCAGACAGAAATGCATCCAATTGCACCCACGTATTCTGTGGCTAATGCACAAGGAATTTGTGCTTTAGAACATAAATCAATACTAAATTCATTATTTTCTGGGTTTCCTATTTAATACAAGATAAATGTAATTTTTTTTATTTTAAAATACATTTTCGAGAAAAATAGTTTCTTTTATTTCTATATTTTTGGACAGGGAAAAAAACTGTCTGCCATTATGCTGCGTATGTGAAAAAGAAAAGCATTCATTTCTAGGTATAGGCTAGTGATGAAACGATTATCTACTACAATCGATAAATCGTCACTGACAATGCTATGTCGGCGAAAATCGATAGTGATTGTTCAAAATCGATGTCGCTAATATTACTACCGGTAACTACGTATTTTTTGTTATGCGGTACATATCAATTTTTCTTCCCGGTAAATTCTCGTTGAGCTCATTTTAACAAAGGAGGCCACTCTCTTACACAAATGCGGTGAATGTAAACACTTTTGCTTAAAAACTTACAAATTATCCCAAAATTTCAAATTGGTTTTAATACTGTGGATTCCGGCTCGATGCATTCCGTTTTTGAAACTGTTTTTGTAATCGTTTGTTATTAACAAATTTACTTTTTTGTGTTTTATGAAATTAATACATTTTAATGAACTCTTCAGAATTACAGGTTATTGAATGTTTAGCTATTAAACAAATATTTGATATTTTTTATATGGATACAATACTAAGATAATTTTACTTACTTGATGCGGTGCGCATCATTTTGCAATTGGTGTGCAATTATTTAGTATGTCTTTATTTGTTGTTTTTTGGTTAAGTTATTCAAGACAGAAAAGGTTATGGATATTTACTTACTGTTGCAATAGGCATGACTATAGCATCACACGTACTGATTCCAGGTTAAACCATTTATATGATCATGATTATACTATGTATTAAAGAATGTATTCCTAAATGATATTATGAACTTTCGATTATTGTCAGATAGTAAATCGAAATACTTGGTCCGATTCGATTCGATTATTGATAGCAAATGGAGTCAGATTTTCGAACACTAATATAAGCCCATTCACTTACATTTTAAAATTGAATGTAACATACATCAAGAACATTGCATTCTGAAACTGATTTCAATGCACTGTATAAATGGAGGTTTCAAAGAAATGCATAAAGAATGTTAAAATCTGCAACAAAAAGAAATAAACCTAGTGGAATTTCTTCATACTTTTCAATGTAAAGAATTACTTATTTCTGTTTTGGGGAATTTCTATAGCTACTCAATTGAATTGGCCAGCGACCAGATAGCATTATCGACAAGTATCACACTGTTTTATAAATAACAAACATTACTGTTGTGTTGTTTATTGAAACATCGAAACCCCAGCTTTATTTTTGAATTTGACAAAAGAAAAAACGGCGCAGATTTCAATCAAGACGAAGCAAATGAGAATAAAACTCCCGTTTTGGTAAGCTGTATTCGGTGGAAAAGGAGTATTCGGTGCTCAGTAATAAGTAGGAGAATGGTACGCCGAGAATACAGTTGGTTGTATTCGGTGCGCTTACGATCCAACTGGATTTTAAGAGTAGCGATTTATGAAACGCAGGTTTTGATTCTCATTTAATAAAATGAATTCAGTACGCATTTGGTAGTCAGATACCTTCCCTTGATCAATGCATTTTGAATTAATTGTTCGACGATAAACACAATATTTGTGAAGTATGTATTCATAACAATGTTAGTGAAAGCATCACTTTGACTAAACACATCATAAGTTTTAGAATCCTTACGTTATGTATTGGTTAACACCATATGGGCCAAATATAAAGGCATTTACTCATCGGATGAGTGGAAGAACAAACGAGATGAGTACGCAACTCTAGGAAGCTTTATAGAAACATCATAGTTGTTATACCGACATTATGAAAGACAAAATAAAAAAAACTGAATTGTATACCCATATTTTGTTACTGTTTATAGATTAATTTCTTTTAAGGTACGACGTGTATGTCTCTGGTTATGTGTATTTCAATTGTTTTGTTTGAAATCTACATATAAATTGTCGTTAAAGAGACGTTTCTGGCCTGGTTTTCCAAACTTAAGTTCGCATTTAAGCAATTAACAAAGGCCTGGTTATTGTCAAACAAACGTCTGACACAGAAATAACTTACCGGAAAACGTCATTTAGGCATTTCGTAAAATGTTTGGTATCCGAAACAATTTAAGAAATTTAATTAATGAGCTAGCAAATCGTAGTCGCCCCTTTTGACTCCCGTACCATATCTTGACATTCAAAATATATGTGTTCCGCATCCGCAGTTTACAACAACAGGAAATGGACAAGGCTTAATGCGTATCTGTCCTTGTTCCGCACGGGCCAATGTGAAGCCCATGCGAATATGCTAAGGCTGAAGAACATACTGAACATTGGAAACTTTATTTTCACAAATAGATGAATGTGAAAAGGAATGAAACAGCCTAAAATAACTGCCAAAAATGCCAAATAAACGGAAGAGCTGATCTGTAATATTTCGCCGCAGACAGTTGCCCGACATCGCCGAAGGCAATCCGTATGAGGCACCTTCTCCTGTGTTATAATTTGCACTGGTGTTATTAGTCTGGACATAGGTGATGATCTCTGCACTTTCGGACTGAAATAGTCTGCCAATACATAGTCTGATTCAATTTACGAACTCAAACACTTTTGCCTTATTCGTGCGTTTTAGCAGCGGCGAAACATGTATACTCCAAGTAATTTGCTTTAAAAACAGAAATATATGTGCATGCTTTGTGTCTCCTGAAGACCCTATGGCAAAGTTCAAATTATCACAAAGAGTTGAATGATAAGAGAATGTCTGTTTTATTTTTATTTGGAAGATTTCTCCGGTGGGTAACTTTGTCATATTGGCGGGATTTTAAAATAAATTGAACACTTTTATATCACATCGTTGTCGACATAAACTTGTTTATTCAGGGTTTCTTGTTACTTAAGTAACTATCTGTATTGGTTAAAAATTTATAAATTATGTTATATATATATATATCAGGATTGTAATGTTTCATGTCAATTGTTAAGGAAGACATGTAATTACTTGTTTGTATTAGATCCTTGTACAGTGCACTTCTTTATTTGTGGTATTTTATCTAGCTGCTTAAAAAAAATTGGGCGTTTTGTACAAGCAGGGAAAACTTATGTTCTGTTTTTAAAGACTTTTTGAAAAATGTGTATTATTCATTTCATTATAAATATGTAAGAATAATGATAATTTTATTTTTTTAAGGGTTGAAGGGAAAAGAGTGAGGTTTTTGCTGTTTTTTCTATGTTTCTTGTTTGTGAGTTTATGCTATATGTCTTTGGCGTTTACCCGGTGCCACTAAACCGGGTTTATGTTTAAACTTTTTGCTACTGAGCTTATTTCTGTAGCTTTTTGCATAAATAAATCTATTTTAATATCCTTTGAAATATATTAAAGATGGATATTCATCGCATCAATACCTATTTCCTTTCTGATGGGAGTTTAAAAACACTTTCCAACTGATAGAAATAAATTATGAAAATAAACTCGAAACTTTAACAAGTTGTGCATTAAAGAGACTGACTCACCGCTTTTATTGATGTAATGGTGTCTTTTTTAATTTGAGCTATGTTTCTTAATTTATAACCAAACAGCAAATGACATATCCACATCAATATATCAACACTCTTTAATTATTGTATAGAGAACAAATAACTTCCTGAGGAATTTCTGTTTATATACGAACATATGAAATGATAAAATATTATCTAAATAGTATATTATACTTCTAATTACATGAACAGTTCAACAATAATAGTATGATACGTAAAGAACAATCTTTTAATTTTTCTTTAAAACGTTGACTAAAGGGGAAGTAATCCATGAGGATTTATAGGATCTGACACGAGTTGTCATTTAATACAATATTTTATTAAACGAGTTCATGAAATTTGTTAGTAAGCGAGCCTTTGGCGAGCTTACTAATAACTTTCATGCAGTAGTTTAATAAAATTCTTGTATTAAATGACAACGAGTGTCAGATCTTTTTATCACATGCTTAAAACGGTGTTTTTATTACCAATTTAGTTCCACTTCCTGAACCGATTGTTGGACAGCCAAAGTACACAGAGAAGAATGTCAACGATGCGCCATATAAATAGTTCCAAATTAAAATGACAAAAGTATTTTGCACTTATCAAGTTTTAATTCTGATAAAGCGCTTAACAAGTCACATATATAAATTTGTGTAGTAACATATCCAACAACATGAATAACGAACGATTTTAACCAAAAAAAAACAATAGTACACAATTTGATGACGTCACACTCAGAGTACATGCATTTATACGGTTTATGTGACTTACATCGGTCTGTCAAGTTTTACTGTGTGCACGGATTTAAAAGTTATAAGCTGTCAATTTCTACGATGAATTTGCAGCGTTTTCTTAGTGTACATGGAGTTTCACAACATGCAGATGATTACGGCGAAGCCTTACTCTGTACTGCATGGATGTTGATGTTGAAAACATTCTATCAATTTTTTTTTCAGAACATGGTGTTCTAGCCGCCATGGGATGTGTAAGGAGATGTCTGTGCTGCGGAATTCGTATTTGTGTTTTCGGTAACCGACAGCTGATTAAACTGGCAAGCAAATGGCGTTGATTGCATACTGCTTGTGTTGGTCAAGATGGAAATGTTTAAAATGTTCTTGTGGTGTTTGTCACTAATGTGGCTGTATTTGTTGACTGACTGGATATTTCTGTGACTAATGATCTGCATTATCTGGTTGGCGGAACATTGTTATCAGAAAGTTTTTGTACATGATGCTTTCTGGCACTGTTCTTCGTTAGCCAAGTGTCTCCCGGAAGTCTTACAGCTTCATTATTGAGGTAAGTATTTGTTGGCATTTAAACCGTTTTGTTTACAAACAATGCGGAGGGATATCTAGGGTGCGTGTGATTAGTCTAGCCAATAGAAATGTCTGATAGGTTATCTTACACATGTGTAAGATAAAAATATTCGTAATGGGTATATTACACGGGAAACAAGGGTAAGCATGTGATAAAAATCTGTTTCATTAAAAAAGACCAGTGAACTAACATTCAACCCCAAGACCAGTCAACTAACACTCAATACCAAAGCCACTCAACTGACACTCAGCTCCAAAGACAGTAGGTAGAAAGTGAATTAGGTAAGATTAATTTGTTATGATGAAAACAAATTTACTTACAGGTAATGCCCGAGTACTGATGCTTAAACATATGGCTTGTTGTCCTTGGTATTGTCAGTAAGACACTGAAATAGCATAATTAGTTATGAATTGATGAATATGAAATACCGGTAAGTGCTCCCATATGGGTGATTAAATGTAAAAAGCGAGCCGCACGTTTTGGTGAACAGGGTTGCTTGAGTTTGCACACATGTTCTTGAGACAAATACACTTCGTGCATCTGCTTTGAAACACATCAATAATAATGTTATTAAGTACAGGGTTCCTTTTCCATGAGAAAATGAGCGGTCTATTAAGTTGCGCGGTAGAAGACACAAGGCTTTTGTTTTAAACAATATCACCCATTATTAAATATTAAAGGATTGGATAAAACAATCTCAAATACAATGCATTGTGAAACTAGTTTCATTTCACCCTTACGGGTACACGGATTTCATTAACATTTCGGATTGTAATGGTTCAATGTCTTATTCATTTGACGTTAAAACACAATAACTGATGGATGTCCTTACAGCAATGTAATTGAAGTCATCACTTTGACTGAACACATCATAAGTTCAAAACTCCTTAAGTTATGTATTGGTGATCACCATATGGACCAGATATGAAGCATTTAACATTTGGAAAAGTAGACAGAAACATACAAGATGAATGAACAACTGAAGGGAGATTCATAGAAATATCATCATTATCATCCCGACATAAAGAAAGATAAAATAAATTTTCTGTACTGTATATCCATGTTTTGTTCTCTTTTAATGATAAATCCGTTTTAGCATGGACGTCTATGTCTCTTGTTATATTAGGGCTAAATATATCTAGGTATATTATAAATGTTTTGTTTGAAATCTGCATCCAGACATCAGTTCACATTTATGCCATTAACAAAGGCCTGGTTATTGTTAAAGAAACGTTTGACGAAACAATAACTTACCGGAAAACATCATTTAGGCAAATGTTAGTGTGTTTTGTATCAGCAACAACTGTAGAAATTTAATCAACGAGCAACCCGTAGTGACCAGTATTTTAACCCCGTACCGTACATTGGTATTCAAAATGGATGTGTGCTGCATCCGCAGTTCACAACATCAAGAAACGGACACAGCTATACTCGTAACTGTCCCGTGTTCCGCATAGCCTAGGAGAGGCTAAGGGGAAATGGCTTAGATTGGAGAACAAACTGAAAATTGGAAACTTAATTTTCACAAACAGATGAATATGGAAAAGGAAAGAAACGCCGGGAGGTCATTATCAAAAATGTCAAATGAACGAAAGAGCTGATCTGTAATATTTTCATGCAGACAGTTTCCCGATATCAGTATCAGTAATCCGTTTGAGACACATTCTCCTTTGTTATAACTTGCACTGGTGATATCAGTCTGGACATAGGTGATGATCTCTGCACTTTCTTGCCAAAATAGTCTGCCAATACATAGTCTGATTTAATTTACGAACTCTAACTCTTTTGCCTTATTCGGACATTTTGGCAGCAGGGAATGAACAATTCTAGACTAAAGGTAATTTGCTTAAAAATACAGAACTGTTTTTACATGAGCTCTGTACATAACGGCGTTGTTTTTCCCGAAGACAACGGCCCTATGTCAAGGTTCGACTTCACACAAAGAGTTCTTAATTATAAAATGCCGCTTATATATATTTAGTAGCTTTCTCTGTGCTGTAACCTTGTCAAGTATGGGCTATTTTAAAATCAATTGGAGAACGAGCATAAAGGCGATATTTTGTTTCAAGACCCACCACCCTTCCACAAAGTTGAAGACCATACTTGGAGGTTTATATTTATTAAATGATGCATATATGCACATGGATATATAATAGTTGGTTATGTCAGAGCTGTATGTTGTGTTTTGTCATGCACGGGGTAATTTTAAAACTTCTTTAAGTATTACAGCAGGTATGTCTCTTACCATCTGAAAGGCCCATTGGCTACAATTTTGATGCAATGTTATGTTTATCTGAGTATTTTAAGAAAGAATACCAGGTTGAACTTTTGCAGGAATTAATAAGAATATTAAATATTAACGTCTGTAGGTATGTCAACAGAAAAAAGATATCTGGTAAAAACGGAGTCTGTGCCGATAAAATTTCATTCCCATGAATTATAAAAGGTGTACAAAATTGCTTTAGGCTTTAAAGTAATTATAAACTGTGTAAAACTATTGCCATGGGTATTTCAAGTAATTATTAACTGCTTTTAACCATTCATTAGGTATTTCAAGTAATGAATAACTGTGTAAAACATCGCATTTGGTTTTTGATCACAGCCCTAAAAATTTGATTTTTTTTAATAAATGCAGTTTTTTTTGTCAAAACGTTGAGAAGCTATCTCTATTGGTTTAACATTACGAGTTATGTTATTCATATCAGGATGGTAGGGATTGCTGTCAATTGTCAAGGAAGACAAGTATTGACAAATTTTGTTTTATATCTTTGTACAGTGATAACATTTATATGTGGTATTTGATCTAGCTGCTTAATGTTTTAGTGGGCTAGTAGGAGAGCCTTTGAATCCAGCATACAACAAAAGTTCTGTTTTTAAAGATTATTTATTAGAAAAAGCTATTCTACACATTTGAAATATTTGAAAATTAAGTATTCTTCGCGTCATTTGAAACATTCGATAAATGGGTATTCTGTTTTTTTAATGAGTATAAAAAAAACTTTTCCCAGCTGATGGAGATAAATTATGGAAATACTTCTGTGAATTTCACAAGTTCTGCAATTTGAGTTATGTTCCGCAATTAATAACCAATTAAGAACTGACAGAAACACATCAATTTATTAAACATGATTTAATTTTTAACAGAAAACAAATAACTTCCTGAGGAGAACATGTTTTATACAAAAGTATATGATAAAATATAATCTAAATACTATTTTATCTATCAATTCTTTGAAAACGAAACAGAGTGGTCTGTTTTTAAGGCTGCGTGTGAGAAAAAAAAACAAAGCTATAATTACGAGCAAAACCATTAGTTTTCAAATTTTAAATTTGGATTTAACAAACATTAATTACTTTGTGGTGTGGAACTGGTAATTACATTGACAGTTTAACGGTAATTGGATGACACGTAAAAAAATACATTAATCTTTCTGAAAATTGTGGGTTAAAGAAGAATTACTCCTTGAGGAAAATCTGTTTCATTCAAAGACAAAATTGGTTCATTATTGGTTTCAATTGTTACTGCCCGATTTGACCGTCATACATGTACATCGAGGTATGTCATATAAATCGGTTATAAATGTAATATGAACCAAATCATATAACACGAGTGAATTTGGTAATACCGGTTTGGGCGCATATTGTACCTTTTTATTTATTTTTTAGTTAACACAATGGATGCGAACAGAACTTCACATGCAAACCAATTCTGGCCATCGACTACTTAGCTACCTATTGTTTCGAGGCACATGTTCACCCATAGACATCTATTAGTGATGACTTGATATACTTTTGAGTTGAGGAATGTCTGTCAAACGCCTCTAAACAACTGGTTATCACATTGACGGTTTAACGGTAATAGGACGACACGTAAAAACAAGTTATTCTTTCTTAAAATCTTTGGCTAAAATGAATTATTCCCTAAGGAGAAGCTGTTTCATTCAATATCAGAATCGATATATTTCTGATTTCAATTGTAATTGCCCAAATTGAAACATTATTACCATAGTAAAGTTTTTACAAGTGGCAGGATTATTTTGAATATTTCATTAAGATAAGCCTTAAATTAAATCCACATCAATACAATTTACTGTGATGATCAAAATGCATTATTATAGAGAATAATCACGACACAGCAACTAGTGCTATGTGGTCAAGCAGTGTGGTGAATAAGATTAATATAAAAAAATGTATTAAATATGTAATACTTTTTTATTAATTTATTAATCGATCTACTTCATAAGTACAAAGCCACTGTGAATATTTAAATATAGTAAAAGTTATTCTCAGATAGGTAAGCTTTATGTGGTTTGGTATTACTTCTCAAAGTAAACTTTATTGAAATCTTGTTAGGCCAGTGAATACGCTTTTTGAAGTACCTCCTCCCCACCCCAGTTTAATTTCATAAGTGTAATATGACTGTGTATAACCATCAGCTATATAACAACGATGCAAATTTAAGTATATGGCCCGTTTCATCACTGTGCATTACCTTATATATATTCTTAGTAGATAAAGAAGAGAGGAAAGCGGTTCAAATAAAATTGTGTTTACATTCTCAATCATATATATGTATTGAGAGTTGTATGGCTTACACAGATTGGAAACAACTTTTGGTTAAATAATTGTTGCCATTATCAGTTCAAACAATATGTATTTGGTGTTCCACACACAGACGTCAATTTAATTGAAAGCATTTAATTAATAATAATTAACAGAAATTCTTGATCACCGATATGTTGTCGTACGCATGTTGATAAAAGATTGCACCCATGCGATTTCAATACAATAATATATATAAATTACGTCAATTATTTATGAATAAAACAATATAAATAAGGAACACTACTTCGTTATATACAACAAGTAACATACTACTTTTCTATCAATTACAGTTTATAGTTATTGTCTCCGATATAATGCACATAACCATTTGTTTTGGTAAACAATCTTTATATTGGAGTTTTTTGTGTGTCAAAAAATGTATGCTATTTAATCAATTTCATAATATAAGTCTTGTTACAATCGATACAATTGATACAAAGGGCCAATTTTAAAATAACATTTTGTTCAGCATACTTATCTCGGCCCGCGATCAAATCTTGCTAGTTTTCAAAATCAACATCGGAGAGCCTACGAGAGGTACTAATAAGAGGTTCGTTTGAAATAAATTGTTATCGATACTTAATTATCATTACCTTCCTTTAGCAATATCGTTCTGTGAAATATGGCATGATATATTTAAGTGTAAACTTTTAATTATGTTTAAATCATGATGTGTTTTTAATATGTATTGTCAATACAGACTTACTCCCCCATTCATGCCTCAAGTAATCTCCAATTATGTGGTATATGTTGTTTTATCGGAAGACTTTGGTTAATTATTGATAGGACATAAGAACCCTGTTTATTAGCCTCTGAAATTCACTATTTTCAAAGAAAAAAAACCCAGAACAAACAACCATTTTTTGTCTTACATATCCTAAACAAAATCGAATAATGTCAAATCAAATGAGTTCTTATTTTAAAACAAAGCAAATTTATATCGGCCAATAATCGCTTAGATAGGGGCATTGGGTATTCAATAGTCAGTGTACTACCTATTGTGCAGCCATTTTAGGAGAATGACCTTGCTAAATAAATCTTTTGAAAAAAAAATGAAAAAATGCAGGAACTTCCACTTGTTCTAGATAAAACCCATTGTTCCTACTGCTTTCTTTTACACTCTTCATGACCTTTTTTACAGAAATTGATCGCCGTTAAACTTTTAAACAAATCTTGTTTATTTTATTGGTGTTTTTTTTGCGATACAAAGGTGCCAATTATATTTTGATAAAGAACGTTCCCATCATCAATCGATAGAGCGGGAAGTGGATTGTCTATCATTAAGGTAGCATGTGAGAAGAAGCAACGCTATAATTTCAAGCAAAAAAACCCCACAAAAACAACACTTTTTCAAACTGAAACATAATGATTTGAACACACGTCATTACTTTCCGATGTAAAGCTTATTATTAAAGTCGAGGTTTAAGGGTGAACCGATGAGTTATTAATCAATTTTTACACTCTTAAAATCTGGAGAAAAAAAAAGAAAATATTTTCCTCTTGTTCCTTTTACTCAAATGGAAGATTGTTTTCAACTGTTTGGAAATTATTTACGCAGCATATGTGACCAAACCCTTATTCCCATAATTAATCTTAATTAATAGCATGATATACAAATACAAATTTTAAATGTTATAGTACAGTACCATCATACTCGGTTTAATGATTTAAATTTATTAAAAAGCAATGAACAATTATTTGAATTATGCATGAACTTAAAATGAGACTTCACCTTAGTCATGAAATAGTTCATGGAAATTTATCTCATGAAAAAGTCAGAGTTTATAAACATATAGGTCACTACGCTGATGAACTAGTCAGAGATCATAAACAAAGCAGATTCCGTGAAAAACGTATATGAACAACAATCGGTCCATAAGCCCCTTAACTCATTGTGAATTCAGGTTAAGATGGTCCCTTGACATAATTGTTCAATAATGAGGTCTCAGTGGCGTAGTCTGTTGTCGAGTAGTAATCAGACATTTAAACACGTCCCATGGTAGTACTTGGAACGATGCAGACCTTCATCGCATCGTTCTCCCTTTCGATTATTCATACGACTGCTCAACACGTAGGAGTCTATGGAACCACAGGTGTTCGCACTCACGTCCAGTCTCACCTCTCGATCCATCGTTATATCAGTGTTGAGCTAGACTGCAAATCAAATTAATTGCAACAGCTTGCAAAATCTGGGAAATATAGGGTCTAATACAACCTTGCTGTTTGAACTAGCATTTAGAAGAACCTAAAAAAATACGTTAAACTGCAAAATACAGCCAAAAGATAACATACACTTGAAATATTAACGATGTTTCAAGCACTCTTTGTGTGCTCAGTATTTATATATTAAAAAATGAACTCATTTGACAGCTTTAGTTCTGGGGTGGTGATGTTTGAGTTATAAATTAGATGCAATTTATTTTTTTCAGAATGTCAAGACACGCACTGAGCATTTCAGGAGACAATACGCGCAAAACCTCCCTGCCAATTGACATAATTACCGGAAAATTATAGATGTATTTCAATTTGTACAGCAGATAATCGTATTTCATATAACATTACGTGCCGCAAATAAGTATCGTCCCGAGACATGAGAGCGTGTTTGTGATAAACGAAATATATAACAGAAGCTAGTACTCAGTATGATTTCAAGGACTTTATTTGCCTATGACCATTATCTCATATGGACATGGTATTCTACGACCATTTGTCCTCAGGTCATGGTGAACGAATAGAGGTTACTGTACCAGCCAATTCTTTATTACAATGATAAATTTGCGATAAATACTTTTGTTTCATTATCTTATTACCCCTGATTTTTCTTCTTTTCATGGAAAGCCGAACAGACCTTAATACTGCAATGTTTAGTCATATTTTGATAGGAAATGTTTATCGCGGTATTTTCCGCTTGCATGTTGGCACATCGAACAACTCGTGTACCGAGACTTGCGGCTTTGCAACCTCTTGAAATAAGTATGTCTTTCATATTAAAATAAAAAACTATTAAAACCATTGTTAAAATCTAATGACATCATTTTACATGAATTTTAATGCATTTTTTACATAACGTTCCTAGTTAAAGAAACACTTATATATTTATATGGCATACAGTTTAAGATTAGTGACATATTTTGTTTTGATGAGTAATACCGTTAAATGTCTAAAAAAAACTAATAAACCAAAATGCATGGCTTATTTATAATGTATAGTAATTTTCTCATGACTTGTAATGTTAAGGCTTCGTTTCTTTGAGATGGGGATATAGTGATTTTAACCAGTTTCTAACATTAAGCTAAATAAATAAAACACGATATCAAACATAATCTAAGCATAATACAAAGTAACCTACTGGTATATGTTTCAACCCAATATTCCCTTCACACAAAAGATGTTTGCTTGAATGATTTAATACCTACAAGTTTAGTGTTAAGACATTATTATTTAACTTCAAGCTGTAAAAAGTACCGTTGTTACAAATTATCCCTTCAGCACATAGTAACTCCGATCAGCCCTCAATCTTTCTAGAAGGTCTAAAATCTACCTGTATAATGTCGTCCAGACTATTTTACTATGTGACTTCCTTGATTCGCTGACGCACTGATATTTGTATGAAAAATTCCAGAAACAATCTCAGTGGTTTCAACATGAAAAAATGGGTGTGTTGATATATGAATGATTGCCTTGGAACGGTCAGTAAAATGTAAATGTACTGGGGGTTTAAACCAGTTTGCGTGCACAACCTCACTTTTATCCCAACAATTCAGTATAAAGAAAAAAAGTTAAATCTTATTATAGTATGTATTGACTTGAGGAAACATCATAATAAGACAAATAATAATTATAATAAACTAATAGGAGAACCCGAAATACTTCAATGGTGCCGCGAGGGGGCAAGAGACTCCACGGGAATTTAACTTATCCATGTAATCGGCAGACAATTCAGCCGCGACCAACAGCTAGGAGCTAGCAATAAAACCAGTAGCCTTGTTGTCCGGTTAGCGCAGTGGTTGCGCACTCGCTTATCACTAAGGCGACCCGGACTCGATTCCCGACCTTGGCGAATGTGAGTTGGGTTAGTGGTCACCAAGCCGGCAAGTGGTACTCCGGTTTCCCCAACAACACAAGACCACACTCACGCGCAACGAGAGTGACTTAGTATAATCTATCATAGCTTTCTTCACAATCGTTGTAAAATATATAATGTTTAAACTAAACATCGCTTAAAAAGTACTTCTATGACGTACTTGTTACCAAAAGCTAGGAGTAAATGTCATTTTTTTGCATTGAAAATTTAAGGTTTGCCGGGAAAATCACTTGATTAAAGCAGTCTTGGCGCGAAAACGAACTCGAAGAGAAAAGAACATGAGTGGTGAGTGGCATCGTCCTATAACAATCACATTATGAAAACAAAATGTACAGGGTATGATATTATACATTGACTACTTTTTACGTTTGTATTACCTTATATATAAGAACATTTTGTTTGTTCAAACATAGATTTGAAGCATCTTTTGAAGTAGTAAAACGCCGGAAAGTATAACAGACGTTGTACTAGAATGTCATCGTAATGCTTAATGGTTTTGTGCTATAATAGTTATTTATATTATTCATTGAAGTAAAGTGAAATATGTTAAAAAAACTAACTTAGCAGACTAGGATTCGAGATAATATTTATTGGAGTTTCTACCTTACTTGGTGTTTTAAAGTTCTTGAGGTACAATCCTATAAATTTCATACTTAAAGACTTTGAATTGAACGAAATGCAGATGTGTTTCCTAGATATAAACTTTGAATCTGTAAAGGAGATGAATAATAATAAATGCAAATGTGGATGATATGGTTTTGCACTATTCGTTTGATATGCATTGTATTCCGTTTAAAATGCATTGAAATGGTAATTTAGACAAAATATTCGTGGTATTGAGTAGGAAGTTAAACTGCAACTTAAATTCAAATACCTTTAGGTTAAAAGTATTGAATGTGTATCATAATTTAAACATATATTGTAATGTTTTGAATATTTTTTTGTATGGTACACAAATCCTCTCTTTTTTAAATAAAGTAAGTTCCAGTCTTAAGAATACTATTTCTTTACCGTATTAATATGAACTAATATCATATATTTACGATAATTTTTAAATGTGAATGATTCGTTTTCGAAATATAAGTAACGTACGTTTAATATTCTTGTAAACAGTTATTTACACTGCTGTGTTACAATGGACATGATATATCGTCGCGGTATTAACTCTTAAGTTATGCATTTCATTGTCAAAAGTGCACCAATTACTCTTTGTCTACTCTCTAAAGAGTATATTTGATGACATTCTATATCAAGCTCTGCTAAAAAGTTCATGCGGGTAATACTTCGAATATCAACTCTTGAGTAATAGCCCTTGATTTGGTCAAATTGTCCCAATTTCTTATAAGCTTATCTCAAGTCCGTCTTGTATTTACCAAACCTGTTACAATGTGTATGTGCATACCATATCGATTGTTTTCGATTTATTTCTGTATGAAGCAAACTACAGAAACAAGTACAGTTGTCAAAAGTTTAAACATTGACCCAGTTTAATGGCACAGGCTCAATGCCAAAGCCATAGAACACACAAACAAACCAGAAACATTGAACACAAGCACAAAAATCCACAAACAACGCTTTAAATACATTGGAACAGTCAGTAAAATGTAAATTTAACACTTAGTGCGCATTATAAAATCTTTTCAACTGTCAAGAATTGTTGAAATGATCTCTGACTGTCAACTTCTATTCAAAGATTTTGTCCAGTTCGTAGCAAATGGAATGAAAATGGTATTGGGGTATTAAATCCTATTTTTTTCTGATTAATCGGCATATGGGATTTGTTCATGAGTTAAGGCCACTGAAATTTAAGAAACTTCACTGAATTCATTTACTGTAGTTCAGTGGGCTTCAACAATTAGGACCATGAGTTGATTATATCCATGGACCAAGTAATGTTTTTATTCGTGCCAATGACAAAGCAAGTGCTTGACAACGATATTTTAAATGTTTTAACTTCCATTGTTTTCGAAATTATTGAGGAATAGATGCAATTATTGATTTAAAGTTCTATTAAACTGGTTCAGCCTTTAAAAATGTATAATATTTATATGAAAATATCAGTGTTTGCCATTACTCGTTATTTTTTTTTATTTAATTTGGTTTCACAATAATTTGCTCTACCACATAGTTCACTCATGTTTCCAAATTCGGACCCCACATTCATTGACCAGCCCAATTGCGTTCATATTCCGATATTGACATCAGTCCCGCACTTCATTCCTTAAATTTTAGTCAAACATATGTCCATGGTGTAAGACGTGCCTGCTGTTCACAGTCGTAAACAGACGAAGACCAAGCAATCCGGAAAAAGAGAGCAATGTGAATCAGAACACATTGTTGCCATTCTTCAAACAACGTCAAATTAGAAACAAAAAGGAAACGTATGTATGAACCAACTGAAACGATACTATATTCACTATTGACTATACAAACTATATACATGTTGCGTGAACATTACCGAACATGTCAACCAGAGGTCCTGTCACTCTGCGAATGGTAACATAGCTCGTTATAGGTTTTAGAAAGCATCAATATGAATGTGTATCCTTGTCATCGACTCTCGTTAAAAACATGCATCATCCATTAAACCTCATTTAATAAGGGAATAAATCTTCACGAAGTATGTACTACGTTGAATACGGAATATTACGCGTAAGAGATCTGCATGTCGCACATAATTATATCTGCAAATGGAGCAGAATTGCTATGATTCAGAAAGTTGCATTATGTTAACATCCAATGTGGCCTCGCTCTTCCTCAAATTAAAAGTATTGCCAGATCAATCACAGCGACTTTGCGTTTTCACAGACAAACAAGTCCTTAAGCTTAAATTAATTCATCCATAAAAATGTATTTGCAACCCTGTCTTTTATAATACAAAAGAAAACTAAATGAATTATTTTTACAGCCTAATCACGTGACGTTTTTTTTTTTCTTAAAACAAACTTTTCTCTGAACCTGATAATAACGTATCCCAAGAGTTTTATTTGTGCACGTAAGAACTTCAAATGTCATGTTTTTATCCTCAGTCTGTAGTTCGGTGTCTTTAGCAAATTAAACATCACGACTCATTTCATATGACGAATCTGAGTGTACATACTTGATACAATCATCACAAAATTTATGTATTTCACATGTGCATCAGGAATGTTGGCAAACAATCTAACTGGAAACAAGAATTGCTAAATTGTTTATAGTCTAGAGAGTCATACTTTTAATTATTTTTTTACTACTTTTTAATGATAAAGATTTACTGGAATAAAGTAGTTAGTTTGTCATTTAAATCATCTCAGAAACATGTGATATATCTTTGATCACATGGGAAACATTCTTAAAAGGTTCGTCTATTCCTGCATTTATAAGGAAATTGATATTGAGCTTCTCACTGGATATCATCTTAATATTCATAATACTTCTATACGGAATGACAAAAATCACCGTTAACAATTTCTTTTTAATTCTTCCGGGTACAAAATTTCTAAAATACAATTAGTTCGAGTAATCAGCGGAGGTGGAACAGGTAGGATTTTTTTGTTTTTGTTTTATTGAAATAATAACGCATGTGATATAAAAAGAATCTGACAATTGTCAAAACATTAACTTACTTACTTATTTACTTACTTACTTACTTACTAACAAAATGTTTTCAACTCGTTCAATACAATTGTGTAACTTCTGAATGATCCTTGATATATATATATATATATATATATATATATATATATATATATATATATATATATATATATATATATATATGCATTGGATTTTAGATTTCACATAATATTAACCTTAAACATGTTGCAATGTTCGTGTGTGAATAATTTGGAAAAAAGATGTGTTGTCAGAAATCACGCTTTTCATAATGTCAAGACAATTTGTCAAAACCTATAATTATATCTGCGCGAAAAACATGCACGCGAAACCCCTCACGTATTCGTATCATAAAAAGGAAACTGAAAATTTATCACGATTGCAACAACATAATTGGATTCTCAGTTTCTTTGAAACGTATAATTTCTGTACGAGATATATGAAAATCATCTTAAGAAAATAAACACGAATACCATAATAATAATTACTGCATGTGTTGCAGGGATATGTCTGACCTCAAATTAGCGGTAAATTCGTGGAACAGTTTTTACACGGAATATTCACTCAAATCGCTTACGACGAATAGTGAATAGAAGGTCTATAGCATCAACAAAATGCATTTTAATAGAGTTGATAAAATAAAAAGGTATAAATAATTGAACTAAATGTCAGGCAATAAAACAATGGCGCGACCTGTATACACTTTACAATGAACAATGTGAACAACTTACGGCATCCAAAACCTGTTATCTAATCGACCAATACATATAATGGGGGTTTAACCAAGTAAGTTTAAGGTTATTTGTAAAATTAGCATAAAATGCCTATGACCATTAAAAACATGGATATCATTGGTGATAATATACACATAAATACACACACACGCACACGGATTAAGTAGTAGCATGGGGAACATAATACAATAAAAATAACAGTAATAATTATAAATGTTTTATGCATACTACTTATTGTATATTATAATGCAAGAAATAGTTAAAAGTTCCAGGGTACTTTGTTATAATTTCATTTGATAAGTTTTACAGAATATATTTGTTTTCTTGTTGAATTAGTAGCTAAATAAAACAGATGTTAACATATTTATAAAAGGCGAGGATATACCACCGTTTGTCGGTATTTATTGGATAATGAACATCAGAACATTACATGTTGTTCTGTTAGCTTTGGCAGTACCAAATTATCCTCCAGTTGCCAGGTTTTGTGCTGTTATTTAGAATATTCAGATGCTTCAGAACCATACAATAAACCATAAAGTCAAACAAAGACAATTTACTAGTAGTATAAACATCAAGATGAACTTTTTCACACAATGAAAAGAGACTGTGGTAAGCTTTTAGAATTTGATATCTTATTATTTTACTGCGTGTGACATATTTCCTGTATAATGGAAGCTGACACCAACACTGGCCACTTCCTGACAACTGCTGACTGGTACAGGTCTGTTACTATCCCGAGAAACTTTTGTCCCGGGTTAGTGATTTGAGTATTTAAGCTTTCATATTGAGATGGTTTAATGTTCAAGTGGTAATTTGTGGGTCGAGAGAAAACGTCGTCTATTTTTTATGTAGGAATCGATATCTCGAGAGTAAATGAAGATATCATCCATATTGATAAAACAATATAAAATTTAAAATTCCCGCTATATCATTCGATGAATCACTGGAATATTGTCTCTTTAGATCAATAACATAATTTTCTCAGAAAACCGGTCACTGTTCTTGAATCCCTAAGATATTGAGTGATATTTTCTTGTTGCTGTTACTTTACACATATCTGCTGCGATAGATAGAAATGCTACCTTGCAAAGGTCAGGTAAGTTTGAAGTAACATCGTCTTTATATGTCCCTAATTAAATTCAGTCCACGTAGTTTAAAGGCATTTTCCGTGTAATGTCTGATAGAAAAGGTATTTACTAGTAAATGTTTTGTAGTGAATTCAGTTTCAGTGGTAGCTTCAGTGCATTTGGTATATGGGCTCGATACACAATTTAAACTCTTAACGTTTATTTCAAGGTTATCGATTGGTTTAAATACAGGTATATGATCAAAGGCTATTGTAGTACCGTTCTGTGTTCTTATTGCGAACCACTAGATATTAATGTTTCCGATCAATTTCTTCAAATGAAATATTCAGTATGCTTTTATGCTCTTTCCATTTTTCTTTCGACTAATCTTTGGGGTCGTTGTTTCACTCTTATCCATTATTTTGATCAATAAAAGTAGGTTGGCAACATTAACCCGTGTTTTTTTAAAAATGCAAGAATTCCGGTGGAAAACGGAAAATGTGATTCGATGGTTATTATTTTTATCTACAAGCTGGTATAATACGAGACCAATATAACATCGTTGAGTTATGATGAACATTCCGGGTCTGAACTGTGTGAAATAGTGCAACGATAATCTGGTAGATAGTTTATTAACTTTTGATGGCCAGATTTCTAAGATTCGCATAAAAAGCAGCTGAGTTTCTCTCAAAGACTAAGACTACTTAATGAAAATCAAAACTTAGCTTATAATCTTTAAATCAAGAAATTAATTCATCTCAAAAATGATTACTGTGTAGATATGCAATTAGTTAGAATAATCTAATATTGGAAGAACTCTTTCCGCTTTGATGCCAGTCAGATTTTGAACAGGCCCCTGAATGAAATAAGGTGCTCAAAAAACTTTAAATGCTTAATGTGCAAAATTTCTTTGATTAATTATAAAATAAGTTGAAATTGAGAATTATAAATTGTTTAATTAGCTACAATAATGAGCGATCAGGGATATTTTTTTTTTATTTTGACATTTCATGTGTATCCCTGTAACGCTACAATTCTCTCACATTTGACACCGGGCGAAAGAATATATAGTAATATTATGCATCGATGTTGAATAGTAATGATATAATTGTTACAAATGTACCTGACAGTTATTTTAACTGGATTAAATTTGTCGTTAGAGTCATAAATATACTCCGGGTCACGAAATGAGCGTTGCAGTCCACAATTTTGTATACATGTTGATTTTTATCGAATAAATTTGTACCCATCCGTCAATGATTGTTAACCCTCAAACGCGCATTCACAGTTATCCTCGCTTTTCTATGTATTGAGCAGAGCAACGCAACCTGTGTTCAAAATAAGGGTGATACCTAATTTGTCCGTTGTATAATGTTAAAATGAAAATTAAATTAATTTCAGAGGATAAATAATAAATATTATTTTCACAGTAAAGCCATCATCATCCTCATAATCATCATCATGTAATCATCATCATCATCACCGTCATAATCATTATCATGTTATCATCATCATGTAATCATCATCATGTAATCATCATCATCATCATCATCATCATCATCATCATCATCATCATCATCATCATCATCATCATCATCATCATCATGCAGTAGCTGCAGTAGTATCGACAATATAACGATGTGCAAGAAAACTTCTTATGCTATCTGAACTCTTTCTTTTCAACTAGTCCATATATACTCCAACCATAAAAATAACTTGACATATGTTTTTTATAGTTATAAGATGACTCTTAATAAAAACGTACATACAAAAAAATAATGCATATCATATATATCATGTCACAGAAATACTGAAGCGGTTTGGAGTCAAACTGATATATAAAACATCTTCAATGTCATCACCAGATCGTTTCTTTGTCACCAATGGTGTTCTTTTGTACCCTTTGGCTCTTGGAGAAAATATCTTCGAACACGTAACACACTGCATTTTTTCATTATTATCCATTCAATACATTTCATGCATTATTCCGATTCTAAGAAATCTTAAAGGAACATGAAAAAAATAAATAACGTTCAATGTAATCACCAAGATGAAAACAAACGGTGCAGGTAACAGCATCAAACAATTTTGGGATGAGACGCGAATACTCTCCAGTGTTCATTTGTTGGCGGCTGCTTCTTTGGTCACTCGGTACCACTAGGCCATTTACCATGGAAACCGTTCGCGGCTCCCGCTTTGATCATCCCATGGCCCTTTCGTGGACGACTTGTGTTATTTCAATATCATTGCGATGGCTGACAGAATCGAAAAGAAAGCTAAAAGCGCATGCGATGTCCCTGTCCTGCAATCAATGTACCATAACTTCTAAATATTCCGATTCAACTGTAGTTAAAATGTCAAAGATATTAAGATAGACAACATAATAACAGTAAAATCGTTGAGCAGCAGTCTGTCTCCTGTCAAATTCTAGTTAGGTTTTGTTCTCTTGATGGTAGTTTTTTGTTCAAAATCATAAACCAGAAGACGAAAAATAAAAGTCATATTAATCTCAACGAGCGATATTTTCCATCTCTACAAACTGTTTCATATTTTAATGCATTAGTGAAAGGTACAAAGTGTATAATGTTGCTTGTGTTTATTTGAATAGACTGTGTTATACATATAATGTATACATGATATATTGTCTTAGTTAACCCCCTGATCCACCTAATTTATATCAATGATGTCTACCGTGTATCTGTTATAATAAGAAACGTCAAATTCAGAAATATAAAATTAATCAAACCAGACTGATTCCTAGGATGGAACCACTTAAGTTGCAACAACGGTCTAGCTTTTTTCTTCAGAAATTGCATACATATTTCTTTATTTACGAAATCAATATTAATTAACATTCTCTTCAGAAATCATTTCAAAATTGGCACGATGTTTGGCATGAACCTTGTAGTGTCTGTGTCCTTATTCATTATTTAAATGGCGTGGTTTATAACCAATTTTGATACTAGAGGAGGTGCATAATCTTTTGGGAATATAGTAATATATGTATGTTTCTCGTATAACATGAAAGTTCTTAAAATTTATTTGCATATAAAATAAAAAAAAATTAATATAAGATAGAAAAAGACATGAAAGATAAATGATAATAGTTATAAGCAATAACGCTGTGATAGATAGGGTAATATTAGTAATATTATGTAAGGGATAGAAAAGTTTCATAATACGTTAATACATAATTTTCTTTTTTATATCTCATTTTTGTCGGATTGATTTGTTAATACAAATGTAGTTGTATCCCTTCACGTACGCTTTTCAGATGACTGCTCCAAAATTCCACAACTCGTAGAGCATCATGTGCAGATTACCGTGACTGACAGGTTTTATAATGCGTCTAGTTGTGACCAGAATTAAATAGTCCATATGAAGCAATTGTACATGTTGTTCATAGAATCATGTATTCCAAATGTTCAATTTATTTCGGAGCGATATTCGTTTTGCAAATTACACGCGAGGTGCCTAGCTCTAGTTCATAATCAAATGGAAATGTTTAAATTGTTTTGTATCACGTTTAGGTTTAAGTTTTCTTTATAGCCTGCTTTGAATTCTCAATTCAAATACCGGTCCGTTATTAGATGATAGGGAATGTCTTTGTGGTGTCGGAAACATTTTCATTGTTATAAAACATTTATGTTCATATCAATTTAGTAGTTCGACCCAGTGCTATATCTTGACTGTTTTTAATGAGCATATTAGTTGTTTGGTAAATGACAGTTGTGACAATCATGCGACACGTGCGTCATTCATAACTGCAGGTCTGCCTGATGGACAAACACTCGACTGCAAACCAAGGAGTACCTTGCCTTTCGGTATGAACTTAAATCAGATGTAATAAAATTGTCTTAAATATTAGTATTAATGATTTTGATAGTAATTATCTACCTAATTTGTGATATATCAAATATATTTTGATTTTGAAGAATTTCTTTTGTAATTTGAGTTCATACAGGCCTAAAAACAAGCTTTGTGCGACTAGCATTATAAGTATATTCCAAGATAGGTTCATCCCAACCCGATTGTAGGGTGTCTTGCACAGAACACCCAGAGCGATGATATGGTTGGGATGGACCTAATTTACTAGAGCGAGCATGTTTAACAAAAGTTAAATTGTGTTTGCTTTCGCCTTAACTTTGTGAAATAATTTGCGTATAGATATGTGAACAATTGTTGTTGTCATATGTTTCAAAAATGTAAATAGTCAAATCGTTCTATACATAACTCGGAGGAGAATAAAGCATAATTTCTTGAATGCAGCGTGAAATTACTTTTTGGTGCCATTTGAACTAGAAATTATTTATTTAAATGTTAAATATAACCACAAGGCAAGGATTTCATGGTGCAACATATGACGGTCTTCAATGAGGAAGGTAATTGCGTGGTGTAATTAAAAAGTTGTTCCATACCGGTATTTTTTATCTTTTCCCGTTGGCAAGATAAGGATTTCAGCATAGCTAAATATTTAGATAACTTAGTCTGGGGAAGGAGAAAAGTCTTTCCCACACGGACTTGATTATGTGTTTGATTACCGTTCCTCATTGCGTATTACGCATCTGAAGTTCTTATACGTCGATAATTTTTATTTTTGATATTAATAATATTCATTTTAATTGCCCGTATGCGAATACTTTTAATACATTTTACATCGCGGTTTTATAAAATTACTGGTATCGTTAGGAATTCCTGAATTAAATTTACAAGTTTGCAACAATTGAACTTGTGCGCTTTATAAAATTTGCTCGCGTGCCTTTCTGCGTTCCTACAGCTTAAACGCAAGAAAAAAGTATGCTTTTATCTCAATTACAAGAAAAGGAAACAAAGTAGCCTATCATTAAGGCTGTTTGTTGAAAAACTAAGCTATAATTTCGAACAATAGTATTAATTTGCAGACTTTAATGTATTGGATTTAACAAACATCAATCACTTTCTTTTGTTGAACTGGTTATCACACTGAAGGGTTAAGAGTTAACGGATGACACGTAAAAATCAATCTATCAAACTCTCCTAAAATCTCTCCTGAAAACAAATTATTCCCTGGGGAGAATATGTTAATTTCAAAATGAGGATTGTTTTATTTGAATTGTTGATGATCAGTTACTCGTCCATTTGACAGTAGATCAAGCACAAAATAAAGCCAAGAATGAGTCGCAATTTTTGCATATATAATACAAAATCGAAAACTGGCTTGGCTTGAAATGGATATTGTAAATAAGAGAAATATATTTTATAAGCATATAAATCCGAACATGAATGAAAATGAAACAAAATGTGTTGGAAAATGTATTGCTAAAAGGCAAAATACACAGATGAGCTTATCTGTATTTTGTAGCAGCAGAAAACTTGCCCACGTCGACGTTTCACATTATAAGGCACCATTTAGTTTGTTACAATAATACTATGAAAACTACAGTGTCAAGCCAATTCTGTTTCGGGGTGCAAGGCAAAGGAAAAGCGAAAATGATCAAGGTACACAAACATATACACAATATCAAACAACAAAAAAGACAACACACTCATCTTAATAGCTTTTCCGAAGAATGTCAAGTCACACTTGCCATACGAAAACATCCACAAGCTTCACTCGTTAAACAAAGTACAACCATTTTACCTTGTAAAACCGTTTTAATCAGCGGACAATGTAAATTGATAATAGACGTAATTTGCTTTAAAGACAGGAAATGCATGAAACTATCTTTTAACCTTGCCGCAATAATTGAGCAGATGTTTAAAATATTAGCATTTACAAGATATACCCTGCATAATCCTAAGCAAACTATAAATGTTCGTTTGCAGAATGACTTCCAGAAACGAAATTTGCGTTTGTACTATTGCTGTTTTATGATTTAATATTTCAACCAGACGGAAATTACGTATCAGAGATGAAACAGTTGACGTCACAGCCTTCAATTCACAAATATATGAAGTATTTTGCAAAGGCTTTTGTATACACCTGCTAACTGTTTATAAGGGCTCCGCCAAAGAAATAACTAAAATGAAAATTGACTTATTATGTGACGTATATAAACCGTTGTCACATGCTACCATATTTATAGATGTCTGAAAAAAGCCGCAACTTATGATAAACAGGGCTGCTTTAAGTTTGCGCCTATAGCCAAGAGGACCTAGTTTCGATGACCATCCTACCCCTTTGTTGACCTTGGACGAATAAATGGGTTTAAACACAAACAAATTGCAATATTAATAAGTTCACATTGAAGTGCCAAATTTCTGAAATTCTTTAATTTGATCTTAACATTTGGGTTTTTTGTTTTTGTTCATTAAGTGAATTTTAGCAGGGAAATAGAGAAAACTGTCATGGAGGAAGCGCATGTGAAAAAAAACACCTATGAATTCTAAAAATTATATTCGTCTTCAAATTTGGGCTCAACAAGATGGAGGACATTTTCTTTGAGCTGTCCTCCCGGAACGCAAAGTGACTTCATTTGTTCACATATTGAGATTTTGTTTTAAATGATATGCTTACTTAAGTTACCTCATTAGATAGCTGATGAATGAAATGAAGGAAGCATACACGCTTTGGCCGTCAACTAGTGTGTTTTATTAGTGTTTCATTTCGTTCGAGGCATTATCGGGAGATATATGATAAATATTCAGACTTAGTGTTGTCTTTCGTTTAAAACAGTATAGGGCGATTTTTTTAAATATTCAGAATAAAATTACAAAACAATGATAATATGTCTACCCTTAAGTGTAAGTTTAACGACATATTATACTTAGAACCCGGATAGGCTTTTTATCTACCTCTTTGAGTATTCCGAAATCATCGGAGAAATTATGACATCTTTGGCATCATTTGAAGCAAAACTGTCTCCCGAGAAAGCTTTAATTAATATTTAAAAATCCCATAGCGATCATTCATCATTGCATTCTATTTCATATTTTGCTTTGTTTATTTGTTTTCATAAACAACATGGTTACGGGAAGCTGTCATTTCTTGGAATTGTTAATTTCAACAACCTTTGTAACAAATAAATGGACAGAGAATTGCGAAGTTATCAGCGATGAAGACAACTGTGCTCGCGTATAGCATTCAATCATTTATTCATGAATTGGCTACCGATTTTGTTTTGTAACTATTGTGTACGTATGTTTTAACATTTCTGAATAAAATATTGCTAATATTCTGATTTAGGGAAACTCTTCAGATTTTCTAATTTTCATTTGGTTTTCACTTTAGACACATTGTTTTTAAAAAATTGTTGCAATTTCAAATAAAAAGTCTCTTTCATTCGCATTTGATTTTCTGTACAATAAAATTTGCTTTCACTTTGCATGACTCGGGCTACCTTTGTAGTTTCGCAAGAAATATCTTGATCATGCATAAGCGAAACACGAATTAAAATATCTTGATTGTATTTTTGATAAACGCAAATATTATTACAACCTAAGGCATTATAACCACGACAAACACATTAATGAAACTAAAATACGAATATTCCTTTAGTGAGCATGCTATTTGACTAATCTTAGCTACATGGTATCAATCCTCTTCACATCAATTAGTCAGCTATAACTTTACTGCTTTTACACGTCTGTTTTATAATTGAACTTATATCAATATTACAACCATTTACAAAATAATATTTCAGCATTCATTTAATAATGACGAAACTTTACACGTGCTAAGAACATAAGGTTTCAACGCTGAAGAACACCTTAAGAACACAGCTGCAATAGCAGTGCAAATCATCCGGCTAAATATTTGATGTTCATTTTTTATTTTACTGAAGAGTTTTTCCAAATGATAATACGTGTTTATTTTTTAAGTCCAGTAGGGAGTTTTCGTCTTACAAAATTATAGATAAACGCGAAACAAATAAAACGACTTATCAAGTAATAGATGTGCTATGTACACGTTAAAACATACACATTTTCGGACATATAAAGCATATTTAAACTCACGTAGATTACTATCTACTGCTATATATTTATTTCGTCACAAACGCGCACGAGTGTCTAAGGGCAAAATTTATGTGTGGCCCAAAATATTAATTTCATGTGCAAATCGCGTTGCAACTATCATTTTTCGGTATTAAGGTCCATTACCGAGGAGGAACGACCTACATTTCACTATCTGGTCCGAATAATCCGAAAGCCCATTTGAAATCGTTTGAAATAAGCTGTTAAGACCTCATGTGTCTTATCTTCATACTGTGCATGATATATTGTCCAACGGACGAATAGCAGATATCGATAAACACGATATGATGTATCTATCAGGAAAAGCTTGGTCTTGTTTATTATTTCATGAAGTCTGGAATTTAGTCTTGAGAAGGCAGTTTTGTCACTCATGCTAATGTATAAGAATAAGTAAGAAATAATTCGATATATATAAGCTATTGAAATATATCAATCCTTTTTTTGAACTTAAAAAAGTGATCCTCAAGGAATATTAGGATTTACGCCAAAGATTTGAAGCGAGTTTGATAACTGGATTTTATATGTCATCCGTTAAGTCTTAACCCTTCAATGAAATTATCAGTTTAACACATGAAGGCAAAGATGCTTGTGTTATTCAATATGTCAAAGGTTGAACATAACTGTTATTGCTCGAAATTATGGCTGATTGTTTTTTGACACGCAGTCTAAATGATAGATGAATGATGGTTTCTTTTCTTATAAGGAAGATTTAAACGCATTACTCAGAGATTGTTTTTTACCCAATTTTTCTTGCGTTTTATCATGAATGCAGTAGGGCACGTGTGCAAGTTCCATAAAGCGCGCTAGATTTTCTTGGTCTGTTGATTGCTTGCCCTACTGCGTTCATATAGCATAAACTAAAGAAAACAATGCGATCAGAACTTATATTTACATTTCTTAAGATATGTTGATTACGATTTGAACTGAGTAGTGTCTACTGCAGTTGAATATTTGATCTTAAGAAAGTTTGACCGACAACAGTCGTTTTTATAAGATAGCTGATTTTTATTACGCCGTAAATCATCGGTTAGTTGCATATACGTCACTCAATTTAATTAAATACTTATTCTATTAATCCAGTTATGTTCTTATAAAACAAAGAAAGTCGGCGATATATTTAAGTAGCAATAATCGAGTGATACCTTTAAGTGAATTTGATCATCAGAACCCTAACAAAGTCATGGAATTACAATCATTGGACATTAACAAACTGTACCGACAAACTAGTACCTTCTTTCCACTTTCATATGTAAATTATAAGTACTGCAACTAATTCTGATGAATGAAGCGAACTTGCGTAAAAGACAGTGGTGAGTATGAAAAAAAAATATAAAGACAAACCAAGGGTCATAACTCCTTTGTTTATACGATCTGACGGTTAATTTAACTCCAGATAGCACCTCCGAATAGATTGAAGCAAAATTTGGTAACGAGTGAATATGAAATGTTAATAAGGGAGTAGACGACGTTTAATTGTAAACCTTTGATAAATAAAAGGCCATAACTGAGAAGGTACTGTTGATCGAACTGAGTCAAGGTATATTGTGCGTCAACAGTACAGCCACTCAGTACGGTAAAGCTCGAAAAGTAATGCTCATGTTAACGAGCGGACAACGTCAACGTCAACGTTGGCTAAAAATTATAATAAACGGGCCATAACTATGGATATTTTTAGTGTGATCTGGCTGTTGATCGAGCTCAACCAAGATATCACGCCTAAACAAATTGTGACCCACTGAGCAAAAGAATGGCTAACAAGTCTGCAAACGTAAGCAAGCGTAAATGAAAGTTTGACGCTGCGGAAGAAAACGACCCTTTGAATCTCGCCCATGTTAAGCATTCGATATCAAAAGCTTGACCCCCCGATTTATTTATTTCATGTACCTTAATATTCTGAGGCCGCTTCTTCTACATTTCAATGATATGCTAGTATCTACGTATCAAAGAGGTTTCAAGACTCGAAAACACGCCTTAAGAAATTTGGGCCTATACACATTTAAAATGAATACAAATGTATGCTGTTATATCTTACATAAATTTGGAATACAAAGGAAACTAATTAATGTTTGTTCCTAATTAAACAGGAATGAAAACAAGATTTCATCGAATTAATCATTGATAATGTATAATGGTATTGGATATTTTCTTGATGCCTCCTACATTCTCCCGTTTATTGCTAGGAAACTCATCTGTTTTTCGTTAAACTAATTTATTTCGAAATATTAGATTAATATGATTGTAATCCAAGTACATAAAACCATGTGAGAGTATTAGGTAAGAGCTCAAATAAATGTTATCTATGATCTCAGTCGGTTAGCGTGTTTAATTATTGCCTCGCTACGTTTTATTTGGATATACTTTGTTAAGAATTATAGATTGCACCATTAGCCTAAAACGAATACACTTTAAGAAAATAACGCTTGTGAAACCGCCGATGGTACCGATTCTGTCGTCGTTTATACAGGTCCGGTCGTTTTCCATCACCATTCCATATGATGCTTAAATACTCAAGGGTATTCAATTTACCATTCTGCCATAGAAAACAGATATTGTAAGCAGATACACATAATGGAATGAACCAGAAAGAACGGCCAGAATTTTAGTTTAGAAACCGGGCTATTTTCGTCTGAACGTCTGACAGCTACCATTTACAATCAGTTTATTCTGACATTAGTCTTAATCTTCTTATTTTTGAGTTCACAAAGACCTTCCCGTGCCTTAATGGCTGCATGCTCCCGTCACACTCTCCGTGTGCACTAACGGTTTCGATGCTAAAAAGTGACATTTGCTTACAACCTTTGTTTGAATGTACGAACAAAATGTATATCAAAAGACACAATCCTTTGGCGTCATAGGATGTTGAAAGAAAGTAGTCCGGTTATACGTAATAATAAGCTGATTTGCATACACGAATGCTTCATTGAGAAATGAATTAATGTCACATTATTTTTTTATTTCAAGAGGATATAAGCATTTACGCGCACCTGCTCAAAGTTGTAATTATTACGTAAAACCCCGGTTTGTCCAAACTTCTAGCCTTTAAATATATGTGTGAATGTGTAATTATATGCATAAATATAATGTTCCTGGTTCATAGTTTATGACTTTTTGCATACAACATCTGTTTCGCATTGACAGAATGGTCAAATGAGTACCATTGAGAATTTAAGCACCATATGGAATGGTGATGAAAAAGTCTGGACCTGTATAAACGACCACTGGATCGGTACGGTCATCAACGTTAAAAAGAATATTTGGCTTTGCACAATGGATTTTTACTTATGGATTTTTTTTGTTTTAGGCTAAGAGTGCAATATATTATTCATTATAAGTATATTCAAATAAAATGTTTTGATGCAATAATTACAGACGCTAACATACTAGGATCATCATAACATGCCTTACAGTTATTACCTAATAATCTCAAAAGACATATAGTTTTATGTTCTTGGATTACAATCGTATTAATTTCATATTTCGATATCGTTTTGAATAACGAAATGCAGATGAGTTACCTTGCACTAAACAGGAGATTTTAAGAGGCATAAAGAAAAAATACAAAAAAACTTACTTATTTTTTGTTTTTAATTTGTTTCGTATGGTTCACCGTTTGATTTCATTCCTTTGTATTTCCAATTTAAGTTTGTTTTAGCATCCATTTTCCTGAAAAAATGTGAATAAGCACACATTTCGAAAGGCGTGCTCTACATAGATACGTATCGCACGGTTTTTAATAATGTACATAAGGCTTTACAACTCTATGATACGCTGATACTAGCATGAAATGATGATACGGAAGCAGAAGCTGCCTCAAATAATAAGGTACCTGAAAACATGAATCGTGGGATCAAATTATATTTATATCTCAGGCGTAAACTCGGATATATAAAGGGGTCATTTTGCCGGCGTCGTTGTCGTCCGCAGCGTCAATCTTAAGCTCACTTGCTTAAAATTTGTAACGGCGTGATATCTCGGTTAAGTTTGATCAACAGCAATCTCTGTAGTTATGGTCCTTTAAGTGTAAACGTTTAGCCAACATTGACGTTGTCCGCTCCTTTCTTGAACATTACTTTTTTAATCTTTACCATGCTGATTTTACTGTTCTGTTGATGCACAATATATCTGGACTTATTTCGATCAACAGTTACTTTTCAGTAACGGTCTTTTATTTTTCAAATGTTAACCAATTATACTTTGTCAACTCCTTTACAAGCATTTCTATCCACTTTTTATCGAATTTTGCTACAATGTTAGTTCAGGTATATTTTGACAGAGTTCGATTAAACATTAGATGCTTTTATCAATTAAGGAATTATCGGCAAAAAATGTCAACTTGAATCCATTTTAGATTGACCATGGTCTTTTAAGGGATTTTACTTCCTCTATAAGAACAATTTGATCTTGAATATACCTTTCATTTAGATTAGATTTCGAATCAAGATGGAAGAAAAGGTTAAACCATCCACGCATGTGTTGAAGAAGTTCGTTACGACGAGGTCATTTAAGATATATCTGCTATGTGTGTTGCTGAACTTGGCAAGAAAGGTGTTGTGGAGATACAAAAACCAGATCACGGTGAAATATAATTTAGGTTAGAATATCTACTGTAGGAAACACTTCATGACGTTAAAATTTGGAACTTGTAATCTCCTCATAAAAGCAAGTAAGATACATTTGCATAAGTTTACTGTAACACCTTGATCTACGAGGGAAATATCTCCTATTAGTCATGACATACAGCTAGCAAATACGGAATCATACTGTTCATACTAAGAAGGTTATGATGGAAGAAGTAGAAAAGGAGAATGATGAAGATATCGAATGCGCATTATTTAAGCCTGATATTAAGTATTAATCGCAAAAAGGAGCGGTAATATAAATAATAGACTTTAGAAGACTAAAACACATATATATTTTGATGCTAAATATAGAGTTGTTTTCAGCGTTATAAAATATATCACAAAGATATAATTATCAAAATATAACTAGCAGATCCTTATGACGCAATCAGCAAAGAACATGACCTCCCGTGAAACATCTAAGGTTCTTTGCCGTTTCCGGATGCTCGAACACCAGTATTTTTTGTCTGTTGTACAAACATTTACTTAATGATTTATATAGCGCAGATGATGTTCAAGAAATTGCTAGTATTTTCGATTACATTTTACAATAATTTGAGGTATGAAAGTATTGTGTTTGGTCGACAGGAATCAGCAAACCAGACTCCTAGAACAACAAACATGGTATTAGCTTCAAAGACGTCGAGGGACTAGGTTTTATGGTGTGTTAGTGAGGGTAGGGGGGGGGGTGGCTGAAGCCGCATCTTGTTAAGACAGAAGCGGTGCAAAATGCAGAGGCACCAGAGAATGAGCTGGTACGGGTTTTTTTAATTCAAGTTCTCTCCAAACTTTACAGTCAATGCAGTTGCATTGACAGACCTTAAAAAGAATGGACTGTAGAACCAGGATAATAGGTCAGACGCTTATGAAGGACATTTCGAACCTTGCAGCATATCCTTGTCGGGCGACAGTTCTTGGGTAACAAGAGTTAGTCAAACAATGTTTGCTATTGACTGACAGTTTTGCTACAAGAGTCAGGAAGTGAGAAATTAGCTGTTTAGAATGCCAAACGAAAATTGGTACATAGAGAAAATAGTACGCAAACATTGAGAAGTATTTTAGCAGCTCTCTCGGGGTCTGACAATAACACAGGTATTTATTAAGAAATGAGCTTGATATGGAAACAACCAGCGTTGGATTAACCTTAAGCATACCAGTTAGGGAGAACTGTGGTGCGATTTATTTATCACGAGTGTACCAGCAAAGATTCCTATACTCTTTATGAATAATATATTTTGTAAATGAAATGTTAATAATTATGTAAAGTGTTTGTTTGATATATCTTTGGTGAGATATAATTATCCGTCGGGTTTATTTGCGTTTCAACCAATCTCTAACTTATCCAAGCTTTTCCGAACCTATCTAAACTGTGAATTTGCATCCTTTCTCGACTGCATTCGAATAACAGCAAGATCAGTTCATTTACTCCCTTTTAACAAATTCAATTTTTCACTCATTCTGTCCACACTTACTCGATATAAAGCATAGGCTTTTTGATAACAAACTTTTCCTGGGTTATGTTCCTTAAACTAGTCAAAACTCAGGGCCCTTATCATCATCATAACAAAGGCATGCCAACATCATGTCAAATTTGTACTTGTCAATGTTCTTTGTTTTGGTTTTCGAAATGTACGTGGAATAAATACAATTATTGAAAACATTTTAACTCGCTATGTCGCTTGAAAGGTTACAATTTGACCTAGTTTGACAATGATGACGGCTCTCTGAAGGCGACATTTCCGATAAATTATATAATGAGTATGATTATGAAATATTTGAATTGAGACTCTCACCCAGCAGTAGTTTGCGGCAGTTGTTTGCAAAAATGTGATAATTTCAGGAAATGGTCAGGAAATGACATATTCTTCTCACCTAAGTAAAGTCAATGAAATGCTATCCAGGATGGCTAGATCAATGCTTTTGCATTACGAAGTATCCTGGTAAAACAATCATTAATTGTTCGTTATTAACTAGTATAAATGATATCACTTAACTTTTAAGGTTTGTTGTTTTTGTCTAAAGCTTATTTAGGTAGCATACAAACATGTACGAAAATAGAATAAGTCGAATAAGGAACAGGTTCTATATTCCTTATTTAAACGCCCAAAATAATGTAATGTTTTGTTTCACCCTCAATGCTATTACAGTTTCCGTAAAATGCAACTAATGTAATGAAGAACCAATTTATCACTCAGAATACGCTTTCTTCCGCTCCTAAATTACTTCTGCCACATCGACACAAACCGAGTGTTGTTTATGTACTTTTACATAGATAATGTTAAACACATATTAAATAATAAAAGTAATTGATAGTTTATGAGTAACGAGTTGATATCTATTCAATACTATTAAACAGTGAAAAATATTTCACTATCGTAAACATACTTCTGCTGTTAATTTATGTATAAATAAGTAACGAAAGCAAATCGATTGCAGAATCATGCGTGCTTGAACTTTGTCAAAATAAGTGAAATCATTTTAAGTCCAACTAATAAAAGAGCAGCCTTCGAGTCACTATAATGCATAATTTGCAAGTGAAAATAACATTGTAAACATCCGCTGATAATGTTAGGCACACTGACGTCCTCGGCGTAGGGTATGCCCGTCATTGAATGTGTTAAAACTGACGGCGGTCACGTCATTTGCTTGAATCTATAGAGCAATGAGCATCGAAACTAGACGTTGCCCTCCATCAAGCATAGGCAAAAGGAAACAAATTAAAACATCAGCTATATTTTTCTAAAACGAAACTTATTGATACATCAATTATATATGAGTTGGTTGAACATAAACGAGCCTGAAAAGCAGTGGTATTCTCAATAATCGATACTTGGAAACTAACAAAATTTTGAAAGCATCATTTTTTTTATTTTATTTTGCCACCCGATTCATCAAGAATACAGACAAAAGGCAATCGTCAATTTTGAAACGTAAATAACAATTTAATAAACGGCCTATAATTCTACTCAAAATAATCGCAGTATAATTTTTCATGAGATATAACATTGCTACACGTGTAAGTAGCTGATAGTGTATGAGATATAAACTCTGTGGCATAAAGCTCACGATATTTATCATCTTATAACTAAGCATTAAACTAAAAAGTCTGCAACGACGCTGGTATATAACATGTGTATATGAGTGTGCTACGGAAATAAAGCAAATCACTCCATTTCTTATTATTATCATCTGCATTGAGTATAGGATATATTAAGCCTAATATGACAGCAAGTCGCGTATAAATATAACTTGAAATTGAAAACTTCACTCGAATCAAAGCCTTAGTTTGTGACGCTTCATTTCTAAACAAAGTCAGACACTCTTCACTAGAGAGTAAGGCGCCCGTCCCCATAGCTTGACTTGTGTAAATTAATTTAAAATGTATTTTTTTTCTTTGCGTTTTGTTGTGTTTAGCAATTTAAACATCACAACCTACATTACGTTACAAAACTGAATGTAATTAGTTGTATTCTAATTGGCTGTATCAATTTGAATATAAGGTGAATGTGCCAGACATCGATAAAAATGTGTTTCAAGAAAAGTTTGATTTAGTTTGAATCCCAAGCAAATTAAATTTTGCTAAACATACCAAGGCGGTTATCAACAATCCTTGATACGAAACCCTTGTTGTATATAGTCTATATGTTGTGTGTTGCTTGGGAAAGTGTGTCTTGTTATTCTGTGTTTCTTGCTTTGACCCTTAGTCATTAAACAGGATTCATCTTTAAGCTTTCGACAAGTGGACTTGCATTTGAGTGCAAAATATAAGTATTGAAACTCTAGTCAAAGTTAATTATCTAAGTTACAAAGGCATGCGTCTAAACTGATTTGTTACCGTGTATTATCTGGTTATCTGCATAATTCAAAATATGTTTAGGTGTAAAAAGAATTTGCAATTGTTTCTTCTTCTTACTTATTTAGGATTGTATGTGTTCTGCTAAGCTAAAATTCCAAATTATATCATATTATGTCCCGTTATGGCAATTCAGTTGGTGTGATGTGACATCCACGGCTTTCCGTCGTTTCTAATAGAGTAACCACTATGTCCTGTTATACATTTAAAACAAAAGCATCAGGTTTATGTATTTTACATAAATATTATTACCTGCTTTATGTGTGTGTCCCAGTAGTTTGTATTATGGAAATAACTGGCCATTATGTAATTTTTGGCATTAAAATTGAGGCGCTATTGTAATTATAAACAGGAATCCAGCAATTGCTACTTGAAGTCAATGACAAATACATTTTATTCCCTAAGCGCAGAAATTGTATGCTATTATGTGGTTCGGCTTGTTTGTGATTTTTTTGTTTTTGTGTTCTATGTCTTTGGTGTTTACCAAGTGTCATTAAACCGGGTTTATAATTAAACTTTTTGCTACTGAGCTTCTTTCTGTAGTTTTTCATATAAGTATTGTCTTGATGAAGGCGGAATTAAATACGATTTTTAAAGGACGTAACTGGTGTCCGTTTCTACTATGTCTTCGATAAGGAGATGTGTTCTCATAATTGACAAATAAAGAAACTACGTATTTGAAGGTAAAGAGTTCAAATATCCTCCCCTCGGAAGAAACGTGCAATTGGCTCCTTTGTGATTACTTCGAGTACCTTTTGGTAAAAATAAAAATATTCATATTAGTGCTATTTTTATTTTTTCCAAATAAAATGAACATTAAGCATTCAGTTCAAAGGTTGAAGGAAAGAGACGCTAATACTAATTTGATTCGCTAGTGTGAACTCGTTTTTATATTAATAAACGTCATGGCATTTGTAATGGACGTGGTAGTGAAGTGAAGAAATAGTAGTTATTCAAGTCGATGTGCAGCATTAAAGTAATATTACCTGAAATGTCTTAGAAATGTGTCTTCCTTTAAATTACATAAATCAAAAACAACACAACACACTTCATATCGTCTATTCTATGCATGGACTACGTTATAGTCCGTATATCGGATGAAAACAGTTCTTATATTCATGTAGATGGGTAACACCGACGTTCCTATGATTGTTATAGAAATTATCTGGAAATTCGAAACGTTCGGTCATTTCTTTTTGGCTTTGGAATATACTCAGGGTTTTCATGATATTCACTTTAAAACAAGACAATTCGTGTCATAATATTTTGTGTGTGTAGTATGAGATATATTGCTTCCGTTTTATTGACAGAAATAGGCTTTTCAGAATATCTAGACAATTCACGTGAGGCGAAGTCTTTCTTGAATTATATCATTTCACGAAACCTGTAAATACGCTAAAACTGAATAATGGTATTCTTTTTCGATGTGCAACAAATAATTGCTGTCCTAGACACATTATCATTGCGATAAAAAGCGAAGACCCTTGATAAAATTCTTACATGGAGACTTTAGATTAACACAACAATATTCTTTGATTAGTCAGATATTCTTGTTAAGGCAAGTGTATGTGTTTACTAAATATTTGCATTTAAACAATTGTTAAAGATAATTTTAATGTAAACTTCTACCACAACTTTTTTCTATTTTACAGGCTATTGCTACGGTTTAAGCTCAGTGAACAAATTTAAGATATGCATCATAGTTTGTCGTTTAATAAGATGTCATTATTATTATTATTATTATTTATATATTTTTTTTCGGAATTTGGTATTTGGAATTTTATGTAAAATTTGATTTCAAGAAGGCATATGTTTGATGGTGGCTAACGCCATGCATATAATAGATGGTGGATTATGCTATGCTTAGGTTTGATGGCGCGATCACGCCATGCATATATTTGATGGTGGATTGTGCCACGCATAGATTTGATAGTAGATAACGCCACGCATAGATGTGTTGGTGGATTACACCATGCATAGGTTTGATGGGTGACTACGCCAGGCAAAGATATGATGGTGGATTATGTCATGCATAGGTTTGATGGTGGATTACGCCTCGCAGATTTGATAAGAAAATGCGTAATGCGTGCTGTTCTAGGGCAATCAAAACACAGTCATTCGTAACATAAATTAAAAAACAAATCCCGAGACATTGATAAGAACTACATTTCTTCGCTCCTATTCGTATTCTGCAATGTTGACAAATTTGCCGCCGTAAAATTGCGTCGCCTGTTGCCGTTTTAAACATTAGAGTTAACATAATCGAGGCGAGAGGCCTGTTCTACGGATATCAAGACAGGAAAACATAGGACACGTTTCTAATGTGTACTCATGTTTACTTCTGTTTAACGAGTACAGTTCCCTATAAATGGAGGTTAAGCAACCTCTTCCCTGCAAGAATCGCCACATTTTACACATAAGGTCTCGACGATAAGTACACGTGATATCCCGATATCGAAGTTTAGTATATAGCCGGATGGTATTAATACTCGCCCTGAGAAAGAGTGGATAAATGCCGTGGGCGTCAGAAAAATGCTAAACACAGGTTCATCAACATTTCTGACATACTTTGTTTCGAAGTAAAATAATGCCAAAAAAACGCTTTTTAATTCCAAGGGTCATCAGACAAAGAAAAGTAACTGTTGCAAGGAAACCAACGTTTCTTGAAATTTTTCAATCATGTCAAATTTTCCACTGTCTGCTATTCGTCTATTTGACAATAATTTACCAGTACCGAAAGAGAATAACTTTATGTTAGTATTGCTAGGGTTTTATTTATGATTATGGCTACAATCATTTTAAAATTTGTGTTTAGCGTGTGTCGTTTAAACTTAAAAAATAATAAGGTATACTCAATGTTATCCATACGCGCATCCTATCCGCACCTACCGAAATCCTGTACTCAGCGATTCTGTCAGAAAGTAAAATACAAGGAATCAGTTATTTGTCTTTCTCCGGAATTTTCCCGACGTCGTTGAAGGAAAATATGATACATCTTCTTTTTTGTTGCAAGTAACATTTGTCCTTGCCTCATCAATACGGACTGTGCAAATGGACTATCGTCTCATTAGGTAGCCATGGTTCCTGCTCGTTTCTTTCAAATTTAACACAATATCCTTAATAAAAACCATTGTTTTTTA